>NW_024100826.1:1500000-1800000 GCF_016161935.1 Mauremys reevesii
CGGACGTGTTACCAACTCCTTCACATAACACAAGAACCAGTGGTCACCCAGTGAAATTAAGAGGCAGCAGGTTTAAAACAAACATAAGGAAGTGCTTCACATAACACAGTCAAACCTGTGGAACTCATTGCCAGGGGATGTTGTGAAGGCCAAAGTACAGGTCCATCAATGGCTATTATCCAAGATGGTCAGGGACACAACCTCATGCTCTGGGTGTCCCTAAACCTCTGACTGCCAGAAGCTGGGACTGCACAACAGGGATGGATCCCTCAATAATTTCCCTCTTCTGTTCAGTCCCTCTGAAACATCTGGTCACTGGCAGTGGCTAGGATACTGAGCTAGATGGACCATTGATCTGACCCAGTGGCCATTCTTATGCTCTCTGGAGTGGGGACAGTGGGGGTGGGTAATGCGGTGGTCGTGTGGAACATGGGCATGTCCAAGGAGTTGGGGATGGGGGGGAGCTGTCTCTGGGGGTCGAGGTGTGATGGACTGGTCCCCGCAGGCTGTGATAACATGGTGATTGTGTGGAACGTGGGCACGGCTGAGGAGCTGTACCACCTGGACAGCATGCACCCCGACCTCATCTACAACGTCAGCTGGAGCCACGACGGGAGCCTCTTCTGCTCCGCCTGCAAGGACAAGAGCGTGCGCATCGTGGATCCCCGCCGAGGGGTGGTCGTGGCGGTACGGACCCCTCCAGGCCCCCCCCCCCCCCCACAGTGTGGGCTGTAGATGGTGGGACATATCCACCCTGGACCCCAGACCCCCAGTTCCTGCATGATGGCCTCTGGGTTCTCCCTCACCCTGGCAGCATTGCCTGGGGGTTCCCCTCCCTCCTGTGCTCTGCAGACCCATTCTGCCCCCTGGCTGAATGTGGGGCCCAGAGGTGTTAGAAGCCTGATCTGGGGAGCGGGGAGTATTTAAAGGCACCAGCTGCTCCCATCAATGCTGAGGTGGGCAGTAAGTTTGTCATTGCCCCCTGGTGGTGGGGGTGAACCTGACTCCTTTACCCTAGTGGAGCTGAAGTTCTGGGGGGGTGGCCCCAGCACTCTTCTTGCCATGCAACAGTTGGCGGGTGGAGGGGGAAGCTGGTGGTTGGCGGGGGGCAGTGTGTCAGTCCGTCCCTCACCCTGCGGTCCTCTTGCCCCCCCCCCCCCCCTACAGGAGAAGGAGCGTGCACACGAGGGAGCGCGGCCCATGCGTGCCATCTTCCTGGCTGACGGCAAGATCTTCACCACAGGCTTCAGCCGCATGAGTGAGCGGCAGCTGGCGCTCTGGGACCCGGTGAGCTGGGGGCTTCGTGGATACAGGGGGCAGGGGTGCCCAGGAGGGGAAAGCAGTGGATGTTTTATTCCTTGACTTTAGCAAAGCTTTTGATATGGTTTTCCACTGTATTCTTGCCGGCAAGTTAAAGAAGTATGGGCTGGATGAATGGACTATAAGCTGGATAGAAAGCTGGCTAGATCGTCGGGCTCAACAGGTAGTGATCAACGGCTCCATGTCTAGTTGGCAGCCAGTTTCAAGCAGCGTGCCCCAAGGGTCGGTCCTGGGGCCGGTTTTGTTCAATATCTTCATTAATGATCTGGAGGATGGCATGGACTGCACTCTCAGCAAGTTTGTAGATGACACTAAACTGGGAGGAGTGGTAGACACGCTGGAGGGTAGGGATAGGATACAGAGGGATCTAGTCAAATTAGAGGACTGGGCCAAAAGAAACCTGATGAGGTTCAACAAGGACAAGTGCAGAGTCCTGCACTTAGGACGGAAGAATCCCATTCACTGCTACAGACTAGAAACCGAATGGCAAGGCAGCAGTTCTGCAGAAAAGGACGTAGGGGTTACAGTGGATGAGAAACTGGATATGAGTCAACAGTGTGCCCTTGTTGCCAAGAAGGCTAACAGCATTTTGGGCTGTATAAGTAGGGGCATTGCCAGCAGATCGAGGGACGTGATCATTCCCCTCTATTCGACATTGGTGAGGCCTCATCTGGAGTACTGTCCAGTTTTGGGCCCCACACTACAAGAAGGATGTGGAAAAATTGGAAAGAGTCCAGCGGAGAGCAACAAAAATGATTAGGGGGCTGGAGCACATGACTTATGAGGAGAGGCTGAGGGAACTGGGATTGTTTAGGCTGCAGAAAGAGGAGAATGAGGGGGGATTTGATAGCTGCTTTCAACTACCTGAAAGGGGGTTCCAAAGAGGATGGATCTAGACTGTTTTCAGTGGTACCAGATGGCAGAACAAGAAGCAATGGTGTCAAGTTGCAGTGGGGGAGGTCTAGGTTGGATATTAGGAAAACCTTTTTCACTAGGAGGGTGGTGAAGCACTGGAATGGGTTACCTAGGGAGGTGGTGGAATCTCCTTGCTTAGAGGTTTTTATGGTCAGGCTTGACAAAGCCCTGGCTGGGATGATTTAGTTGGAGGTTGGTCCTGCTTTGAGCAAGGAGTTGGACTAGATGACCTCCTGAGGTCCCTTCCAACCCTGATATTCTATGAGAGTCCCCTGGGATGGGAGGTATGCCAGTTTGCACCAACAGGGCTGCATGGCACTGCCCCAGGGCAGAGTAGTGATGTCCTGGCTGCCCTGCAAGGTCCTGGATTGCCGCACAGATGCTGACCCGCTGTCTCCTGCTACCAGCAAGGCCAGGAGCCCAGCCCTGCCCCTTCCCAAAACCACTTGGAGCCAGGGATCCATCATTGGCAGCTATACTGGTGATAATGCTGGAGAGGGGCTGATGGACTCCCTTTTGAGGGGGGGAGAGAGAGGGGGGACAGTGATCCTAGAGGTAGGGGGAGTTGTTTGGGGGAGGGCAGTGATCCTGGATGTAGGGGACTGGAGGGGGAGATGGGGGGGTGGGGGGCTGCAGTGATCTTGGAGATGCTGGCTTCCCCTAGCCTGTCCTCCATAAGGATGAGATCCCTTCCTGACCCCAGAGCCCTGAAGCATGTCTGTAGGTAATATCTTGGCTTTGACGGGAGGGAGGGGGTCTCAGGACGGGAGGAGTCTGGAGGGGCTTATCCTCTCCATCACCATCTCCTCCCTTCCCCATTCCACTGCAGGAGAACCTGGAAGAGCCCATGGCGCTGCAGGAGCTGGACTCCAGCAACGGAGCCCTGCTGCCCTTCTACGACCCCGATACCAATGTAATCTATGTCTGTGGCAAGGTAGGAGTCCAACTGTTGGGGGATGTCATGCCCCTGCCAGGCTAACGCTGTTAGGAGCAGCCTGTGGCCCCACAGGGAAGGGGCTGGGACCAGCGAGTGCTGATCCTTACAAGTAGAGGATGGGTGGGGGCAGGTGGCACTGCCAGTGTCCATGGGGATTGGGTGGTGTGATGATGCCCATATGCCGCCGCCCCCCACCACCCAAACATGCATGTACACTTCTCTCTGCCTCCCTCTTCACCCACAGGGGGACTCAAGCATCCGGTACTTTGAGATCACAGAGGAGCCACCCTACATCCACTTCCTGAACACCTTCACCAGCAAGGAGCCCCAGCGTGGCATGGGCTGGATGCCCAAGCGGGGTCTGGACGTCAGCAAGTGTGAGATTGCCAGGTGCGGGCTCCCGCAACAGGGCATGTGGGGTGTGGCTGGCAGTGATAGAGGGATGGGGGGTGGCAGTGATCCTGGATATGGGGGAAATCTAGAGGAAATGGGGGGGGGTGACTTCTGCTCCGCTAACTCCTATGCTCCCCAAATGTGCAGGTTTTACAAGCTTCACGAGCGCAAGTGTGAGCCCATCATCATGACAGTGCCAAGGAAGGTGAGTTCCTGGCATGGCAGGGGGAGGGGAATACTGTGTTTGGGGGTCAGACTGGGTGGGGGACATCCCTGTTCTGTCCCCCTTGGGAGCAGGGCTGGGTGCAGAGCAGTGGCTGTGGCAGGTCCGGTTGGAATGCTACTGCTGCCCCTCACAGGAAGGAGTTAACTCCCCCCCAACAAAGTCCTTTTCCAAGCCAGCGTCTTGGAGCTGGGAATCCCCAGCCTCAGCTCTTGCTGGCATGGGGCTGCCCATAGTAGGAGGGCTGCCTCCTCCCCAGTGGCTGGGAGATCCACAGGCTGGTGCTGTGTATGGCTGACCCTGTGTCTCTCCCCCTTGCAGTCGGACCTGTTCCAGGACGACCTGTACCCAGACACGGCTGGGCCAGATGCAGCCATGGAGGCCGAGGAATGGGTGGCCGGGAAGACAGCAGGTCCCGTGCTGATCTCACTGCGCGAAGCCTACGTGCCCAGCAAACAGCGGGACCTGAAAATCAGCAAGAAGAATGTGCTGCATGAGAGCCACCCAGCTCCCGCCTCCAGCACCGGCAGTGCCACACGCCTCAGTGCCACGGCCGCGCCCGCCACGGTGCCCAGCATCAGCATCAGCACTGCCCCCGGGGTATGTACAGCATCCCACTGTTGTCCTGACCTGGGTTCGAGCCTGCCCAGCCCAACCCTGTGACATGAGCCTGTGCTGTCTGGCCCCGCTCTGTGACGCCGGGGCTGTGATGCTGACCTGGGGCCGCTCCAGCCACAACCCTGGGCCTGTGCCTTCAGAGGCGGGGAGGCCAGCCGGGGGTCTGGGTGCGCTAGCCTGGGGCAGGGGCCAGCGGCTACAGTGGGGGCTGGGCTCTGGTGGGTATAGAAGGGGTGGGGCCTCGGGGGCTGGGGGGCTAGCCTCCCCATGTCTGGTTCACCCACTGCCCATGGGGTGGGGTCCTGGGCTTTGGCCCCATGGTTGATAGTCGGTCTGCAGGGAGGCGGGCGGATGGGGGCTGGGCTCTGTCTCCATGGCTGATGGTCGGTCGGTCTGTCTGTCTGCAGGGTGGCGGGCGTCTGGAGGAGGTGCTGCAGGAACTGCAGGCACTGCGGCTGCAGGTGAAGGAGCAGGGTGAGCGCATCAGCAGGCTGGAGGAGCAGCTGAGCCGCATCGAGAATGGGGATGTCTAGGGTGGGGGGGGTGCGGTGCTCCCTCCTTAAAGGGATCACATAAACCAGGGTTTTGACTCTTCACCTCGGCGTTGCCAGTAACTGCCCCCCCCCCGAGATGGGGGGGGCGGGGCCTGGGCCCCACTCCCACCTCTTCCCTTTCTGCTCTGCCATGGGGAAACTTCTCCCTCTTTTTATATGGCTGACCAAAACACCCCACCTCTTAAAGGAGCGGTTGGTTCTCTCTCACACCCCCTGCCTTAGGCAGCATCGCCTGCTCCTGGAAGCTCCTCCCAGTGGGCGGGGTCACTCACCCCAAGAAGCTGATGTGCTGGGGGGTGGTTTCCTGCCTCTCAGCCCCATGGTGGGGGATGGTGCTGGGTTCAGCTCTGTCCTTTTCTTCCCAGCCCCATGCAGGGGCCCCTCTCTGCTTGCGCAACCCCCTCCCCTCCCAGCACACATTTAGGAGAAACAAACGCTAAGCTCCACCCCCATCCGCCCATGCTGCTGGTGGAGGTTGGGTGCAGCCTGGCTCCGCCCCCCTCTTCCTGTGCCCATGGGAGCGCAGGGGGTGAGATCGATGGGTCGCTGTGCTCAGCCCTCCCCCTTAAATCAGACTTGGGTCTGCAGCTGCCACCACCATGCCAGTGCAGTGGGGTCAGAGCATGGCACGGGCCCTGGAACCCACCCCTGTTTTTATGTGACTGTGCCCTCTTTAATAGCCACAGGGGGGCAGTCATAGCAGGGACCATTCAGACCCAGCAAAGTGGCTTCTGCCTAGATGCAATTAAGGAAAAGAAAAAATCCACACACAGAGCCCTGTGCAGGGCCAGATCTATATTTTCATTCCAAATAAAAGGTCTTTATAATAAACACTTGGGCTGGGTATGTCTTACTGTGCGCCTGTGGGCCCCATGCTTCAGCCACTGTGCTGGGGGCCAAGAGCTGCAGCAGCTAACCAGGGCCCTGCAGGGAAACCGGGGCAGAGGGGGACATGAGCAGGAGAGCTGGCTGGGGGGCAGACAGTGGGTATATACAAGGCAGGAGGGGAGACCTTTGTACCAGCAAGGGGCGTCTGATGCCCCGGGAAGGCAGCACCCATATAGCTGTGCTGAAAAGAAATGGTTTGCTTTGCCCATGTGGGCATGTGTAACTCACTGCCACTGGACAGCACTGAAGTGCTTAGCCAGTTGCAAAGGCCTGCTCTGCTGGAGAATGAAAACAGGCAGTGCGTTGCCAGGGGCAGCCCCCCTCCTGCCACAGGTGAATGCGGTGGGGGGAGGGGGGGACTAGATCCTTCCTGCAGGGGCTGGTTATCCCAGAAGTGCCCACTTGGGGGCATGGGGCAGTTGGGGGCAGCCCTCCTGATTTCATTTGTTACTCAGGCTGGGCTGTTCCCCAGTCCCTAGGAGCTCTGGCACCATTTCCCCCTTTGGCTGACTTGTGTCTGTTGCAAGGAGAGCTCAGCTCCAGCCCCCAGGGCAGTGTGCCCCCACCACTGGGGCTGGCAGAGATGCAGTGGCTGGCAAGCACATCGTCCCCCTTTCTTCCCCTCCACCCCAGCCCCTCAGGGCCATGAGAACAAGGGGAAGAGATGGCTTCCCACCCGCGTGCTGAGCTCAGGGTCCTTCCTGTCACAGGCGCAGGCAGGGGCTGTGCAGGGGAGACAGGAAACCAGTGGTTGGGGCTAACGAGCCGATACGGCAGCAGGGCTGGGGCAGGCAGGAAAGGAGGCTGCAGTGAGCATAGTGTGGTGCTGGGAGGGTGAATTCAGGGCCCATCTGCCGAGCACTGTCTCTAAGCAGTAGCCCATGCCTCCCTTGTGGCACCCGGACAGAACCCAGCCATCTTACTTCCCTGGGGCAGCTACAGTTGTTTATCCCCCTGGGCAAGTCTGTCCTGTCCCTCTCCTGGACCTGTTAGACTAGAGGATAACAGCCTGCTGCTGCTACCCGTGCCTGTTCTGTGCCCAGGGGAAGAGGTGTGGTGGGGGTTTGACCAGCCTAGGAGGGGAAAAAAGAGGAAATGAGCATCACCTCCCAGCTTCTATCTGTGGGCACCATCCGCCTTGCGTTTCCCCCTCCCCCCCATGGCAGCTGTCGGTCCGGAGGGGAGCCTGTGGGCGTGAGCTGATGGGAGGGCTATGGGGCTCAACTACCCACAATCATCCCAACTCCCTGAGAAGTGTCCTGTGCTCCACCCAGCAATTTCCCAAAGGCAGAACCTGGAGGATACTGGGCTTCCTCTGTGCCCTGTCTTTCTGCAGCTCCACCTTCCCCACATGGGCCAGACTGGGCTGGCAGAGGCCACAGCAGATGAGTTGTACCCCATCCCCTGGCAGTCACTGGTTTGAATCCAGCCCTGCTTGGGTGGTAGTGGAGTGCCCCTCTACTGGCTTTTGGGAAAACCCCTTACATATGAGGAGTTGGGTGGGCCTCAGTTCCTACGCTCTCAGCCTCAGGCACTGCCCAAATGGGTGGGATGGGCAAAGATGCCAAGGACCAAGCCCCCTTGCCCAGACCTTTGGGGGGGGGGGGAGTTGGCTGCCTTCCCTGGAGGTGAATGAAACCTGTGGTCTATCAGCAGTTGAGGGCTCAATGCAAATCAGGGCTGCACAGCCCTTGGCCGCTGTTGCAGCCGCTCCTCAGTGCAGCGGGCTGGATGGGCTGGCAGGAAACGCCCGCCCACGCCTGCGCGCCTCTGCTGCTCCCCGCCAGTTGCACAGTCCCCCACCCTGCCAGGAGCTTCCAGCTGCCATCACCTCACAATGGTAAGGACCCTCTCTGGGGGCTGAACACCCCCCCCCCCCCGCACCACCCCCAGGGTAGGAGGGGGGGAAACTCCAGGGGAGATCGGGAGCAAGAAGTTAGATGAGGTTAATGGGCTTCTTCCCCTGGCTGGGCCAGGTATGTTTGGAAGGAAACTAGGCAGGGGGCTGGTTTCAAGCCAGGAATGGTCCAGGCGGGGAGGGTAGAGATGGGCACTCCCCACAAACACACCAACCAGCTGGGAACTCAACAGGGGCAGGGACTGGCCTGGGTCTGTGTTGCCCCAGACTGAGAGTGACAGCTGGGGCGGGGCCATCCCCATGCAGGAGTATTGGCAAAGGAGCACAGAGGCTGCCACCTGATTGCCAGGCCTCTCCTTTGGGTCAGGAGGCTGGAGCTGGAACTCTAGGGCAGTGGGGTGGAGTATGGGGTATCCTAACTCCTCCCCCATCCCTGCCGAGGCCCTGCTCCCAAGGTCTGGCACTCAGCCCAAAGTTTGTCCCCCCTTCCCCCATCTAGGTGAAGGGACCATGTACTGGGGGGGTGGAGGGGGTTGCCTTTGCTGTGCCTCAGTTTCCCCTCTTTAAAATGGGAAGGAGATCCATTCCTGGGTCTGTGGAGGAAAGAGCTGTGTAATGGCCACTTCTGCCCCTGCCATTCCCTGTGCCTCACCACAGCACGGGCTGCTCTGCTAACACCAATGGGCTCCCACCAAACCTACTGCTCCCTCCCCTCCCCTGCTCGCTGGTCTGCTCCTCTACCCCCTCCCCCAGCTCCCTATTAACTGTCCCTCCCCATGGGAGCTGCTGCTAGCCCTCCGGAGCTGCTCTGGAAGTGGGGCGAGGGGACTGTAATCTGTAGCCCTTAAACATGAGGGGACGGTGCCTGTGCTTGTGTTGTGCTTCCCAGCTTTCACTAGAGACGTGCAGTCTCTGTGCTGAGGGGGGGTTAGTTGGAGCAGCTTGGCAGGCTGTGATATGTCCCTGAGGTACCCTGAGCCCTGCTCCCCCTCCCCCTTTCAATGCATGTGTGCCTGGGGTGCATGAAGGCACCAGTCTGCCTGGTTTCAGTGCTGAGTTCTGCAGTAGCTGGGCAGTGGGTGTCTTGCCCCAGGGTCTGGCCACTCTGTGGTGCCATAGATGCTTCAAGGGAATGGGCCAGGCAGGGAGATAACAGCCCTAGCATAGCTGAGCGGTGGCACAGCAGCCAGGGTAGGCAGCTCCTAGTCGCTGTCCTAAAGAGAAGCTGTTGGCCTGAGGCCCAGCGAGCGCCGACCTGAGAGCAGCGAGCACCAGCCCGGGGGTCCTGGGGCATTGCTCAGAAGGCAACTAGTTGGTTGCATGGCAGAGAGGCAGGTACCTTGGTGCTTCTGCTCCTGGTTGGCAGTGGCTGAAGTTTAGTCTCTCCCTGCCCAGGAAGAGCACAAGCCAGCACGGGGCACCCTGCTCTTCAGGCCATTTCCGGCCCATGGGCTGTAAAGACTCATTTCTCAGCAGCCCAGCCCAGCCCACCTCCTCCCCTGCGCCCCCAGCGCTGTGATGAGTTAGTGCCAGCGCTGCCCCTGCCTCTCGGGCTGGCCGCACACCTATTCTACTTGGCCCAGCAAAGGACCGAGCCACCTAAGACAGGCCAGAGCCCCAGCCAGAGTCACCTGCCCCACTGAGGACAGGGCTGCTGTCCACTGAAAGCAGAAGCGGATCTGGGCAAAGATCAATTGCCCCCTCTGCCAAAGTTCCTGCTAGCCCAGCCCTGGTCTCACCCCATGCACAAGGCGGCTGCCCAGGAGGGAGCTGGAGGCAGAGACAGGCTGGGGCATGGGGGCAGTCGAAGTTAAGGTGATAAAGCTGCATTAGAGATAGGCCTTCTAGGCTCCCAAGTGTTACAATAGACCCCCTGCAGCCCATTCTGCCCCCACTGGGCAGCCCCACCTCCTCTCCTGGCCTCCCCCCCCCACCCCAGCCCTCAATGTTAGGGGCTCCTGGGCCTGCCCTGGGGCAGCTGCCCTCCCATCCCAAGCAGCTCAGCTTTTGGCCCTGCTCCCTCCCAGCCAGCTGGGATCTTCTGCCTCTCTGGGCACTGGCCAGGGCCCCAAGGGGCTAGCTGAGCCCCAGTGGCTGGCAGTGCGGTGGGCTTGGGGGCCACAGGAGCTCAGCAGAGCAGCTGCTAGGTGAGGAACACCATCCAGTCCCACCAGGCCTCCCAGCACCTGCACTGTTGGGCACCCCCCAGGCCCAGCACGTCAGGAGGAGAGCGGGCAGTTACAGCCTCTCAAATGCAGGTCTAAGGAGGAGCAACTACACACATACACACACCCTCCCCTCACTCTTCCCTACTGCTCCATTACATTGCAATAAGCTCTCCCAAGGGTAAATGCCTGCAAGCAGTAGGGGAACTATATCAAACCTCCACATGAGCAGCTCAGACTAAACGTACACCCCAATGCCACAAAGTCAGTTGAGGGCCAGATGAGCAGCCCCATGGCAAAACAGCAGAGTCAAGGAGGTGTCAGCAGCAAAAAGGCATCCTTTATATCAAATCATAGTGAGGTTAATAGGAACGAGCAAAATGTTAAGTGTGAAAGTGTAACTAGGCTGGCCAAAAATTGAGCCACAGCTTGCTAAAGAAGCAAAAAATAACAGCACGCATTTTTTTGAAGTACGTCAGAAGCAGGAAGCCTGCAAAACAGTGAGGAGATGAGACAGGTGCTAAAGGAGAACTCAAGGAAGACAAGGCCATTGCAGAGAAGCTAAATGAATTCTTTGCATTGGCCTTCACTGCAGAGGATGTGGGGGAGATTGCTCCATCCTGCCCTGGGAGCTAGCCTTTTGGGGGGGAAATCTGAATCATAGAATATCAGGGTTGGAAGGGACCTCAAGAGGTCATCTAGTCCAACCCCCTGCTCAAAGCAGGACTAATCCTAAAACAGATTTTTGCCCCAGATCCTCAAATGGCCCCCTCAAGGATTGAGCTCACAACCCTGGGTTTAGCAGGCCAATGCTCAAACCCTGCTTCCTCCTACCCTGAAGTACTGTCCCAAATTGATGCGTCAGTAGAAAAGGCTTTGGAACAAATTGGTAAATTAAACAGTAATATGGCCCCAGGACTGGATCTTATTCACCCAAGAGTTCTGAAGGAACACAAATATAAAATTGCACAACTACTAACTGTGGTATTGCGTTAATCAT
The DNA here is from genome assembly GCF_016161935.1 of Mauremys reevesii. Taxonomy (NCBI): domain Eukaryota; kingdom Metazoa; phylum Chordata; order Testudines; family Geoemydidae; genus Mauremys; species Mauremys reevesii. Next base: position 1,510,872 of record NW_024100826.1, read on the forward strand.
CCTCTGTAGCAGATGACTGGAGGATGGTTAATGTAATACCGATTTTTAAAAAGGGTTACAGAGGCAATCCTGGCAATTACTGGCCAGTAAGCCTAACTTCAGTATCGGGTAAATTGGTTGAATCTGTGGTAAAGAATAGAATTATCAGACACATAGATGAACTCTGTATGTTGGGATAGAGTCAACGCAGCTTTTGCAAAGGGAAATCATGCCTCAGCAATCTATTATAATTCTTTGAGGGTGTCAACAAACACGCGGACAAGGGTGATCTAATGGATGTTGTGTACTTGGCCTTTCAGAAAAATCTTTGACAAGGTCCCTTCACCAAAGGCTCCTAAGCAAACCAAGCACTCATGGGATAAGAGGGAAGGTCTGCTCATGGATCAGTAACTGATTAAAAGACATGAAACAGAGGGTAGGAATAAATGGTCAATTTCAGAATGAGGCAAGGTAAATAGAAGGGTCCCCTGGTATTGGAGCCAGTGCTGTTGAACATATTTATAAATGACCAGAAAAAGAAAGTGAATGGTGAGGTGGCAAAATCTGCGGCTGATACAACATTATTTGAGATAGTTAAGTCCAAAGCAGACTGTGCAGAGTTACAAAGATATCTCACAAAACTGGGTAGCGATTGGGCAACAAAATGGCAGATGAACTTGAATGTTGCTAAGTGCAAAGTAACGCACACTGGAAAAAAATAATTCCAACTAGACATACAAAATGAGGGGGTCTAAATTACCTGTTACCATTCAAAAATGATCTTGGAGTCATTGTGGTCAATTCTCGGAAAACATCTGCTCAATGCACAGCAGTGGTCAAAAAGGCTAACAGCCATTAGGAAAAGGATAGATATTAACACCAAAAATATCGTAATTACTAAATAAATCCATGGTACACCCACAAATCTCAGAGATGATATGGTTGAACTGGAAAAAGTTCAGAGAAGGTCAACAAAGATGATGGAGGGTCTGGAACAGCTTCCGTACTAGGAAAGACTAAAAAGTCGGGGGCTGTTCTGCTTAGAAAAGTGATTACTAATAGGGGATATGATAGAGGTCTAGAAAATGAATGATGTGGAGAATGTGACTAGAAAAATGTTATTTACCCTTTCCTATAATACAAGAACCAGAGGTCACCCAATTAAATGAATAGGCAGTAGGCTTAAAACAAACAAAAGGAAGCACTTCTTCAGACAATGCATCAGTGGAATTCATTGCCAGGGGATCTTGTAAAGGCCAAATGCATAACTAGGTTAAAAAAAAGAAATAAGTTCATGGAGAATAGGTCCATCAATGGCTATTAGCCAAAAGGGTCAGGGACACACATCCCCACGCTCTGGGTGTCCCTAAACCTCTGACTGCCAGAAGCTGGGATTGGACAACAGGGAATGGCTCACTGGATAATTTCCCTGTTCTGTTCAGTCCCTCTGAAGCATCTGGCCCTGGCCACTGTTGACTGACAGGATATTGGGATAGATGGACCATGGCCTGACCCACTATGGCAGCTCTTTATGTTCCTATTCCTTGCTTCTCAGAGCCCCCTGGCAACATGGGTGACCCTGTGCCCGCTGGCAGGGCCCTGCTGCCTGGCTGGCTGCAGTTCTAGGAAGGGCTGCTCTCTGGGGCAAGGACAAGTGGGGCCCAGCTCCGCAGTGGTCAGTACTCTGGCCTGCTGCTCCAGGGAGCCAGGCTCAGCTCACACTGAGAGCCCGGGATTGCTGCGCTGGGCCCAGTACCAGCCCAGAGAGCTGGAGCTCGGAACAAGCGGGGCTGGGCCCTGCAGCTGCTGCCAGCTGCAAAGCCACCTCTCTCTCACTACTGCTGTCACCTGCCTGACCGCAGCTTCCTGTTACCCTTGTCAGCCTGGTGAGACCTGCACCCCCAGGAGACACCCACACAGGCCATGTAGCATGTGATACACACCACCCACCCCTACCCCCCAGACACACACACGACAGGGTGGGGAAGCCACACCAGAGCGAGACTCACAGAATGAGCTGAGCAGAAACCGCTCCCCTCCCCCGACACACACGGCCTGGCAACTGCCTGCGAGGGGCATGGGACCCAACAATGCACCAGCCCGACCTGCACCCATTGCCTGAGGACAGGGGGGTAAGGCACCCCATACACTCACACAGCCTGCCTAACTCCCCACCCAGTGCCAACCCACAGCCCCCTGCACCCAACTCTGATCTCCCCCTCAACCATGCCTAATGCCCCCCTACCCCATGCCAACCAAAGTTCCCTGTAAGCTACATGGCCACAAAGCAGCCTATTTAGCACCACACAGGCACCCAAGGAACCCCCACACTGGGACCTGCTGTGGCTGGGGGAGGGGCACCTCTACCCCGGCCCCAACTCAGCCCTGGACCTCCCATGGCTGGGGGGGGCAGTCTGAACCTGCAACAGCTGGGGTGCCCCTCCCGCAGCCCCAACTCAGCCTTGGACCCAGCCCTGGCCCAGACCTGCCGTGGCTGGGGCACCCCTTCCCTGGCCCCTACTCAGACCCAGACCTGCCGCAGCCAGGTAGGGGATCCCCTTTCTCGGCCCAAACCCAACATCCGGCCTGAATCTGCCACGGCCCAGGAAGGGTGCCTCTCCCAACTAGCCCAGGTGCTGCTGTGGGGGGGAGAGATTGCTGAGCGGAGTCCTCTCTCCCCACCATAGCCTCAGACCACCCTCCTCCACCTGAAACACCTCATCCCCGGCCCCACCCTAGAGCCCTCACTCCAACCCTCTGCCCCAGCCCTGAACTCCCTCCCACACTCAGAACCCCTCAGCCCCACCCCCACCACATGAATTTTGTTATGTGCACCAATATGGAAGTGATGTTTTAGGTAAAATATAAAACAGATTTATTTACTACAGAAAGATAGATTTAAGTGATTATAAGTAGCAGGCATAGAGATTAAAGTTGGGTACATAAGAAATAAAAAATCTCACAGTCTAAATTCTACAGACTAAACAAGATTTGACTCAAGCAGTTTCTCACCCCACTGGATGTTTCAGGCAGTTTACAGTTTTTATTACAGGAGGGAATTTGATTCCCAGCCTGGGACCAATCTCCCCCATTCAAAGACTTTGCTTTGCAAACGAGCTTCCAGGTGTTGAGATGGGGGAGGACAGAGGCCAAGTGGTGATGTAATCGACTCTCACTTAGACTTTCTCTCCAGGTGCTAGAAAGATCCTGGCTGCAACACTGGGGTTAGGCAGCTCCCATTGCATACATGCCCTCTCTGAGGAGGCTCTGGGAGAGTGGCTTCTTCTTGATGGGCCATTAACTCCTGTCTGGCTGGGCCTGATTTAAATCTGTCTCACTAGGTACTGCTTTGATACCACTGAAAGGCTGGCTGTGGGCATGTCCCGCTTACCACATATTTCAGTACCAAACATATAGCAATACTTCATGTGCCATGACAGTACAGACAATCCAACCGAATAGCAATGTTCAATGGATCAAGACTTTATAAATGGTACATCACAAAGCATACTTTGTAAAAAACATATCACAATCACATCACAGTGGTGAATATGGGGATCCAGGGTGCTACTTTGAGATACAGAGTGTCATACCTCCCCCTACTGCAAGAGTGTTAATCCCTAAAGCAGAGACAGTGTGGCCATGGTCCTCTTTAGGTTTTGACAATATAATGCCCATGTGTTGCTAAACATTGTAGTATTACCCACATGAGCTCTTGCAAAGTTCAGTGTACCTTCTAATACTTTGTGGATCTGTCCAGTGATCTCAAAAGTTAGCAAGTGTGCCTTCTCTGGGTTGCTAGAAAGCATCTATTTGTATTTTTGCAGCATTGTTAGCCCTTCTGCTTCTCCCATTGGTGTTAGCTCAATGTAGATATTAATGTGTTCTATAGCATAGATATTTTGGCATTTAGCTATTAAAAAGATAAAACTTTGTCTGTTTCCCCTTCCATATAGCAAAACAGGTTTATTATGGTTTCTCTGCTGTGACAAGCTCCAAGTCTGTTTACAGGTATGAGCTCATAGACTCATAGACTTTAAGGTCAGAAGGGACCATTATGATCATCTAGTCTCACCTCCTGCACAATGCAGGCCACAGAATCTCACCCATACACTTCTATAACAAACCCGTAACCTATGTCTGAGTTATTGAAGTCCTCAAATTGTGGTTTAAAGACCTCAAGCTGCAGAGAACCTCCAGCAAGTGACCCGTGCCCCATGCTGCAGAGGAAGGCGAAAAACCTCCAGGGCCTCTGCCAATCTGCCCTGGAGGAAAATTCCTTCCCGACCCCAAATATGGCGATCAGTTAAACCCTGAGCATGTGGGCAAGACTCACCAGCCAGCACCCAGGAAAGAATTCTCTATAGTAACTCAGATCCCAACCCATCTAACATCCCATCACAGACCACTGGGCATACTTACCCAGTAAGTATGAAAAGCAGCATTGCCACAGAGCTTCTTAACACACGGTTTGATCTTATTTACCACTCCGAGCACGTTCAAAAGCTTTCCCCAAAATCATGCATATTGTACCTTTTCATCAGGCTTACCATCAGCCCCAAATTCTTCTTCACAAGGTTTAACATTAGCATAAAAAATTTTATCAGGAGGTTTGAGTAGCACCAAACCCTTTACCACAGATGGGTGTTTACAAGTAGCTTTGTCATACCATGTTCTCTATTTAGACAGTCTGGTTTGTTCAACACCCATTGTGTCTTTCAACTCCTTCCTGAACCTTAACATGTGTTCAGTTCCTGGCTTTTCTTTCCCTTCAGTATGGGTTCTCAATCCATTCATATCTTTGGGGCTTTGGTACTCCACAGTCTAGTGAGGTAAGGATGTAAGGGGATTCTGCATTTTGGCTGGTCCTGTGTGAAGCTGTCTCCCAATCCCAGTATGTCCATATGCAAGAAATCCATCTCCCCTTTTGGGAGCTTCCCCACCCCCCTTTTTTAGAGGCTCATGATTTGTATCTCTAAGTTACAAGTGCTTGCTCTTTAGTCAGACACACCTTTTTCCGGCAGCTCTCTGTCAGCTGCTTTGTGTGTCTTACCAGCTCTCCTCTGCCAGCTGAGTGATTTGCATGCTCACAGACCACCATTGCCTGGAAGCTTCCTGGACTCAGCTTCTTGGCTGTTACAGGCATGGGAGCTATATCTTGACTGGACTTTTCACAATCATATAAAGATGGTGTCCTAAAAACCTGGGACCTGGATTGGAGTACCTCCATCACCCCTTTCCCTGATAAATTAGCTACATGACTGCTACCCTTCAAAAGGTCCGTTACACAGCCCCTTCTTTGAACCTAAGTTGCAGGCGGCATGCCTAGGTGCACAGATGCTGAATCAGCCACTCAGTCCTGGGCATCCTCTCCCAAGTGACCAGTGAGATATCCGTGCTCCCACTATTCTTTCCCCATTTTCCTTCTCTGGGGTCCCCTCTAGGACACATCTCTCTAAGCTCTCTAGAACAAAAATCTATCCCTTGTTTAGCTGCAAAGGGTTCACAGCTAATAGCTGGAATAGTTTTCTCACTGCCAGGCACTCCACCCCTCTCTTCCTGAAAAGGTGTCTTCAGCTGTGGTGCAGGAGTTGGTCTCAATCTCCCCCCCACACACACACCCCTGGAATAATATTACTTCCCTTTGCTGCAGAGGAATCAAAGAGATTTTCTCCCTTTCCTTCAGCAGTTTCTGGGACTTTACCCTTTCTCTCTGGGGTCTCAGCAAAATATTCCTTCTTGCTGCAGGCTACAATAGAGCTATACAGAAAAAATAATTCCCAATAAACATATCAATGGGGATATCGTCCACTACTCCCATCTTTAATTCACTTTCTAACCTATTAGTTTTACTGTGCATTATGGCCAAAGGCACAAGAATCTGGAAACCTTCTACTAATAAAAGCTCTGCCATCTGTCCTGGCAATGTGTCACCTTCTTGAATTACATTCTACCTAACCACCGAAATCTCTGCACCTGTATCTTCTTATCCTAAAGTTTCCCTGCCATTAATTTTGACAACCTTTGAGTTCCATGTCTGCTTCTTCAGAGGCTAATCCCACAAAACCAATATAAGAAGTGTCAGGTGCCTCAGAGGATCCTGTGCTGAGGACAGTAGCATTAACATAGGCTACTTGTTGCCTTCTTCTCAGCATAGGGCATTTATTTCTCAGGTGATAGTAATTCCACTGATGATAGCACCTTTTGGGCTCTTCTATTTTCACAGGAGGTTTGGGATGGGGATTAGTAGAATGGTTTTGGGGTGGTGAGTGCCCAGCCTCCCTCTTTCTTCCCCGGGGCAAAATGGGATTCTCCTTTCCCACCAAAGGTTTAACCTCCCACACCACCCCCTTACTCTCAATAGATGCCTGGGTCTGCTCAAAGCCATCAGGTAGAGATACCATCTCATCTACAGTTTTTACATTTTTATTCCATAGACACTGTTTTACATCATCTTTATATACTGAGCAACAAGGTCAAACATTTGTTCAAAACTTTCAACACCTTTCTCCCTCACCCATTTTCCCATTAGATCTTTCATCCTGTTTACATATTCCCCATTACTCATATCAGCATTGCTCTTACAATTTCTAAATGTCACCCTCTGTGTTTAAGGGGTAATCTAAAATAATTTCAAACAGGGTTTTTTTTTTGTTTTAATTTACAGTAACCTAAAGCATCCTGAATTGGCATTTCATTGGAGTACATTAAGAGCTTTACCAGCTAACTTTGCAATCAGGTTGGGGACTTTCTTGTCATCAGGAATCACATGAGCTGCACACAGCCTCTCAAACGTAGTAAAATATTCTGATATACCCATCTCCTTATGTGCAGAACATAACTGCTCCTGGTTATAGATTTTTGGAGAGAGAGGAATCAGTGGGGTGAGATGGTTCTGGTTTTGCTTTTCTAGTAAGTCCAGTTGGTGTTTTCAATCTCTCTCCTTCCTCAGCCTTCTTGGTTTTCAGCTCGTCACTTGATGTGCTGTCTCCTCTCTGGCAGCCTTTTTCCCCCTCTCTTTTAGCTCCGGTTCTTTCATTTTCAGCTGATGCTCAGTTTCTCTCTTTTTCTGCTACCTGCAGTCTGTACAGCATTAACCTGGCAACTGTGTCACTCACTCATTCTTATGCCTTTCTCCTCCTGTTTCCCTTTCCCAAAATATGCAAACACAAAATAATAAAATTGTAATTCTTTCTTGACTGCATTGAGGCAGCCCACTTAAAATCTCTACACCAGTGTAAGAATTGCAAATCTCGGTCAGAACAAGCTGTGCATTTCATCCTGCTCATTGTGCCACTGAGACAGTATTCCTGGGGTACAACCTGGAACTTTCGGACCACTGTGCCCCCTTAACTCTATAACATAGGCTGTTTCTCACAAGGCTATGACAGTGACAAGCAGCAAACTCCTCCAGCTACTGTGATCACTCAGCCAACAGCACGTGGAGACCTACATCCAGCTAAACTGCATGAATGCTAAGTCACTCATGAATTGTACAAATCACCCTAGGCCTCAGCTTGCACCCCAGAAATATAGCATCTTACAAGCTCAAGACTTCCTTGGACAGTGCAAGCCCATTAATTAGTTTGCCATTCCAATGAAGGAATGCACCAGCCCTTGTTAACCTGAGATTTCCCCAGCACTTCAGCCGAAAACAGTTTTAGGAAAAATCTAAAACAATTTATTTACTACAGAAAGATAACATTTAAGTGATTATAAGAAGCAGACATAGAAATCAAAGTTAGTTATGTAAGAAATAAAAAAACTCGCAGTCTAAATTCTACAGACTAAAGCAAGATTTGAATCAAGCAGTTTCTCACCCCACTGGATGTTTCAGGCAGTTTATGGTTCTTATTACACTGGGGGAATTTGCTTCCCAGCCTGGGACCAATCTCCCCATTTCAAAGACTTTGCTTTCCAAATGATCTTCCAGGTGCTGACATGGGGGAGAAGAGAGGCCAAGTGGTGATGCCATCAACCCTCAGTGGCCTGATGTAAATCTGTCTTGTCAGTTGCTCCTATGTTACCACTGAAAGGCTGACTGTGCGCATGTCCCACTTACCACATATTTCAGTACCAAACATATAGCAATACTTCATAACTTCACATGCCATGATAGTACAGACAATCCAACTGAATGGCAATGTTCAATGGAACAATGATACCTCGCAAGGTGTACTTTGCACAGAACATATCACAATCATATCCCAGTGGTGAATATGAGGTCCAGGGTGCTGTCTTACAGCAGCACAAAGCGATTGTATTGAGCACGGGGAAGGGGTATCCATGCAGCGCCAAGGTCCCTGGCATGCCCACAAGCCTGGAACATCTGCAGTCATTAACCTCATCCCCTTTCCCTCCTTCCCCAGCACTCTGCCATTCGTGCCCCATGGGGCCTGCTCTCTGCAGGGCTGGCACTCCTGGTGCTTCCGGGACCCGCGCTGGGCTCAGACTCCAACCCAGACAGCAACTCCGTGGCTGTGGTCTTCCTGGTCTTCCTGCTCCTGCTGCTGCTCCTGGTGCTGGCCCTGGCCTGGCGCAAGCTGAGCCATGATTCAGATGGCAGGTATCACCCACGCCACCTGTGCCAGCCACACCACCTGCTAGCAGCCCTGGCCAGGCGCTGGCGTGAGCTGCGAGGGCAGGTGCCCCCTGAGAGGCACTGGCAAGGCAAGGAGGACGACGAGGATGAGGACGAGGAGGAGGAGGAGGAGGAGGAGACCCTTCAGCGGGATGAGGAGGAAGGTGGAGGAGGGCAGGAGCAGCAGAGCGAGGAGGAGGGCACTGCTGTGCCAGAGGGGACCCCACCCCGCGATGCCCCTGAGGGAGCCCTAGAAGAGGGAGGGGAGGCAGAGGGTGCCAGCGCCGGAGGCCTGCTCAGTGACCTGCACTCCTTCTCCGGGACGGCTGCCTGGGAGGACAGCGCCGCGGAGGGAGGCAGCCGCCAGCATGTCACTGCCCTCTAGGGGAGCTGAGGGAAGGACACAGACTACGGGGGGACTGCAGCCCCCCACTCACTGGGGAGCAACTGCAACTGCTCCCAGCCTCCCTGCAAGGAGCTGGGATGAACTGCTCCCCACACCCCACCCCACCCTGCAGAGCTCTTCACCCCTCGCCATGGGGCTGCAATGGCCCCCCCTGCACCCCACTTCTCCCCACCACCACCCTCACACCAGGAGAGCCAGCCCAAGCAGAGCAGGGAGAGCCCCCTCCCCCGACTCTGCACTGACTCTAGCACTCCTCCTCCCCCCGCCCCCACCTGCACCAGGATATAGGGTGTGACACCATGGCATGAGGGCGTGGCTCCACCCCCATGGGGAGCTGCTGATTGGCCCACAGGCAGCGCTACAGGCACCAATAAAGGAGCGACATTGCTCATAACCTGCCACAATCTGCAGCTTCATTTACCCCAGAGGGGAATGCTGGGGGTGGGGCTGCATGGGAGGGGCAGAACCCACTGTGAACCACACTCCTGGAAGAAGGGGAAGGGAGGGTGACCCCAGCCTTCTGGCCTCAAGGAAGGCTCGCTAGGCCCCCCTGCCCTACAACATGGTGGGAGCAGAGTATGAGGCTTCCCCATTGGACAATCTCCACAACTGGCTACCCACCAGCTGGAGTGACACCCCTCCCCCAAACACCATGGAGCAACTGGCAAGGGGGTGGTGGCAAACTACCTCCTCTCCCCCAGCAACAAGAAGGGAGGGCCACAGCACAGCCATATCCAGGCTTTAATTGGCACAGACCCAGCCGCAGAGAGGGGCTGTCTGCCCCCCCACACCTCACAAGGTGACACAGTGTACAGCAAACAAGCCAGCAACTCTCCCACCCAGAGGGGGCAGAGCATGGTCACTTCCCTTATACTCAGTACCCCCACTGTCCCCACCCCGCACCATGCCTCTCGAGGCTCTGCCCAGACAGACTCCCAGGGCTCTGAGCCTCACCCCCTCACTCCAGCACCCTAACCCCTACCACATACCCTGCATGAGGCCCTTCTTCACACAGGCCCCCCAGCCATGCTCTGCTCCCCCCCCCCCCCGACAATGCCTCTGCCACGCTCTACCCCCCACGCTCTGCTCTCCTCTCGCACTGACACACACCACCGTGCTCAGCCCCTTGAACCCGAAACATGATTTCGCACTGACACACACACGCATACACACACCCCGCTGTGCTCAGCCCCTTGAACCCGAAACATGATTTGTAGCAATAAAAACAGAGCACCAAGGAAGGGTTAAAAGCCCCATGGGTGGGAGCTGCAGCCTGGGGGCCATGGGGCCGCTCAGAACATGCCCAGCACCCCCTGCCCTCCCCAGCCGGGGCTGCCCCACCCGCTGGAATTGCAGCCCTGACAAAGCATCTCCTCCTGAGTCCATCCAGGCTGGGGACCCCGACACCCCCCAGCCTCACTCAGCTGTCAGGGGGCTATGTCCACCCCATGGGTCACCGACAGGCTGGGCACCTCCACGGGGAGCCTCCCGCCGGCCCAAGCTGAGTCTCCTGCCCAGGCAGGCGCACCATGCCTGCCTCAAGCTACCTTGCCACCCGGCCCCGGCCCCCCTTCTGCTTCTTGGTGCCTGTCGGCGTCTTGATGGGCAGGGGGGCCGTGCCCTCTGGTTGGGGCGGCAGCAGCGGCAGCCCTAGCTCCATTGGCTCCACCGCCAGGCTGGGCTTGAAGGCCTCGAAGGGAGAGAACTTCAACGGGCTGAAAGCAACAAGGGAACTGGGAGTGAGACCCCCATAGAAAGGGAGTGAGCTGGTCCCATCCCAACCTCCGTAGGGGGCCAGGCCTGAGAACCCTGCAATCAATAGCCCCAAGCTTTGGCACTCAACTCCCACAAACCCCAATCCACAGCCCGCATCCCAACCCCTCCACGGGAACCCTGTTAGCAACCCCACATCTTGGCACTGCCTCCCTGCCCACCCAGCTCCACATGGCAATACCATACAGAGAGAGGGGTATCTACTGTTGGGAAATCCCAGGAAGGGAATGCTAGAGCCACTGCCCCCTAGAGGGGAAAGGCCTCATATCCCACTCCCCATGCCCGAGTCAACCAGTTCCCCCAGCCTGGTGCTGGATTGGAGCCAGCGTCCCCTAGAGGGGAAAGGAGCCATGCCTGTTGGTCACCTCCTTTGGAGGTGCCCCTAGCCGTACCTGACGGGCGTTCTGGGGCTGCTATTGAGGCGGCGAGGGGAGCGCACCTTTGGCTGGAAGGAGAAGCCCTCCTTAATGCTCTCCAGCACCGACGGGGCCACATACGTGAAGCCCTGCAGAGAGCACAGAGGTCAGAGCAGCAGGGATGCCATAGTGCAAGCTCCACCCCCTCCCAGCTGTGACAGCACCCCCTGCTGGGAGTCCTTACCAGGAAGGCCTGGTTGGCACTCTCACTAATGGAGGCATCATCAGGGCTGTCCACGGGCGTCTGACGAGTGAAGCGGGTGTCAAACTGGCTGACGTCATCATCCGATTGCTGCAGGGCAGGAGAGAGGGGACAAAGAGGGGTCAGCCCAGAACAGGAGGGGCAGCCTGGCATCAGCGCCATCCACCAGCAGGGGGGGTGGCAACCAGGCTTGCCACATAAAGGATCTGGCTTCCCATTTGCCATCCAGGTTTTCCTCCCCCAAGGGGCTGGGAGCTGCAGGGCCTCATGAGGGCTGAGCGCCTTGCACAGCTTTCCTGGACATCTGGGTCCCATTCTCCAACACTGTGTCAGTAGGGCTGGGCTGCAAGGAGCCCTAGGTGCAAGTGCTCTGCACTGCCACCCGGGGGAGGGTGCTGGGAGCTGCAAGGCCCCCTAGGGGTGAGACATCTATTGCCACGTGGGAGAGAGCAAGGCAGGCCTGTTCTGAGCTCAGGCTGGGCTGGGCAAGGCAAGCAGGGAGCAATGGGCTGGCTCTCTCCTGCCATTGGGGGGTGGCTGGGGGCAGGGCAGTACCAGGCAAGGCCTGAAGGGTGGGTCCAGCTTGCGCGCCAGCAGTTCATCCCAGTTGACTTGGCGGAAAAATGGCTGCTTCTGTAGGGACAGATACGTAGGCAGGAAGTCAGAAGCCCAGCAGCTGCTCCCTTCTCCCCCCTTGCCCAGCTCAGGCCTGTGCCCTCTCCTGGGCTCCCCATGCAGATGCCCTGTGGTGCGGGGAGTCCTGGTCCCAGGAAGGCCATGGCAAGGCAGGGCTCGAGACTGTGCCCATGTGGAAAGGAGGCTCCGCCCCGTGCCCAGAGCCATGGAAGGGAGCCGCCTCCTGCCACCAACTCCAGTGTACCCATGGGTGCAGCTAGGGGAGAAAATCCCCCCTTCAGAGCATTGCATACTGCCCCTCCCCCACCTCCAGAGAGCACCCTCCCACCCCACCTACCTACCTGCACATCAGCTGCATCGCCCGTCCCGCCTCCAATCCTCTGGCTGGGGTTTCTTTTGAGGAACTGAAAAGAGAGAACGGAGTCAGGGGGCCCTCAGGAAACACAGCCTGACGGACATGGGACAGAGCGTTCTCCCCGCCCCCATCCTGATTCCACATCTAGTGGCAGCCATTTTGGTGAGACCCACACAAAAGCCCTGATTCAAGATCATGCCCTGCTGGTTCTGGAGCTGATGGGTCAGCAACTTTGAGGAGCAGAAGTGAAGGAGATGGCAACAGTGTCAGACAGGGGCAGATGCTGGTAACCTATTAGGGGAGTGGCACCTCCTTGCACAGGTCAGGAGCGTGAGGCGGTATCCTAGTTTGGGGCGGGGGAGCGCATGCAAGTAGTACCTTCTTGAGTAGATCCCGGGCATCAGGGGTCAGGTAAGGTGGCAGCACCAACTTCCCCTTGAGGATCTTGTCGATGGTTTTTTTCCGGTTCTCAGCTGTGAAGGGCGGCTGCAAAGGAAGCACAGAGGGGGCTGAGCACAGGGATGGGGCAAGGGGTGAGCACCAGCAAAAGGGGGATCCGGGGCAAGTGGGGACAAGGCATGGCTCAGCATCGGGGGGAGGGGCACTGAACCTGGTGCAGAACAAGGGTCTGGGCTGGGGCAGAGGGTGCAGAATGAGGGACTGCGCTGGTGTGAGGGAAGGTGCCGTTTGACAGAGCGACAGCCAGGCCCAGTACTATACCTGGGGAAAGGGGAAACACTCGGCCTGTGGCTCCGGCCCCCCACCCCCACGTTAACAGCATGAGCAGGACTTGCCGATCCAGTGAGCATGTCGTACATCAAGGCCCCGAGGCTCCACCAGTCCACGGCCCGGTTGTGTCCGCTCCGCATCAGGATCTCTGGAGCCCTAGGGGCAGCACAGACACCCTGAGCTGCGGGGCCAGCCACTGACCACCCCAAGGCCCTCCAGGGGAGCAGCATGAGGGGAGAGGGGATGTCTCTGGGGCCAGGTCGCATGGGGGAGCAGTGCGAGGGGAGGTGGGTGTCTCTGGGGCCAGGTCCCACAAGCAAGCAGTGTGAGGGGAGGTGAGTGTCTCTGGTGCACCTACATGTACTCAATGGTCCCACAGAAGGTGTGGGTGACGGCTCCCTCATGGATCGACTCCTTGCACAGTCCGAAGTCCGTCAGCTTGATGTGTCCTGAGGGAGACAAGACTCCATGGATCAGACCTCCTGAGCCAGGGCTCTCTGCACCCCGCATCGAACCCTGCTGCCCCCGGGCTCCATACCTTGGCTGTTCAACATGATGTTCTCCGGCTTCAGGTCCCGGTAGATGATGCCGTTGCAGTGCAGGTGGCCCAGGGCCAGCGTGATCTCGCTCAGGTAGAAGCTGTGGCACAAGCAGGAATGAAGCAGTCAGTACCACTGACACCCGCAGCTCATGGGGGCACTGCTCCCTAATGTGCCAGCCATGCAGCTCCCCCAGCAGGAGCCGCAGCTGACATGCCCGATCAAACCAGTGGGATGGCTCCCACCGTGCCAGAGAACTGGGCACTGCCCAGGGGCTACAGTCAGGCCCTGGGAAATGCTGGTGGGCACCCCCATGGCACAAGAAGAACCTCTTCACCACTCACAGACCAGTACGGTCCCCCTCTCCCAGGCTGGCTGGGCCCCGGCTGGCACTCCTCTCTGCCTTCCTGCGCCCTCCCTCCTGCTTAGCTCTGCACCTGTGCGGCCCAGTTCCTCCCCCCGTACCTGCCTCCCCCTTGCTGGGACCCCTGCCCCCCCCCAGCCCACCACTATTCTCCCTTGCTGGGACCCCCATGCTCCCCCCAGACCCCCACTACCTCCTCCCAGCCCTTGCTTGTCTCCACCTGGAGGAGACTGGCTGCCATTCGAACCAGTGGTGACCGATACTGTGTAACCAAGGGCTGTGGTGTTGACCATGGCGTCAGCAGGTCACAGTAAGCCCCGGGCTGCCCCTGGCAGTGTGCACACAACATGGGATGCTAAGTTATGCCAGTTATTATGTATTCCAACCTGCCCCCATTCCCTGCTGCACACAAACCCCCACCTCCCCTCAGGTCCTGGCACCAGCAGGTTGGCTCTGCCTTGGTGCTCTGGCACGGAGGCACCATCTGGTTTTAAACACAGCTCTGCACTCAGCAACAGCTCAGCGATCCCTCTGAAGAGCCCCGCTCTGTGGTGTGTTTGCACAGTGGGAGCAGGTCCTTTCCACACAGACTTTGGTCAACATAGCAAGGGTGGGACGGGCACTGGGCTGGAGATCGGGAGCCTACAAAAACATTACAACACAGCCGGAGCGGGGGTGGGGGAACAGTGTGCTCCCAGCTACTCCAGTCACTGACCATGCTGTGTCCTCCAGGAAAATGCCCTCACGCTCCAGCTGCATGAAGAGCTCGCCACCTACAAACCCAAAACAAAGAGGTACCTGAGCTCCCCACACAGTTCCTGGCTCCTGCCCCACTCCCCACTCCCAGAGAGGTCATGAGGGTAGAGAGGGGCCAGATCTGGCCAGATTGCAGGCCGACAGCACTATACAGTCTCTGACAACACTGTTCTCACATAGGTCACTCACATGCAGCCTGGTCTCTCCCCCAACCCTTGCCAGGGCTGAACCCTCCCAAGCCACCCCCAGCTCAGCCCTGCCCCGTACCACTCAAGCACTCAAGGATGAGGTAGAGCTTGCCACCCGTCTGGAAAGCGTAGATCAGGTCCACGATGAAGGGGTGTTTGATGGCCTCCAGGATGTTCCTCTCAGCCTTGGTGTGAGCCGTGTCCTTGGCGTTGCAGGCGATTTTGGCCTGGGGGGAGGCAGACAAAGAGAGGGGCATTAGGGTACCAGCAGAGGGTAGCTCCGAGCTCAGCAGCAGGAAGGGCTGGCCAGCTAGTTACCTTCTTCAGGACTTTCATGGCAAAGATCTTCCCAGCGTTGGTCCCCTGCACCTTCCGTACCTGGAACACCTGCAAGGGAAGAGAGGGATCTTTAGGGCAGGCGGTTGTACAGCTAGATCCCCAGTGCTGTGCCAACGGCAGGCAGGCAGCTTCCTCCGGCAACTCAGGGGACCATCTGGGAGGAGATGCCCCGATGGAAACAACATGACAGGATTCAGAAATGCAGCCATGGGGCCTCATGGGAGTTGTAGCTCAGTGGCTTTATGCAGCCCCTTTATAAGCCAAGCTCCCCAACCACACTTCATTTCCCATGATGCACTGGGGCCACACAAGAGCCACTTTGCACCGCCTGTCCTCCACAAGAATTGAGTTCATGGTGCATCCTGGGAGAGGTAGTCCAGCTAAGGACCCAAGTCCACAGAGGAGAACAGGGCCAGGAAGCATCTGAACTACACTACCCATGTGGCACTACAATGGCATGTCAGAATTTAAATTTCTGACCAGTTCTCTCCACCAGACAAGTTTTCCCCAATACAGAGCCCTAGAGCAGATCCTGGCATGGGTCCCAATCCCTCCCTCCCACCCTTCTCGTTCTCCTCCATAGAGGTTTCTGGCTAGCAGGGGTCCAGGAGAGAAATAGGGGTGAGTCAGTCCCACAGTGGCATCCCCCAGTAGAGAGAGGTGGAGTAGTAGGGACATGTGAGGCACACACCCTTGCCCCCCGCAGCTAGCCCCATCAGTCCCATGCACCTGTCCCTTCCCTACCTTGCCGTAGCCACCCTTGCCTAGGACGCGCAGCAGCTCGAAACAGTGGGGCCCGATGCGCTCAGGGCCATTGTTGACGCTGCTCTCTGAGATCTCGATCTCCTCATAGTGCCCCACCGGCCTGAAGGAGATGGGCAGAGACGTGAGCAGGGAGCACATGCTGGAGATGCCGTAGGGAACAGGGAGGAAGAGCCACCCAGGGAGAGGGCATACTGGGCCAGTGAACAGCTGGGGGAAAGCCCCTGGGAATAGGGCAGGTTCTGGCTCCTGAGTGCCCGCTCCCTCCACCCAGGGAGGCTGGTTCGATTCATCAGCTCCCCAAAGAAAGAATGACATTTGTCCAAAGCCCCTTCACCCACCCAGCCCCTTCCCTAGGCTACTTACTCCAGGCCATTCCCCCGCAGCTCCAAATCCATCTCCTAGGACAGAGGAGGGGAAATCAGACAAGCACATGCTGACAACCCCCACAAGGACAAGGGGTCACAGGGGTTAGGGGCAGTCTCCCAAGTGCACAGGGGCTAGTGGCATCAGAACTAGGATCAGGCACTTGGAGTCTAACGGGGCACCAGGGCTAGGAGCAGACAGCCAGAGGTTGGCCATGGGGCAGAGAGGTGAGGTGTGTACCAGGGCTAGGAGCAGTCTGCCAGAGAGTGCTAATGGGGTGGGCAGTACCAGTTTTCAGGTCTGGCTTCTGGGAGGTGCCAGGCTTAAGGTCAGGCTGTGGCATAGCAAGGGGACAGGGAGATGACAGCCTCCCCAGGGGCAGGGTGAGGTGCTGGTTTCGCTGGGGTGTTAGTCACAGGTAACAAGGATGCTCCGTGATCAGGGTGAAGTCACCTTCCAAGGACATTGCTCATCATGCTGTCCAGAGTCACAGACTGTGGGGAGATGGGACAAGACGCAGGGGGGCGAATTGCTCGCACCCCTTCCTTGGGGGGTGGGAAAATCACATGCTACCCAGACACTGGGGGCAAGCGCAGAGGGAGATCTTAAGGGGCGGGGGGGAGAGGAGCCCAGAAGCCCAGCGGGTGGGGGCAGGTGCAGGGCGGCTGGGGACTCTGTAGGGGGAGCAGGGTTGAGAGGCAGATGAGGGTGCCGGGGGCAGAGGGGGAGCTGAGGAGCAGGTTGCGGGGCCCAGAGGTTCAGGCAGGGGATACATGGGGGCCCTGGAGCACCAGGTTGGGGGCCAGTCAGGGGACAGGTGGGGGCCCTGGGGGGCAGGTGGGGGGTCCCGGGTCCGTGGCTCTGTCCATTCCCCGCTCTCACCGCCCCCAGCTCGGGCTCGTCCCCGTCGCTCCCCTCCTCGGTCTCCAGGTCGATGTCAAACACCCCGGCCATGGCGGCGGCGGCGGCCCCGGGCTCCCCCGGCCGGGCCCCGCCCCCTCCTTCCTAGTGCTGCGTTACAGCCCCGCGCCCGCCACCGTCCCGGGCCCCGGGCGTAGTGTGATGACGTCCCCAAGGCTTCTGGGAACTGTAGTCCTGGCTCGCTGAGGGGCTCGGAAAGGGAAGAGACCCGGCCGCGGGGGCTTCTGGGAAACATGACCTCGGGGTCGGAGTGTGTGTAGCTGCGCGCTTAGCCCCCTGCCGCAGGGGTCCCCCCACCCACCGCTGCCTCTTCCCGTCCCTGGGCGGGGCTCGCTCCGTGTTTCTGCCCCGGCTGAGAGCCCGGCCCGCCACGTCCTGTAACGCGGGCTGCATTAACTCTCCTGGGGCCCGGGGCGCTTCGGTTTTGTGGGGCCCCTGGGGCTTGAGGGCAGTGGGGTGGGGGGGCAGCTCTAGCTGGGGGGTGGGGCCTGGGATGCGTCAGCGGGGTTGGGTGTGGCAGGAGGTTTGAAGTGAGGGCTCTGGGAGGGAGTTTGGCTGCGGGAGGGGGCTCAGGGCTGGGGTGGAGGTGCGGGGGAGGGCTCTGGGAGGGAGTTTGGCTGCAGGAGGGGGCTCAGGGTTGGGACAGGAGGCTGGGGTGCAGGTGGAGGTGAGGGCTCTGGGAGGGAGTTTGGCTGCAGGAGGGGGCTCAGGGTAGGGACAGGAGGCTGGGGTGCAGGTGGGGGCTCTGGGAGGGAGTTTGGGTGTGGGAGGGGGCTCAGGGCTGGGGTAGAGGGTTGAGGTCTAGGGTGCAGGCTCTGGCCAGGAGGCACTTACCTTGAGCAGCTCCTGGTTGGTGGCACAGCAGGATCCCTACTTGCCTTGGCTCCATGTTGCTCCTGCCTCAGGCTGTGGGGGGTGTCGAGGCTCAGGGACCGGTGTGCGGCCTCTGGCATGGAGACTTGCCACAGTCTGGGTGAAAAGAAGCCACGGACCGCATCCTGGCCTGTGGCGCTCCCCCTTAGCCTGAGGCTTTGGGCTGCAGCCCCTACATTAATCCGGCCCTGCCTGTAACAAAAACAGATGCCCTGGGTGCCAATGCTGTGAGGCTTTGCTGGCCTGCCTATCTAACCCAGCAAAAGCCTTGACTGAGCAAGGGGTAAACTGTGATATTCCCCACGGTACAATCTGGGTCTGAACAGCTCTGCCCTCTCAACTCTCCAACCTGGGGTGCTTCACTGTGAGAACAACCACTCCCGGTCTGCGCACGCACAGCCTCCAACATGTAAAATCACTCCCCGCTGCATTATGTGAGAGCTTCTAGCCAGCCACTCCTGAATTATGTTACAGAGCAACACCAGTAAATTCCCAGTCCCAGATTTGTGCATCTTGTACTGTCCATCTCTTTCCTTCGGGGCAGTACAAGCTCATAGAAAGTCTGTCATTTCATTCATTGAAAATGATATGCACAAACCCTTTTATCTCAAATGGAGTTTCCCAAACCATTCAAACAGATGCTGGTTTAGATAAAACAATAAAGCAAGTTTATTAACTACAGGAAGATAGATTAATGATAAGTGATGAGGCATAAAAGTAAGAACTGGTTACAAAGCAATAAAAAGTAAAACACAAACTAATATGTAACTTAACAAGCAAAGTGAATTTAAAGCAAAAGATTTCCCTCACCATATGCTTACAGTGGTCTGGCTGGATTCCTTCAGCCCTCCCCCAGTTCAATGATGCTTCTTTTGTCTTTTAAACATTATTGATAGAGATGAGGGGAGAGAGGTGATTTGAGGCCTCTGTTCCTCATTTTTATATCTTTTCCTCTATGAGAATCATCTCCAGCTGGGGTTCAGGGACAGCCAGTCTGTCAAGATGTAAATTTCTCACTCACACCCTTCTTCCTACCAAAGAATGGCTGATTTAGGTGAAAGTCCATTTGATTGTGTGTTCTATCATTATATGTGAAGTTATGAAGTTTTGCTATGTGTGTGGTACTGAAATATGTTGTGACGTTGGGAGATGCCCACAGACAGCCTTTCAGTGGCAACAAAGGAGCAGCTATAAGGCAGATTTACATCAGAATCAGCCAGACAGGTGTTGATGACTCCTTCGAGAGGGTATGTACGCAATGGGGGCTGCTTAGCCCTCAAGTCACAGCCTGGATCTTTCTAAAGCCCCTGGAAAGAAAGTCTAAATGAGGGTTGATGACATCACTGCTTGGCCATTCTGCTCCCCAATGGAATCATAGGACTGGGAGGGACCTTGAGAGGTCATCTAGTCCAGTCCCCTGCACTTATTGCAGGACTAAGTATTATCTAGACCATCCCTGACAGGTGTTTGTCTAACCTGCTCTTAAAAATCTCCAACAATGGTGTGATAAATGGGGTGGGGAGGGACGGTTGTACACCCAGTCAGCCAGTTAGCTACAGAATCCCTGTTAGTAGCTATTCTCTACTTGCTTTACCTATAAAGGGTTTAAAACAAAAAAGCCCACAGGTAAAAGGAAGGGAGTGGGCACTTGACCAAAAGGGCCAATGGGAGAGCTAGAACTCTTTAAAATTGGGAAAAATCTTCCCTTTGTCTGTCTGTTGTTGCTGTCTTGGGAGAGGAGATACAGACCAGCAGTGCTGTAAGAAGCTTGCGCCAGGTATGAAAAAGCATCAAATCATACTTAGAATTATTCATTTGAAACCCCAGCTATGTAAGTAGATCAGGAAATGTCTAGGAAGATGTGATTAGGTTTCTCTTTTTTATTTCTGTAGGGCTTGTGGACTCCTTTGTACTAACCCCCAAATGCTTTTGTTTTGCTGGTAACCATTAAGCTGGACCTCAAGAAAACCATTCTTGATGCTTAATTATTATATTTCCTCTTTTAAAATCTAGCAATAGCCTAAGTTCCAGATGTATTTTCTTTCTTTTTGTTTTTAATAAAATTTACCTTTTTAAAGAACAGGACTGGGTTTTTGCGCCCTAAGAGGTTTGGGCATATGTTGTGTAATTAGCTGGTGGAAAGCTGATTTCCTTTGTTTTCTTTCTCAGATCTTCCCCAGGGTGTGTGTGTGAAAGAGCTTGAGGGTACCCCACAGGGAGGAATGCCTTCCTGGATTCAAAGGGTTTTGTTGTTGTTTTTGCATTTGGGTGATGGCAGCATCTACCATCACAGGTCAGAGAGAAACTGTAACCTTGGGGGTTTAATACAAGCCTGGTGTGGCCAGTATTAATTTTTAGAATCCTTGCGGGCCCCCACCTTCTGCACTCAGAATGCCAGAGTGAGGAATCTGGAGATCCCACAATGTCCCTAGGCAATTTAGTCCAGTGCTTAACTACCCTGACAGGAAATGTTTCCTAATGTCCAATCTAAACCTCCCTTGATGCAATTTAAGCCCATTACTTCTTGTCCTGTCCTCAGAGGTTAAGGCGAAGTTAAAAAAACTTTTTATGCACACGAAAACTTATCATGTCTTCTCTTAGTCTTCTCTTCTTCAGACTAAACAAAGCCAATTTTTTTCTGTCTTCCCTCATAGGTCCTGTTTTCTAGACCTTTAATCATTTTTGTTGCTCTTGTCTGGACTTTCTCTAATTTGTCCACATCTTTCCTGAAATGTGGTGCTAAGATGTTTGCTTTTTTCGCTTCAGTGTTACACTGTTGACTCATATTTACCTTGTGATCCACTATGACTCCAGATCCCTTTCTGCAGTACTCCCTACTAGGGAGTCATTTCCCATTTGGTGTGTGTGCAACTGATTGTTCCCTCCTATGTGGAGTACTTTGCATTTGTCCTTATTGAATTTCATCCTGTTTATGTCAGACCATTTCTCCAGTTTGTCCAGATCATTCTGAATTTTAATCCCGTCCTCCAAAGCACTCACAACCCCTCCCTGTTTGGTATCATCCACAAAGGTTATAAATGCAGCAAAGAATCCTGTGGCACCTTATAGACTAACAGATGTTTTGCAGCATGAGCTTTCGTGGGTGAATACCCACTTCTTCGGATGCAAGCAGTGGAAATTTCCAGGGGCAGGTGTGTATATATAAGCAAGCAAGAAGCAAGCTAGAGATAACGAGGTTAGATCAATCAGGGAGGATGGGGCCCTGTTCCAGCAGCTGAGGTGTGAAAACCAAGGGAGGAGAAACTGGTTCTGTAATTGGCAAGCCATTCACAGTCTTTGTTTAGTCCTAAACTGATGGTGTTAAATTTGCAGATGAACTGGAGCTCAGCAGTTTCTCTTTGGAGTCTGGTCCTAAAGTTTTTTTGCTGTAGGATGGCCACCTTAAAATCTGCTATTGTGTGGCCAGGGAGGTTGAAGTGTTCTCCTACAGGTTTTTGTATATTGCCATTCCTAATGTCTGATTTGTGTCCATTTATCCTTTTCCTTAGAGACTGTCCAGTTTGGCCGATGTACATAGCAGAGGGGCATTGCTGGCATATGATGGCATATATTACATTGGTGGATGTGCAGGTGAATGAACCGGTGATGGTGTGGCTGATCTGGTTAGGTCCTGTGATGGTGTTGCTGGTGTAGATATGTGGGCAGAGTTGGCATCGAGGTTTGTTGCATGGGTTGGTTCCTGAGCTAGAGTTACTATGGTGCGGTGTGCAGTTGCTGGTGAGAATATGCTTCAGGTTGGCAGGTTGTCTGTGGGCGAGGACTGGCCTGCCACCCAAGGCCTGTGAAAGTGTGGGATCATTGTCCAGGATGGGTTGTAGATCCCTGATGATGCGTTGGAGGGGTTTGAGCTGGGGACTGTATGTGATGGCCAGTGGAGTCCTGTTGGTTTCTTTCTTGGGCTTGTCTTGCAGTAGGAGGCTTCTGGGTACACATCTGTCTCTGTTGATCTGTTTCCTTATTTCCTCATGTGGGTACTGTAGTCTTGAGAATGCTTGGTGGAGATTTTCTAAGTATTGGTCTCTGTCTGCGGGGTTAGAGCAGATACGGTTGTACCTCAGTGCTTGGCTGTAGACAATGGATCTTGTGTGTGCCCGGGATGGAAGCTGGAGGCATGAAGGTAGGCATAGCGGTCGGTAGGTTTTCGGTATAGGGTGGTGTTAATGTGACCACCACTTATTTGCACCATGGTGTCTAGGAAGTGGACCTCCCGTGTAGATAGGTCCAGGCTGAGGTTGATGGAGGGGTGGAAGCTGTTGAAATCATGGTGGAATTTTTCCAGAGTCTCTTTCCCATGGGTCCAGATGATGAAGATGTCATCAATGTAGCGTAGGTAGAGAAGGGGCGTGAGTGGACGGGAGCTGAGGAAGCGTTGTTCCAGGTCAGCCATAAAAATATTGGCATATTGTGGGGCCATGCGGGTGCCCATAGCGGTGCCACTGATCTGGAGATATATATTGTCATTAAATTTGAAATAGTTGTGTGTGAGGATAAAGGCACAGAGCTCAGCAACCAGTTGTGCTGTGGCATCATCAGGGATACTGTTCCTGACAGCTTGTATTCCATCAGCGTGTGGGATGTTGGTGTAGAGAGCCTCTACATCCATGGTGGCTAGGATGGTGTTTTCTGGAAGGTCACCAATGCATTGTAGTTTCCTCAGGAAATCAGTGGTGTCACGGAGATAGCTGGGAGTGCTGGTAACATAGGGTCTGAGTAGAGAGTCCACATATCCAGACAGTCCTTCAGTGAGAGTTCCAATGCCAGAGATGATGGGGCGTCCAGGATTTCCGGGTTTGTGGATCTTGGGTAGTAGATAGAATAACCCTGGTCGGGGTTCTAAGGGTATGTTGATTTGTTCCGGTGTTAGTGTAGGGAGTGTCCTGAGCAGATGGTGCAGTTTCTTAGTGTATTCCTCAGTGGGATCTGAGGGAAGTAGCCTGTAAAATTTGGTATTGGAGAGTTGTCTGGCGGCCTCCTTTTGGTAGTCAGACCTGTTCATGATGACAACAGCACCTCCTTTATCAGCCTCTTTGATTATAATGTCAGGATGGTTTCTGAGGCTGTGGATGGCATTGCGTTCTGCACGACTTAGGTTGTGAGGCAAGCGATGTTGTTTTTCCACAATTTCTGCCTGTGCACGGCGGAAGCATTCAATGTATAGGTCCAGACTGTCATTTCGACCCTCAGGAGGAGTCCATGTGGAGTTCTTCTTCTTGTGCTGTTGGTGGGAGGGTAACTGTGTATCAGTGCGCTGTTCAGTGTTGTCCTGGAAGTATTCTTTGAGTCGGAGACAGCGAAAGTAGGCTTCCAGATCGCCGCAGAACTGTATCATGTTGGTGGGGGTGGCAGGGCAGAAAGAGAGTCCCCGAGATAGGACAGACTGTTCTTCTGGGCTGAGTGTGTGGCTGGATAGATTGACGATATTGCTGGGTGGGTTAGGGGTATCACGGTTGTGGCCCCATGTGGCAGGTAGGAGTTTAGACAGCTTACAGTCCTTTTTCCTTTTTAGAGAGGTGAAGTGGGTAATGTAGATCTCCTGTCTTATTTTAGTGAAGTCCGTTTGTATGGAAGTTTGGTTATTGATGAGAGTCTCTAGGTTGGAGAGCTCTTTTTTGATGTTTTCCTGTTTGCTGTATAGGATGCTGATCAGGTGGTTCCTCAGTTTCTTAGATAGAGTACAGCATAATCTCTCACTGTGGTCTGTGTAGTATGTAGATAGCAGTGGATTTTTTACCTTTAGTCCATTAGGTATGATGTCCATCCGTTTACATTTGGAAAGGAAGATGATATCCGTCTGTATTTCTTCATGAGGTTGATGGATTTCCACTCCATACGGCTAAATGCAGTGCCTTGCATGGTGTCAAGTATCAGAGGGGTAGCCGTGTTAGTCTGATTCTGTAGAAGCAGCAAAGAATCCTGTGGCACCTTATAGACTAACAGATGTTTTGCAGCATGAGCTTTCGTGGGTGAATACCCACTTCTTCGGATGCAAGCAGTGGAAATTTCCAGGGGCAGGTGTGTATATATAAGCAAGCAAGAAGCAAGCTAGAGATAACGAGGTTAGATCAATCAGGGAGGATGGGGCCCTGTTCCAGCAGCTGAGGTGTGAAAACCAAGGGAGGAGAAACTGGTTCTGTAATTGGCAAGCCATTCACAGTCTTTGTTTAGTCCTAAACTGATGGTGTTAAATTTGCAGATGAACTGGAGCTCAGCAGTTTCTCTTTGGAGTCTGGTCCTAAAGTTTTTTTGCTGTAGGTTATAAATGTATTCTCTATGCCATTATCTAAACCATCTCAACACCTGGAAGACTCTCTGGACGACAAAGACTTTGAGAGGGAATGCAGCCTATATATAAAGAACTGTAAGTTGCCTATAATCTCTCTTAGGCCTTGTCTACACTACAGGACTATTTCAAATCTACTTAAGTCGAATTTGTGGATTCGACCTTAATAAGTCGAATTTGTGTATCCATACTAAATACACAAATTCGAACTTCTGAGTCCACATTCACGGGGCCAGCTTCGACTTTGGAAGCGGTGCACTGTGGGAAGCTATCCCACAGTTCCCGCACTCCCCGCTGCCCATTGGAATTCTGGGATTTCCCCCCAATGCATGCTGGGGGGAAAAATGTGCCGACGGTGGTTTTGGGTTAGTGTCGTCATTGAACCGTCAATCACGCCCTCCCTCTCTTCCTTGAAAGCGCCGGCGGGAAATCTGTTCGCGCCCTTGTCTGGTCGGTTACAGCGCGGACGCCACAGCACTGCGAGCATGGAGCCCGCTGCGATCATCGCTGCACTTATGGCCGTTGTCAACTCCTCGCATCTTATCGTCCACCTCTTCCATAGTCAGCTGCTGAGAAACCGGGCGAGGAGGCTCCGGCAGCGTGGTGAGGAGAGTGGCACAGACCTCTCAGAAAGCAGGGTATGCCACGCAGTGGAGATCATGGTGGCAATGGGTCACGTTCATGCTGTGGAACGGCGATTCTGGGCCCGGGAAACAAGCACAGACTGGTGGGACCGCATAGTGCTGCAGGTCTGGGATGACACAGAGTGGCTGCGAAACTTCAGGATGCGTAAGGGCACTTTCCTTGAACTGTGTGACTTGCTGTCCCCTGCCCTGAAGCGCCAGGACACAAGGATGCGAGCAGCCCTGAGTGTGCAGAAGCGAGTGGCCATAGCCCTCTGGAAACTTGCCACGCCAGACAGCTACCGGTCAGTAGCGAACCACTTTGGCGTGGGCAAATCTACCGTGGGGATTGCTGTCATTCAAGTAGCCCACGCAATCGTTGAGCAACTGCTCTCAAAGGTAGTGACTCTCGGAAATGTCCAGGTCATCATAGATGGCTTCGCTGCGATGGGATTCCCAAACTGCGGTGGGGCTATAGATGGGACTCACATCCCTATCCTGGCACCAGCCTACCAGGCCAGCGAGTACATTAACCGAAAGGGCTACTTTTCAATGGTGCTGCAAGCACTGGTGGACCATAGGGGACGTTTTACCAACATCAACGTCGGGTGGGCGGGCAAGGTTCATGACGCGCGTGTGTTCAGGAACTCTGGTCTGTTTAGACGCCTCCAGGCAGGTACTTTCTTCCCGGACCACAAAATAACGGTTGGGGATGTGCAGATGCCTACAGTGATCCTCGGGGACCCGGCCTACCCGCTAATGCCCTGGCTCATGAAGCCCTATACAGGCGCCTTGGACAGTGAAAAGGAACTCTTCAACTACCAGCTGAGCAAGTGCAGAATGGTGGTGGAGTGTGCTTTCGGACGTCTCAAGGGGAGATGGCGGACCTTACTGACTCGCTCGGACATCAGCGAAAAGAATATCCCCGTAGTTATTGCTGCTTGCTGTGTGCTCCACAATCTCTGTGAGAGCAAGGGCGAGACCTTTTTGGCCGCTTGGGAGGTTGAGGCAAATCGCCTGGCTGCTGTTTACGATCAGCCAGACACCCGTGCTGAGAGAATATCCCAGCGGGAAGCGATATGCATCAGGGAGGCTTTGAAAGCGAGTTTCCTCGCAGAGCAGGGTAACCTGTGACTGTCCACTTGATTTTAAGAGAGCCTGATCACAAACCAAGTTTCCCCCACTTCCAAAGGACGTTTTAAAACTAAGGACATGTTTCAGTAATTAATAATAAATCTTTTGTTGACTTTGCATTTCTGTTTCTTGGTTGAAACATGGAAGCATTCTGTGCTGGGTAAGGTGTGCACTGATGGGTGGGTTTGCAGGAAGGGGCGAGGGGTGCCGTCTTTGGATAGGGGTTAACATGACGGCTGTGGGTTTGGGCGTTGGAAGGGGTGAGGGGTGTGGGGGAAGGGTGAGTATCTGCCCCTGGATGAGGTCTCTTTTTGGGGCTCAGGGCACCGGGGAGGATCGTGGCTACGGTCCAAGTGCATGTGAAGGGAAGCCTGCCTTTACATTCGGGGATGGCAGGCACCAGGACCCTGGACAAGCATACACATCAAGGAAAGACCCGGGGCAGCATACACCACACAGACTGTCCCTGGTGCCTAGTGACTGCAGTCTGTGTGTGCCCTGCAGTTGACCCTGCACCCAAGTCTGTACCATGGCACTGTGGGCTATGCACTGAAATTACAATTCAACCCCCCCACACACACCCACAGAAAGTCTTCTGACACCAGAAACGTGACGGAAACAGTGAGTAACACCAAACCGCTTTTAATAATGTAGTACACAGTGGGGGGTTTAAACTTGGAGTTGGGACTGGTTGATGCTGTAAGGAAAGAGCTTGTACAAATTTACAGCGCCAGAGTTGTCTCGAACATTATCGGTCTGCTGCGGTGCAGGGACAGTTCTCACGGCCCCTACCGCCCCTCCTTCTTGTAACTTTGGGTGAGGGGGGGACAGGACTTCTTGGCGTTGGAGGGCGGTTGCAGATGCACTGCAGGGGGGCTCTCTCCTCCTGACTGCGGTCTTGCAGAACATCTACAAGGCGCCGGAGCGTGTCCGTTTGCTCCCTCATTAGACCAAGCAGCGTTTGAGTCGCCTGCTGGTCTTCCTGCCGCCACCTATCCTCCCATTCCAGGTGTGTGCGATGCTGCTGACACAGGGTCTCCCTCCACTGTCTCTGCTCTGCCGCCTCCGCTCTGGAGCAGGCCATCAGTTCCTGGAACATGTCGTCCCTAGTCTTTTTCTTTCGGCGTCTAATCTGAGCCAGCCTCTGCGAGGGGGATGCCGGGGCAGTCCGGGAAGGAGCCGAAGCTGTGTGATGCGAAAAAGTAGGTGATTTCCTTGAACACATACATGTTTGCCAACAGTAAACACAGTCTAGTCAGTTTCAGTTAACAAGACCAAAGAGGGAACCAAGTCTCAGGAGATCTCAGAACTAGTCCGAGATTTCGGAATACGCTCTCATTGGCGGCGCCATTGCACTGGATAGCGCACAAGCGAGGAGAGACAGCTGCATCCCTCTTGCACAAAGTCCTGGTAAGCCTTACAGTACATACTGCTTATCAGTTACTGGTTAGCTGTGCTCTCCTGCTAAAGGCAATGTGCAAAGCAGAAAAGATGACCCTTTTGCAGCCCCTACCGCCAGTGCACGGGAAAGATCACTGTATGCTTTTCCTCTGTGGCATCCAACACGTGGCTGTTAAGCGAGGGTCATTCTTATGCAAAGGAAAAGTCTGTTAAGCGAGGGTCATTCTTATGCAAAGTAAAAGTCTACCATTCACAATAGTAACAGTACACTAATTCCCCTAATTAGATGCAGCACTTCCAGAACGACATTACCCTGAGGCGTGTCAGGCGGACTCAGAGAGAGCGGATGCTAACAGAAGCCCTGCACAGACCAGGACCATACGCTGCCATGCTCGTAGAGGCGATGCTTCCCCTTTACCTTCGGATGGCCTGGCGCGGAAGAGTGTGCTTCCACGGAGCACCCAATAAAGCACCTCTCCCAAGAAACCTCCTGCTGAGGCTTTTCCAGCTGCTCTCTGAGAGCTTTTTTGAACTGTCCCCAGAGGATTATTGCTCGATCCCTATATGTGTAGACCTACTGTTTGTATAGTTTGATATTTAAAAATTTTTATATAGTATTTCTATTTTTTATATATATACCTGTTTCTTAAAAAATAAATGTTTCCCTGTTTGTAGCACTTACTGCCTGATCCTTCCCCTGATTCTGAGTCCGGGTTCACGGGCGGGGACGGTTGGTAGGGGATCTCTGTGAGGGTGATGAAGAGATCCTGGCTGTCAGGGAAAGCAGGAGTGGGTTCGATGTCGCCTGCGCCATCCTCAAAAGACCCTTCCTCATCTTCCCCATTGGCGAACATGGAGGAGGAACTGTCCCGGTACACTATTCCGTCCTCGGAGTCCACCGTCACTGGTGGGGCAGTGGTGGCAGACCCACCTAGAATGGCATGCAGTGCCTCGTAGAAGCGGCATGTCTGTGGCTGGGCTCCGGAGCGTCCGTTTGCCGCTCTGACTTTTTGATACCCTTGTCTTAGGTCCTTCACTTTCACGCGGCACTGCATCGCATCCCGGCTGTATCCTTTCTCTTTCATGGCTTTAGAGACCTTCTCAACGGTCTTCGCGTTCCGCTTGCTAGAGCGCAGCTCCGAGAGCACAGACTCCTCGCCCCACACAGTGATCAGATCCATGACTTCCCTGTCAGTCCATGCTGGGGACCTCTTTCTATTCTGGGATTGCCCGGACTCCTCTGCTGGAGAGCTCTGCATCGTTGCAAGTGCTGCGGAGCTCGCCCCGATGTGCAACCAGAACGTCAGATTCAAACCGCCCAGACAGGAAAATGAATTCAATTTTTCGCGGGTCATTTCCTGTGTGGCTGGCCAGAGAATCCAAGCTCGGACTGCTGTCCAGAGCGTCAACAGAGTGGTGCACTGTGGGATAGCTCCCGGAGCTACTAAGTTCGATTAGCATCCACACCAAGCCTAATTCGAGCTAGCAAGTGCGAATTTAGCGTTACTCCACCTGCCGGGGTGGAGTACCAAATTCGAACTAAAGAGCCCTCTAGTTCGAATTAAATGGCTTCCTGGTGTGGACGGTTGAGCGGTTAGTTCGAATTAACGCTGATAAATTCGAATTAAAGTCCTAGTGTAGACCAGGCCTTAGGGTGAGAAACTGCTTGATTCAAATCTTGCTTAGTCTGTAGAATTTAGACTGAGTTTATTTTTATTTCTTACATAACCAACTTTAATGTCTATGCCTACTACTTATAATCACTTAAAATCTATCTTTCTATAATTAATAAATCTGTTTCCTATTTTATCTAAAACAGTGTGTTTGTGGTTGAAGTGCTTAGAGAATCTCAGAACAGGTTAACAAGGGCTGTTGCATGTCCACTACCCTTTGTCAGAGTGGCAAACTAATTAATGAGCTTGCACTGTCCAAGGGAGTTTTGAGAAGTGTAAGATGGTATACACCTCTACCTCAATATAATGCTGTCCTCGGGAGCCAAAAAATCTTACCGCGTTATAGGTGAAACCACGTTCTATCGAACTTGCTTTGATCCATCGGAGTGCTCAGCCCCACCTCCCCAGAGCACTGCTTTACTGCGTTATATCCTAATTCATGTTATATTGGGTCGTGTTATATCGAGGTAGAGGTGTATTTCTGGGGTGCAAGGCTGAGGGCTGGGGTGATTTGCTGATGCCTCTGTCTCTATAATTCATGAGTAGCTTGGAGAGCCTTCATGCAATTCAGCTGGGTGTGGGTGTCCACATGCTGATGGCTGAGTGATCACAGTGCCTGGAGGGTTTTGCTATTTGTCATGGGCATAGCATTGTGAGAGACAGCCCAGGCTGGAGAGTTAAAGTGGCACAGCAGTTCCAGGTTGTACCCCTGGGGATCCCATCACAGTGGCACAGCAAGGAGGGTGAAATTAGGGTGACCAGATGACAAAGATGAAATATCAGGACGTGTGGGGTGGGGGGAGTGGAGGGGAAAAAAAGCCACTGGAGCGCACACACCCCCTGTCGCAGCCGCTAGAAGCTGGACTGGAGCAGTTCGCAGGGTGAGTGCTGGGGGCCACCCCCTCCCTCCAGGCTTGCGCTGATCAGCTGTATGGTGGCGCAAGCCTGGGAGGAAGAAGGAATGTGGTGTGCTTGGGGAAGAGGCAGGGCCAGGGCAGGGATTTGGGGAGGGATCCAATGGGGCCGTGATGGGGTGGGGCTGGGGGTGGGGCCAGGGCAGGGATTTGGGGAGGGATCCAATGGGGAAGGAAGGGGCAGGGCCGGGGCGGGGGGCAAGAGCCCCTCTGGGCTCTGCCTCTGCCGGAGCGGAGGGCAAAATTGCTTGTTTGTCCAGTGTCCCAACCAAACATCGGTCGGGACGCGGGACAAACAAGCAAATATCGGGACAGTCCCGATAAAATCGGGACGTCTGGTCACCCTAGGTGAAATGCACAGCTTGTTGTTCTAATCAAGATTTGCACTTCATACACTAGTGTCCATATTTTAAGTGAGACTTTAAGTGGGTTGCCTGAACACAGTCAAGAGAGAATTACAAGTTTGTTATTTTCTCTTTGCTTATTTCAGGAAAGGAAAATAGCAGCAGAAAGGCATAGTGATAGTGGTGAAGTTGCAAAGTTAGAGCTGTACTGCAGGTAGAAATCTTGGAGCTAAAGCAGGTGGAGGTAGAGAGAGAGCTGGGCAGAAAGGAAGCAGCGCACAAATGAGCCCTAGAACTCCAAGCCAAAGAAGCTGAGGAAATGGAAAAAGAGCGGAGTCACCAATTAGACTTGCTAGAAAAGCAGAACTAGAACCATCCCACCCTAATGATTCCCATCTCTCCAAAAATCCACAAATGGGAGCAGTTATGTCCTGTACATAAAGAGACAGGTGATGTCACAGAATATTTTACTACTTTTGAGAAGCAGTGTGCAGCTCATGTGATTCCTGATGACAAGTCCCCACCCTGACTGCAAAATTAACTGGTAAAGCTCTGAATATACTCAGTGAAATGCCAATTCAGGATGCTTTAGATTATTGTAAATTCAAAGAAACAGTTTTGAAATGACTTCAGATTACCCCTGAAACAGGGTGACATTTAGAAATCTTAAGAGAAATGCTGGTATGAATAATGAGAAATCTAATGGGAAAATAGGGGAGGGGAAAAGGTGATGAAAGTTTTTGAACAAATGTTTGACCTGGTTGCTCAGGAGCATTTCCTAAGCATATATAAAGATGATGTAAAACAGTGTCTATGGGATAAAAATTTGAAAACTGTGGATGAGATGGCATCTCTGCCTGATGGCTTTGAGCAGACCCAGGCATCTATTGAGAATAAGTCACAGAAAGGGGGGGTTAAACCTGGTGGGAAGAGAGGATCCTGTTTTTCCTCTGGGAAGAAAAAGGATGGCTGGGCTCTCACCTCCCCAAAACCATTCCTCTATTCCACATCCCAAACTGCCTGTGAAATAGAAAAGACCAAAAGATGCTAACTAATTCTACTGATCACCTGCTGGGAGGAAGCAGGCAACAAGTAGCCATGTTAATGCTGCTGTCCTCAGCACAGGAGACCCTGAGGTGCCTGACACTTGTAATATTGGTTCTGTGGGATTAGCCTCTGCAGAAAGAGACATGGAACACATAAAGGTTATCAAAATTAATGGTGGGGAATATTTGGGATGGGAAGATACAGGTGCAGAGATTTCTGTGGTTAAGCAGAGTGTAATTCAAGAAGGTGACACATTGCCAGGACAGATGGCAGAGCTTTTATTAGTAGGAGATTTCAGGATTCTTGTGCCTTTGGCCAGAATGTGCATAGAAACTGGTGTGTTAGAACGTGAATTAAAGCTGGGGATAGTGGATGATATCCCCATAGACATGCTATGGGAAATGATTTTTCCCTGTAGCTCAGGCTGTTAAGGTGTCTTCCTGCAGCAAGAAGGAATATTATTCTGGGGCCCCAGAGGGAAAGGGTAAAGTCCCAAAAACTGCTGAAGGAAAGGGAGAAAGTCTCTCTGATTTTTCTGCAGCAAAGGGAATAAGCATGCCTTGGGGGGTGGGGGTGGAGTTTGAGACCAGCTCCTGCACTGCACCTGAAGGCAGTACCTCCTCCAAAGGGTGGGGAGTGCCTGTCCCTGAGAGAACTGTTTGCAGCTGAACAAAGAGAAGATCCTGCTCTAGAGAGCTGTCCTAGATGGGGGCCCAGAGAAGGAAAATGGGGTAAAGGATTTCTGTGGGAGATAAGCACGCCTTTTAGCAATTGGCATTGTCTAGCCAGTAACATGGGGAAAGAATAGTGGGAGCACATGATCATAGACTATCAGGGTTAGACAGGACCACATCTAGTCCAACCTACTACTCAAAGCAGGACCAATCCCCAGACAGATTTTTGTCACAGATCCCTAAATGGCCCCCTCAAGGATTGAACTTGCAACTCTGGGTTTAGCAGGCTAATGTTCAAACCACTGAGCTATCCCCCCCATGATGGTGCCTCACAGGTGACTTGGAAGAGGATGCCCAGGACTGAGTGTGATTCAGCAGCTGTGCACCCAGGCATGCCACCTCTAACTCAGGTTCAAAGAGGGGACTGTGTAACTGACCTTTTAGAGGATAGCAGTCACGTGGCTAACTTCTCAGCGACAGAGAAGGGGGTGATGGAGGGTACTCCAATCCAGGTCCCAGTTTTCCACAACACCAGTCCTAATATGCTTGTGGAAATTAACTGTCTCTCTTTAAGACAGGATGCAGATTCTACTGAGGAAGTGGTGGTTGTCTGTGATCATGCAAATGACCAAGCTGGCAGAGAGGAGGGTGTCTTCCTCCAGTCTGGTAACTCATAGAAAGCAGCTGAGGGAGAGTTGCTGAGAGAAGGTGCATCTGACCAAAGAGTGACACTCTTAACCCAGAGAGGACAGATCACAACCATCTAGAAAAAGGGGGCTGGGAAAGTGCTAATGCTGGGACTGGGGAACGCAGGGTAACCTCAGGAGGGGAGATGGATTTCTTGCATATGGGCAGTCCTGGGGTTGGGAGACAGTTCCACACAGGGCCAGCCAATATGCAGAATCTCCCTACAGCCTTACCTCTCCAGACTCTGGAGGACAAAATCCCCAGAGATATCACTGGATTGAAAACCGACACTGAAGGGAAAGAAAAGCCAGGAACTGAACACATGCTAAGGTTCAGGAAGGAGTTGAAAAACACAGTTGGAATTGAACAAACCACACTGTCTAAACAGAAGGCGTAATATGACAAAAGCTACCTGTAAAGGCCCATCTGTGATACAGGGGTTGGTGCTACTGTTAAACCTCTTGATAAAAATGTGGATGCTAATGGTAAACCTGATGACAAAAATTTTGGGGCTGATGGTAAGCCTGGTGAAAAGTGCAATATGCATGATTTTGGGAGAAAGCTTTTGAATATGCTTGGAGTGGTAAATAAGATCACACTGTGTGTTAAGAAGACCTATGGTAATGCTGCTTTTCAGCTAATACCTGTGAACAAAGTTGGAGCCATAGTAAACCTTGTTTGCTGTGTGAAAGGGGAAACCTAAGCATACCACCAGGGGCGGCAGGTTTGTATAATTTTTGGTGGTGACCAGAACCGGTGGTGCAAGAAGGGGTTTGGGGTGCAGGCTCTGGAAGGAAGTTTGGGTGTGGGAGAGGTGCAGGCTCTGGACTGGGGCAGGGGGTTGGGGTGTGGGCTCAGAGGGAGTTTGGTTGCAGAAGGGGGTTTGGGATGCAGGCTCTGGGAGGAAGTTTGGGTGCAGGCCCTGGGGCGGGGTTGGGTGCTGGGTGCAGGCTCTGGGCTGGGACAGAGGGTTGGGGTGCAGGAGGGGGTGCAGGGCATGGGGCTGGGCCAAGGATGAGGAATTTGGGGTGCAGCACACAGGCTGCCCTGGGGCTGGGATGTGGGGCCAGAGAGAACTCTCCCCAGCCCTCTCCCCACTGGCAGCAGCAATACTTACTCAAGTCCCCCAAGGCTGTTGCTCAGGAGGTCCAGCCAGGATAAGACCTCCTGCCCCCGGAGTCACCTCGAAGTTGCCTGCTGGGGGGTGAGGGGGTTGCCATGCTCAGCCTGCCCCGGGCGCCACTCCCTTGTAGCCAGCCGCAGTAGCAGCCAGCGAGGGACCACAACACAGAGCTGCCTGGGGCAGCTGCCTGCTGCCTGGGGCAGGCAGGGATGCTCAGGGGAGGCATGTGGGGGTGGCAGGCAGGGCCAGCCCCCCAAATTTGCTGGAGCCCAGGCACCATGGGCCTATACAACTCGCTGTCCCTGCACACCACTTCATTGCTTTGATGGCTAAATGCCAAGGTATCTACACTTTAGAAAACATTAGTAACTCAACGTAGATAACACCAATTGGAGAAGCAGAAGCGTTAACAATGCTGCAAACATACAAGTAGAAGCTTCCTAGCAACTCAGAGAAAGCACACTTGCTAACTTTTGACATCACTAAACAGATCCACAAAGTGTTAAAAGGTCCACAGAACTTTGCAAGAGCATATAGGTAACAATACAATTTTTAGCAACACTTGGGAGTTATATTGTCAAAACCTAAAGAAGACCTTAACGAGGGTTGTTGCATGTCCACTACCCTTTGTTGGAGTGGCAAACTAATTAATGAGCTTGCACTGTCTAAGGGAGTCTTGAGCATTGTAAGACAATATATTTCTGGGATGCAAGGCTTAAGGCTGGGGTGATGTGTGGTGCCTCTCTCTGTATAATTCATGAGTAGCTTGGAGAGCCTTCATGTAATTTAGCTGGGTGTGGGTGTCCACATTCTGATGGCTGAGTGAGCACAGCGCCTGGAGGAGTGTGCTGTTTGTCACTGGCATAGCATTTTGAGAGACAGCCCAGGCTGGAGAGTTAAATGGCAACAGCGGTCCCACAGTTCCAGTTGTACCCTGGGGGTCCTGTCACAATACCTCACAAGGCCTACTTCGTACAAGATTTATCATAGTCCTCTAAAAGTGGTGAACATAAGGGTGCAGACTGTCACAGTAAAACACCCAGCTTGGGGCTGCATGAGGCTTGGGGACTAATCCCCTGTATGAGCATCACGGCTCTCCCAGCTCCTGCTGACTCGAACTGGTAGCTTGGGACTCAGTCCCTGTGACTCTCAGGGCTGGGGAGAATGGGTCTGTCAGTCCAGCCCACCCCATCTCCCCCTCACTGCCCCCAGCTTGGGCTTGGCCCCTTTCCTTTGACCCCTGAGCACACTCCCCTTGCTTTGGGGCCAGGGGCAGCCTTTGAGGGACATTGCTCATTGCACTGCCTGGGATCACAGACTGGCTGCATGGGGGACTGTGCTGACATGGGGATGGACCCACAGGAACAATGGGTCACTCATCCCCCTTGCTGGGGGGGCCTGAACACACTGCCCCTGCACTATTCCCTTGCCTTCACTTCCCTGGGGTCAAATTGCACCATCATCTAGATGTAATCGTGAGGCGGCAGACCCCTATACCACCTGTGATTTCCCAGTAGGGCCAGCTGTATTCAGGCCTTTGGAACCTAAACGAGCCTTTGTGAAACACAGCATCACTTCAGCTCAACAGCAGGGTGGAAGTAGAGCAAGAGTCAGGCTAGCTGTAACCCTAATAACGTGAGATTTGTAGAAGCGAGGATTGTGTGAGGCGAGTGGGAAAGAACTGTGTGAGAAGTTGTTGGGACCTTGTGTCGATCATGAGGAATGTAGACTAGCATCTAAATAGAAGTGAGAAAAATAAGATATCAGGATGGCCTATGTATAAACAAAATGCAGCTGTTGCTTATTATTGTCTGTAACAAAAAGTATAAATGCTGCTGGAATTGTTTACCTGTAGAGAGACCTGCCTAGGAGGGGGAAACCGTGTGTCCTAGCGCACTCTCTCCCTCTATGCAATTGCTTGAGAAAATAAAGTATCTGACTTTGCTGCACCCAACCAAAAAGCGAGAACTAAGCTTTTCTCTGACAACTGGGGGTTCGTCCAGGATGGCAACGCCCACGGAGACACAGGCAGCTGCTATGGATCGTTCCCCTTTGAACCCCATGGCACCACAATAGAGGTATGAGACCCCAATAGAGATTTCAAAAGGTATCAGAGGAGGACTGTCCGTGGGGCCGTCTGTCCCTGTTGGGCTTATGCCATCTGAACGTATTGACTGGGCAGCAAGATCAGATGCAGAGCGGTGCTGGGGAACTGTTTCGTTGCCCCCAATAAGGTTAGTTTATGTGGTGCTGGGGAACTGTTAGTTTGGCTGCCCCCAATAAGGTTAATGCATAAGGGAAATGCATTAGGTGCACTAGTGCTGAGGGGTTTTTACCACCTCAAGAGGGGTTGTTACCACCTCATAAGGGAAAGTGTATTGAGTCTGGACATAAGGTAGAGATGCATCATGGTATTTAGAATAGAGGCCTTGGTGTGTGTCTGTGTGTATACAGTGTGAATGAGAGTTGCCAAAAGACGCCCAGAGTATTCTATGAAGCGTAAACTCATGACTGTGTTCCATAAAAGAAAATGAGGATTTCTTGGATAGACGTCAGGATCAGCTTCAGCGGGCACAATGTTCTGAAGATTCAGAGCAGGCTACGCAGCGGGGAGAGAAGGCCAGCGAGGATAATTGGCAGCATGTGACTTCCAGAAGAGGAAAGAGTACCAGAAACGTCCATGTACCAGAAACACAGATGCAGGTGAGCAACCGTTTTTGTGTTCTCTCCGCAGGTACTAGTGCAGAGAGTAGAGTGGAGTGGATGATACATATGAGGGAACAGAGCAGAAGGAGACTCCACTGATTGGAAGGCATGAGATGCACCATCCTAGGGATGGGGGTTCCACGACCACCGCTCCCAAGAGGAGGAGGAGGAGGGTGGTGGTGGTTGGGGACTCTCTCTTCAGGGGGACTGAGTCATCTATCTGCCGCCCTGACAGGGAAAACCGAGAGGTGTGCTGCTTGCCAGGGGCTAGGATTCATGATGTGACGGAGAGACTGCCGAGACTCATCAAGCCCTCAGATCGCTACCCCTTCCTGCTTCTCCACGTGGGCACCAATGATACTGCCAAGAATGACCTTGAGCGTATCACTGCAGACTACGTGGCTCTGGGAAGAAGGATAAAGGAGTTTGAGGCGCAAGTGGTGTTCTCGTCTATCCTCCCTGTGGCAGGAAAAGGCCAGGGTAGAGACCGTCGAATCGTGGAAATCAACGAATGGCTACGCAAATGGTGTCGGAGAGAAGGCTTTGGATTCTTTGACCATGGGATGGTCTTCCAAGAAGAAGGATTGCTAGGCAGAGACGGGCTCCACCTCACGAAGAGAGGGAAGAGCATCTTTGCAAGCAGGCTTGCTAACCTAGTGAGGAGGGCTTTAAACTAGGTTCACCGGGGGAAGGAGACCAAAGCCCCGAGCTAAGTGGGGAAGTGGGATATCGGGAGAAAGCACAAGTAGGTGAGTGCAAGAAGGGAGGGCTCCAGCCCCATACTGGGACACCAGGACAATCAGTGAGTTATCTTACATGCCTATACACAAATGCAATAAGCCTGGGGAACAAGCAGGGAGAACTAGAAATCCTGGCACAGTCAAGGAATTATGATGTAATTGGAATAACAGAGACTTGGTGGGATAACTCACATGATTGGAGTACTATCATGGATGGATATAAACTGTTCAGGAAGGATAGGCAGGGCAGAAAAGGTGGGGGAGTTGTGTTGTATGTAAGAGAGCAGTATGACTGCTCAGAGCTCCAGTATGAAACTGCAGAAAAACCTGAGAGTCTCTGGATTAAATTTAGAAGTATGAACAACAAGGGTAATGTCGTGGTGGGAGACTTCTACAGACCACCAGACCAGGGGGATGAGGTGGACGAGGCTTTCTTCCAGCAACTAACAGAAGTTGCTAGATTACAGGCCCTGGTTCTCATGGGTGACTTTAATCACCCCGATATCTGCTGGGAGAGCAATACAGCGGTGCACACACAATCCAGGAAGTTTCTGGAAAGTGTAGGGGACAATTTCCTGGTGCAAGTGCTGGAGGAACCAACTAGGGGAAAAGCTCTTCTTGACCTGCTGCTCACAAACAGGGAAGAAATAGTAGAGGAAGGAATAGTGGATGGGAACCTGGGGGGCAGTGACCATGAGATGGTCGAGTTCAGGATCCTGACACAAGGAAGAAAGGAGAGCAGTAGAACAGAGACCCTGGACTTCAGAAAAGCAGACTTCGACTCCCTCAGGGAACTGATGGGCAAGGTCCCCTGGGAGAATAACATGATGGGGAAAGGAGTCGAGGAAAGCTGGCTGTATTTTAAAGAATCCTTATTGAGGTTGCAGGAACAAACCATCCCGATGTGTAGGAAGAAAAGTAAATATGGCAGACGACCAGCTTGGCTTAACAGTGAAATCCTTGCTCGTCTTAAACACAAAAAAACAGCTTACAAGAAGTGGAAGATTGGACAAATAACCAGGGAGGAGTATAAAAGTATTGCTCAGGCATGCAGGAGTGAAATTAGGAAGGCCAAATCACACTTAGAGTTGCAGCTAGCCGGAGATGTTAGGAGTAACAAGAAGGGTTTCTTCAGGTATGTTAGCAACAAGAAGAAAGTCAAGGAAAGTGTGGGCCCCTTGCTGAATGAGTGAGGGAACCTAGTGACAGAGGATGTGGAGAAAGCTAGTGTACTCGATGCTTTTTTTGCCTGTCTTCACAGACAAGGTCAGCTCCCAGACAGCTGCACTCTGCAGCATGGTATGGGGAGGAGGTGACCAGCTCTCTGTGGAGAAAGAAGTAATTCAGGACTATTTAGAAAAGCTGGATGAGCACAAGTCCATGGGGCCGGATGCACTGCATCCGAGGGTGCTAAAGGAGTTGGCAGATGAGATTGCAGAGTCATTGGCCGTTATCTTTGAAAAATCATGGCAATCGGGGGAGGTCCCGGATGACTGGAAAAAAGCTAATGTAGTGCCCATCTTTAAAAAAGGGAAGAAGGAAAATCCAGGGAACTACAGGCCAGTCAGTCTCACCTCAGTCCCTGGAAAAATCATGGAACAGGTCCTCAAGGAATCAATTCTGAACCACTTAAAGGAGGGGAAAGTGATCAGGAACAGTCAGCATGGATTCACCAAGGGCAAATCATGCCTGACTAACCTAATTGCCTTCTATGATGAGATAACCGGTTCTGTGGATGAGGGGAAAGCAGTGGATGTGCTATTTCTGGACTTTAGCAAAGCTTTTGATACAGTCTCCCACCGTATTCTTGCCAGCAAGTTAAAGAAGTACGGGCTGGATGAATGGATGGTAAGGTAGATAGAAAACTGGCTAGATGGTCGGGCTCAACGGGTAGTGATCAATGGTTCCATGTCTAGTTGGCAGCCGGTATCAAGTGGAGTGCCCCAAGGGTTGGTGCTGGGGCCGGTTTTGTTTAATATCTTCATTAACAATCTGGAGGATGGTGTGGACTGCACCCTTAGTAAGTTTGCAGATGACACTAAACTGGGAGGAGTGGTTGATACGCTGGAGGGTAGGGATAGGATACAGAGGGACCTAGACAAATTAGAGGATTGGGCCAAAAGAAATATGAT
Organism: Mauremys reevesii; assembly: GCF_016161935.1. Lineage (NCBI taxonomy): Eukaryota > Metazoa > Chordata > Testudines > Geoemydidae > Mauremys > Mauremys reevesii. Next base: position 1,550,556 of record NW_024100826.1, read on the forward strand.
GAGGTTCAACAAGGACAAGTGCAGAGTCCTGCACTTAGGACGGAAGAATCCCACTGCTACAGACTAGGGACCGAATGGCTGGGCAGCAGTTCTGCAGAAAAGGACCTAGAGGTTATGATGGACAAAAAGCTGAATATGAGTCAACAGTGTGCCCTTGTTGCCAAGAAGGGTAATGGCATTTTGGGTTGTATAAGTAAGAGCATTTCCAGCAGATCGAGGGATGTGATCATTCCCCTCTATTCAGCACTGCTGAGGCCTCATTTGGAGTACTGTGTCCAGTTTTGGGCCCCACACTACAAGAAGGATGTGGATAAATTGGAGAGAGTCCAGCGGAGGGCAACAAAAATGATTAGGGGGCTGGAGCACATGACTTATGAGGAGAGGCTGAGGGAACTGGGATTGTTTAGCCTGCAGAAGAGAAGAATGAGGGGGGATTTGATAGCTGCTTTCAACTACCTGAAAGGGGGTTCCAAAGAGGATGGATCTAGACTGTTCTCAGTGGCAGAAGATGACAGAACAAGGAGTAATGGTCTCAAGTTGCAGAGGGGGAGGTTTAGGTTGGACATTAGGAAAAACTTTTTCACTGGTAGGGTGGTGAAGAACTGGAATGGGTTACCTAGGGAGGTAGTGGAATCTCCTTCCTTAGAGGTTTTTAAGGTGAGGCTTGACAAAGCCCTGGCTGGGATGATTTAGTTGGGTTTGGTCCTGCTTTGAGCAGGGGGTTGGACTAGATGACCTCCTGAGGTCCCTTCCAACCCTGAGATTCTATGATTCTATGATTCTGTGACTAGAATTATTCTAAAGCAAGCCTGGTAACTCCACCTAGAGGATCTGTAGAAGATCTGACCCACAGTGGGCTGACTCAGCCTGGCATCGTCCGGTGAGGAAGCTACCTGGGTCTAGGAGTGTGTGAACCCATCTTCCCTCCCCCTTCTTCTCTCCGTGTGCCTCTCCTGTGCGAGTGCCCTGTAGGGTGAGATCCTTAGTTTATCAGCCGCTAGCGAACAGGGTGTTTTCCCTGTGTGGGATTGGAAAATGTGTGGGGGAACAGTCCAAGGATTCTCCCTCACCGCCTAAGGGTACCCCAGCATATTACATGTACATACATTATGGTCCTAAAACCTGCAGGTATTTAGACAATTGGAATCTTTACACACATGAAAATCCATCTAAACAATGTCCACTAGAAGGTACCTTCAATCTAGATAAGATCATACCTCTCAAGGGAGTTTTTAATCACCAAAAAAGTCTCTGACACACAGTGGGAGCAATTTGTCTATTGAGGAAAGGAACGGGTTAATTTGAAATTCAGCTTGGCCCAGAGATAGAGAAAGTTGCTCTGCGTTCAAGGTCAAGAATCAACGCAGACCATCCTAAGTACAAAGAAAAACTGCTTTCGGCCCCAGCTGGCTATGAAAAATATAGACAGAGGCAAACCAAAGGCAATACAAGTTACAGGACTGAGATTACATTTGCAAAGCTTAACTGTCCAGTGAGATCCAACAGTGTGACTTTGCGACCCTGGAGCCAGTGTGGCTTGGTGACACTGAAGAAGCCACAGGCAGCTGACCTGGACTGGAATCTCTGAAAGAGACGCTGCAGGAAATCCCAGGGTGTAAAAGAACAGCCCTCCCAAGAGCAGAAGCATGTTGGAAATTCTGGACAAGCTGTATACAGGATAATCTCCCGTCCACCTCTCCCCCTTCACTGAACATTATATACAGACATGGCCAGTCTGGACGTACGTGTGTGAGTATGAAAGTGGCTTGTGGCATTAATGTTTTTCCTGAGTGATGTGGGAGCGTTCCCAACACTCTCTGTTGTTGTTTTTTTATTATTATTAATGAAGCTTTAAAATTCAGTCATATGGTGTGTTTTCTTTATCTTCCCCCAACAATCCTGCAGTGTCAGCCTGATCACCTGGCACGAGAGATAGATTGGTAACAGAAATTTGTCACAGTTTGGTGGGCAATTGAGAAGGGGGGAGCCCTGCAGAATTCACACCAGCTATTTGTTTTGCCCTTGTTATTTTATGTTTGCTTTGCTTGGTACTGTTGGTGTTATATGTTGAGGATTGCATGATTAAAGGTGTGCCCACTCTCAGCTGCAGTAAGTCTGAGAACTGGAGAGGGGTTTAGCATTCCTCTCTCCACCCCGGTTGACCGGGAAGGATAGCAGGACTGGGCAATAGAGAAGCTGGAGAAAAGGGAAGAGATGTGTACTTGATAACTAGAATTGAGCAATTAAGAGCATAGATCATGAACCAGGCAGCAACTCAAACCTACGCCAATGGCAAGTTGCAGGCCTTGAGGCAGGACTTCCAGGTAGAAAAGGAAGCACTGGCTAAGCAAGTACCAGTCCTTCAGGGGCTTGTCAAAATTTAACCATTTGTGCTCAGCATACACCATAAACAGCTGTGTGTTTGCCACAAGAGGAAATTGAATAGTTAAATGCCAATTGGCTGTGCATTCTGTCCAGGTGGCAAGCCTCACGAAGGAGGACTTGGGTAACCTTGTGAGTAAGAATGTTTAAGGGAAGAGACCAGGAAGGGTGGGGGCTAGTTGAGAAGCCCACCCTCCTAGCTAAACTGGTAGTGGAACAAGCACATGGGAGGGACGGTTCAGCGAGAAAAGCAGGATCGGGCCCAAGCAGTCAGGCAACAGGTAGAGCGATTAGAAACCAGGTTGGAAATTTTGAGGGCATAGTGGAAGGAAGAATAAGTAAGTATAAGCATGAGGATTTCAAATACCCAGGACAATACTTGAAATGGTGGTTTGAGTTGATAAAAAGTGGCCATTGGGAGACAAGCAAGTGATTTAAGGAAAGAGTGAGAAGTTAACTCTGTAGTTGCTGGAGGGAACAGCAGTTGAACTTAGTAAAAATGCTAAAGGGGAAAGTTCTTGGTGTCTTTGAAATGTTTTGTAAATAAATCCAGGCAAGAAATTATTTGATTGCAATCATTTGGCTATGAACAATTTAGATGAATTAGCTAAAGAAATGTATACAGTGCTATGTAATTAAAACCCTGTTAGGCTCTAAGGGGCTACAATAAGTAGTGTTTTCTTTCAGATCACTATGTGTTTGAAAACAGAAGTTAGAAGTAAAAAGCCATCAAAATTCTGGTAAAGTTAATTATGTTCCTTTTAAAGTAAGAATCTTTAAGCTGTGGATAGCTTTGGCTCCAGAAACAAGCCAGAAAGCATCTGTATTAATGCAAATTATCTAACTGATAAGGTAGAAGCCACTGAAACCTGGAGTGTCTATGAAACAAATACAAGAAAATATGGGGTAATTCCTCTATTTTGCCTGAAATCAACAAGGGTATTTGTATCTTTTAAGCAATGACTGACTGCCCAGAAGGGGTAGACCTCTGTTCTTTTTGTCTTTCAGATAATCAGAGAAAACTGATGCCAGCTGAACAGCATTCAACGTACAATGCATTTACTGGCACAACAGGAATTATGTTCTGTGTTCTAGGTCCTGTCTTGTGGTGTTTGTCTCATGGCCAGAATTGTTGTGTTTAATATTTTCATCGGATAGTCTAGTTTAAAATCAAACAGAAGGGTTAAATCAAAATGCAGATACTTGTTTTATTCAACTTGAAATACAAAGTGTTTGGATAAATCAGGAAAATGTGATATACTAAAGTCTAATACATTTGCTTAAATAAGAAAAAGAAACTTCATTGGCCAGATCTTTTAATAAAGTTATTTTACTGGAAAAATTGTTGTTAAATTTGCATACCAACAGTCTTTGGAAGCAAGGACATGAAAAGTTAACCCACTCCCCATATTGCACATGGGATCCTTCTGGCTACTTCAGATTTCTAGCCAGAGGGCTGGGGAGGGTGGGAAGCTATTGGACACCAGAGGTTGTACTGAGTGGACTCCTCAAAAGTGGGTGTGCTTGTCCTGGCTTGTTGCTCCAAAGCTCTGTAATAAAGTTATTTTACTGGAAGGGTATATGTGGCATACATTGAATAATAAGACTAATGTACTGTATAATGGCAATGTTTATGTGTTCATTGTTGGGATAAAGTGTATGAGTGAAAAGTGGAAGTTTTCTTTGTAGGTTAAAAGAAGCCAAGAAGGGAAAAGAACAGACCGAATTAACTGGAAAAAAAATAGCTAGCAAGCTCAGTCCAAAGATAAGACATTGGCCCCATTCAAGGACACTGCTCACAGCTAAGGCTTAGCTGACAACCAAGAAAAGTGCGGGGGGCTTGAATGTGCCCAAGCAGCTATGAGATATGCAAAACACTGCCAGGCATTAATGAAATGTGTTAGGTTTCTTTTCTCACAGGTAAAGAAGCGCTGCCCAAAGACCCTAGCAGCCCTGCCACTCCTTGGAACCAGGAGACTGGATCTATGTAAAGGTCCATCAGCGAAAGACTGCTCTGGCTCCACGCTGGAAAGGCCCTTTCCAAGTCCTGTTAACCACCAACACTGTCGTGAAGTGCCAAGGACTGACTGCCTAGACCCACGCTTCTCACTGCAAAAAGACCCCTCCACCTTGGGAGGATTCTCCTACCGATGATTGGCCTATTTCTCCTTCTAGCTCTGCTGTGCCTTCTGGACAGCAGTGAAAAAGGACAAGGTGAAGTGCTAGTAACCTCTCCCTTGTCCACTGACAGACCTACTGTGCCTTTTGGATTTTTCTAGAAGATGCAAAACCATTAAAGGGTGATGTGCTGATAACCTCTCCCCTGTAGGATGCTGAACCATGATTGCTTCAGGAAAGAAGGAGGAACACTCGCTCCACTGAAATTGCCAAAGTCCAGGAATTCCTGACTACAAAAGACATTAAGAACTGACCCTGGTGAAGAAACAAAGAATTATACACTGGCAGGAAGAAATTTGTGGGACCCTTGCTTGGGAATGTGGTATTGATTGGATGTTGGGGTTTATTCTACAGGCTGTGCCCTGTGTTTTGGATAAATCCTTCAGCATGTATTGCCCTCCCTAATTGGATTTTAAATGACAAGTACCAAAGGCACCTTGTTGCCACTGCCCCCGCCATCTCCTCCATTACACTATTATCCCTGTAATACATCCAAATACAGACAATGCCATATATTTGGTAAAACCAATGGCCAAGGCCTTCACACTTTAGTGATTTGTTTGGAAAAAGGGTGGGTTTTTTTGTTTTTTTTTAAAGTTCAGGATATCCCACATAAGCGAACAATTGAGTGGAACAAGAATGGATCAGTGGAAATAGAAATCTATGATATCACTACAAATGAACCCTAAGAATCTGTAATTGAGATTGACGGGTTCCATAGTGAAGTAGATATGATGGCTGTTCCTGGAGTTTGCAGTGTGTTAGACGAAAGAGGCCCTTATTGTTATTTGGTCACCCAATTAGTGAATAATTAAACGAATACCCAAAGAGTTTGTTCTGCCACCGGAAATTTTACCTGTATTGAAATTATTCTAGTAATTAATAATGTAACCTGTACCTTATTGCAATACACCCTCCCCCCGCCCCCCAAGCTATTAATGTTAATGCCTCTTGAAAGTACCTGAGAAAGTTAAATAACAGATGTGGTATAGTACTACACCAAAGAGAGATGTATTAGGATATTGATGGACTGTGATTAATACAACACTAGGGACTGTCAAATTTACATTGCCCTTATCCAGTTTTCAGATCACCTCTACATACCCAAATTGCTCACAGGGAGCTGCCCTTAGATTAGCACAACAGAGGGCCTGGGTTATTTTCTCTAGAAAAAGAGGGACTTGACTGGATCCTTATGGGATGGGGCCAATGGTGCAGCAGCCATTTGGAATATTTTTAAGAGCCAAGAACATGATGAGAAATTGGGGCAACTAGAAAAGGCCACTAGCCTTGTTTCTGGAGCTCAGCTAACCCAAGTACAGGCTGGAGTGGGTGAGTTGCATGTTATTTCCACCCTTAGTTCAATGACCCAGAAGTTGCTAACAGAGATGGTATTGAATATCACTGAGTCAATGGATATTTTGGCCATTAGAACCCCCACGGCTTCAGTGTATACATAAACTAAAGCCAGGGGAAGTTGTCACTGTTCATGATTAACGTTTGCTGGGAGGATAGGGGACAAGGAACTACCCTGACAGGACCAGGGGTGGCTCCAGGCCCCAGCACGCCAAGCACGTGCTTGGGGCTGCATGCGCGGGGGGCGCTCTGCCGGTCTCCGGGAGGGCGGCAGGCGGCTCCGGTGGACCTCCCGCAGGTGTCCCTGCGGAGGGTCCGCTGGTCTCGCGGCTTCAGTGGAGCATCCACAGGCACGACTGCGGGAGGTCCACCAGAGCCGCGGGACTGGCGTGCCGCCATGCTTGGGGCGGCGAAATGGCTAGAGCCACCTCTGGACAGGACACCTAATTTTTCAAGCTAATGATAGCTGTGTGTATGTTAAAACCACCACATTGCAAGATATACATTTTAATCTCACTACTGCTGCAGGCAATCATATTATTTACTGGCCTGCAGATAGAATTTTACAAGTAGCCCTTAGGTTCCAGATACCTTTTAAATGGACTAGAGTAGTGCTTGATTGATTTCAAGATTTGCTCTTGTTACCAGAGGTTTAAAGAATCTCTGAAGTACAAGGGCAAATTCACATGCTTCAAAATATATATCAAGTTGAAAAGAATGCCTTTCATACAGCTTATAGAATGTCTGCTTTATGTACTAAGTATGATGTATTGTGCTTTGTGACTAAAATTGAACAACAACCCCATCATACTATTGCCATGGGAATGTTATTGCTTGTATTGTTGTTATTTAGTTTAGGATTATGTTGTTGTTGTTGTAAAGGATGTGATAATAATACCTTTCATGTCTAGGCTAATCATGCATTGTCATTACATCCAATTAATACCCCTAAGGTTGAAACATCTGATGTAGAATCTGAAATCCATGACTTAATGCAAATGGAGGTTTAAAAATGTTAGTTGTACTAGAAGTACAAAAGGTGGGGGGGTTGTGGAAGTAGAGCAAGAGTTAGGCTAGCTGTAACCCTAATAACACGAGATTTGTAGAAACGAGGATTGTGTGAGGTGAGTGGGAAAGAACTGTGTGAGAAGTTGTTGGGACCTTGTGTCAATAATGAGGAATGTAGACTGGCGTCTAAATAAAAGTGAGAAAATAAGATATCAAGATGACCTATGTATAACCAAAATGCAGCTGTTGCTTATTATTGTCTGTAACAAAAGGTATAAATGCTGCTGGAATTGTTTACCTGTAGAGAGACCTGCCTAGGAGGGGAAAACCCTGTGTCCTAGCGCACTCTCTCCCTCTATGCAATTGCTTGAGAAATAAAGTATCTGACTTTGCTGCACCCAACCAAAAAGCAAGAACTAAGTTTTTCTCCGACAGCAGGAACCCTACATGACAAGAGAGGATTAAAGCAACACAGGTCCTCCCCGAAGGACTTGTCTATGGAATGAGTGAATCAGAAACAGCTAGACAATCTTTGAACTCCATGTATGAACACTTATGTGCTGGAATAACAGAATGTGTTCCTGCTTAGTTTATCCCACATGGGGAGTTGATCAGGAATAGATATTGCACTTTAAATTCCCACCTTACCTTAATCCAAGTCAGCTTTCAAGTGGAGTCGAGATCTGAGCTGCTTAACTTAGTCCAAGACCCCAATTTTAGAGTTGGAGGGGGGCAGTCTGTTTCCCTATAATCCCTGTGTCTCTCTCTTCTCCTGCCAGCAGAGGCAGATCTTTTACCCCTCTCCAAGTTCCTTTGTCTGTCCCAGGCATCCCGAACCCAGTCAATCCAGGAAGGGTGTGGATAGACTTTCCAGCAGTTGTTCTTTGCATTGTCTTTTAACCATTGGTAAATGGGGTGAGGGGCTCTCTCCAGCTCAGTATTTACCTGTTGGGATGGGACATAGAGCAGATTGCAACTGTCAAATACTTGGGCAGCATTATGGCCAGTGCTGAAGGATTCTCAAAAGATGTGACCGTTCATACAACAGCAGCGACTTCCACATTACTGCAGGCCCTTTGGCAGCCTCTTTGGAGACCCCAGGACATCAAGCTTGCTATGTAGCTGCAGATCTATAGAACCACAGCAGTGAAATGTGGGTGCTGAGGAAGACTGAAGAGCAGCAGAAGCATTATTTAATTTTCATTGTCTCCATCAACTGCTCCATAGCAGCAGGTCAAGATCAGCAATGAGATTCATAGCTGAACCCAAGCAACTGCCTCCATCAGCACAGGTTTCTCTTTCCTGGTGCAGACACATTCTTAGGATGGAGAATGAGCGAATTATGAAGTGTGTTTACCCAGGAGTGCTGCTACCTTGCCAGCGATCACCATAAACCCAAGATCTTAAGGACCTAGCTAGAGATCAATCGGGGTGGCACATGATCTGTGAGGAGGCCACGTCCCTGGGGATTTGCCGGGGTGATGATGTGGGGGCTCTATGAGGTGTTTGCTTCTCTTGGAATGAACCACCTTTGTAATCACAGAAAGTAACACACAATTGAACGAGCAGAGGAATGTATAATATTCATAAAATACAGACATCTTCCCAGGGAGGCCACAGCACCAAAGAAATCTCCCCTCCTATTTCTGTTCCACAATTGCTTTGCAAGCCATGCTACGTCCCTAGCAATTTGGTGGCAGAGAATTTCATGAAGGATGATCAGAAATCAGTTCACCCTGTGGCACCCTTCCTCCCTGGCTCCCTCCTTTCCATGATCTTTAATCTGACCCCCCCCCCCACTCCTGCCTCTCCCTGTCAGGTGCCTGTAACTGGATCTCAGCCTGGCAAGGGCTCCAGAGAGCCAGCCACATGATACTGTGGGGCTGCTGGCAAGAACAGCTGGTGTCCTCAGGAATCCACTGAGTAGGACAGTTCTAAGCAAAGCTGATCCTGCTGCCTGTGTGTGTGTGGGGGGGTGTCTGCTCCTCCCTCTTCTCTTTAATCCTTCCCCTGGCGTATGTGGGGCAAGTTTCCCAGGGAAGCTGGGGGACCTGCCCTCCTTTTAGGATATTAGCAATCTGTCCAGAGGATATGCTGTAAATCAGCTTGTAAAAGAGAAGATCTAGGACCTGTGTTGGGGTGGGTCAAGCGAGATCAGGGAGATCAGAGTTAGGAGTATGCTCATACCATTCACGCGCTCTGTGTTATGACACTAACTGGCCCAGCCTCATTCTTCAGGGCTATACTTAACAGATGTTTTCAGCAGATGCCACCATTACATACTCTTAAGTATGCTAGCAAGTTCTGACTCTTGGGAAAATATACTGGGTGGTTGGTTGTTTTGGGTTCTGCAATGTTCTGGTAGGCAGTGATCCTGGGGGTGAGGGAGCTGGCTGAGCAGTGGGAAAGTTTGCTGTCTGCCTTGGGCTTTCACTGGAGTTAATTTCTGAAGGCAGAGTTGATCCTTGTGAACCAGGCACTGCAGTTGGGCTGAGCCACATGGAAGCACAGATTGCTCTGTGTGCTGTTTGACCACCTCTGTTTCAGGACTTGTGTATGTAAATAAAGTGAGTTACCTTAGACTCTATCCATACTCCACATCACTGATGTCTCTTCTGCTGGGAAGATGATCTGCAAGGTCTCAGAGGTCAGCTGCCCCCAGCAAAAGGGCTATGCTGGTGCCAGGACTAGGTCACTGATGTCAGAAGGGGCAGAGATACCATACAAAAACACTGTAGTCCTTTAGAGGAGGCTTTGTGGCTGGGACAGACCAGGATATGTTAGGGTTGGAACTAGCATGAGCACTGACTGGTAGGGGAGAGCATCCAGTGCTGAGCCCCCACCCTACTCCCTGCAGCACAGTACGTGTGCGCCTCCCAACCCACACACTGGGGAATTGGGGTCAGCACAGACTGCTGGGAACAGCACCCCGTACTGAGCCACCAGCATGCTTCCTGCAGCACAGCACCCCCCCCCCCCCCAGCACCATGCTGCTTCAGCAGCAGAAGGGAAAAAAATGAGAGGGGATCCATCACCCATAGTCAGAGCTCAGTCTCCTCTGCCTCTCAACATGCGGGGTTAGGGAGGCTCTGTGTCCTGCAGCTCCAAAGCCTTGGTCCTGTCATTAGGAGTGTCACCGGCAGGCTCAGCAGCAGCCCCATGAAACCTGCTCTGCGCTGGGCTGGGCACTGCAGGATGCTGCTGAAGCAGGGACATGAGACCATGCTAGCTCTGGATGCACAGCCGCCTCTCCCTAGGGGCTGCCTCTGTCCAGTGCTAGAGGCAACATCCTGCTTGCCCCTTTGGGCCACTGCTCTGCAGGGGAGGGGGGTACCCTCAAGGAGTTGGGCATTCCTCAAAACTGGGCATGGGGTAGCTCCCTGTTCCTGTCGCCATCCTGCTGGCATGTGAGGGGTGGTCTTAAAGCAGCAGGCTCCCCCACATCTTTCCCCAGCTGCTGGCGGGGCTTGGGGCTGCCCCTCCAAATGACATGGTCTAGGTAGCCTGCCCTTAACACTTGCCATGGCTGGAGGCAGGTGCAGGGGGGTCCAGGCTGGGTGGGGGGGGGAGCCCCAGGGCAACAATGATGCAGGGAGGGATTAGGTGAGTTTGGGATTCCTGCCCCCCTCCCTGCCCTCACATACCCACACCTCCACTTCCATCCTGCTTGCAGGGGGTCCCGAGTTGAACTGATGGCGTTGCAGGCCCCATGCCCAGGGGGATGCCCCTGGGAAGTGAAGGAAATTCTAGGGAAACCTAGCAATGCCTGGGTATGGAGGTGAAGCTAGCATGGAATTCTGGAATTCTGCCAACAACTGGTGAAGGCCAATGAGAGGTGGGTGGTGCTGCTTGCTGGCCTGAGCTGGCCTCCTGGCGGGGGGCAAACGGAAGTGTGAGGATTGGGAGCCACACAGGCACTGGGGAGACGGGCACCAGAGCTGACAGCAGCTCCTCATGCAGGGATCTGTGCCAGGGCCCCTGCTTGGCAGGGTCTTGAGAGATGAGCCCAGTTCTCCACTGCAGAGCTTTGCACTGTCCCCCATCAGAGCCAGGATATTGGTCTGGATGGATCCAAGGGTCTGATCTGGGGTTGGGGGGGCGGGGGCAGATATACAGGGCTGGCTGGGCCCATGGGTCTGATCTGCGGCAGTAATTCCTTCACTCCAAACTGGTCAGAACCCCAGCATTTTAGGCAGCCGAGTCTGAATCCCAGGGCCCTGGCTCAGGTCCCTTTAGGTAATAGCTGGGGAGGGGGCTGGATGGGCTGATGCTCCCTTAACCCCACATGCTGTTTGTGCCAGAAGTGCCAGGGTCTTGGCCTCCGAAAAGAGGCACTAGGCAAGTCTGGGGGCAGGGAAGGAGCCTGGTGAGGGATCCCAAGGCACAAGGTGACTTGACCATTGTTCAGAATGGAGCTGGGGCCAACTGGGGCACCCCAGGCTGCCTCCATTCTGGAGTGGGCTCCAAGAAGTTTGCTGAGCCGGGAGGGGAGGCCCAGGAGGTGGACGGGCACTATGGGCTCTGTCCAACCGCAGCAGCTGCTGGAAAAGACAGGGTCACAGAGAAGACAGGAAAGTGACCCCTTGGCAGAGCGGGCCTGGAGAAGGCTGGACACCACCACCATCATCTTCTCTGCTGTGGCGCCTCCAGTTGAGACCCAGGAGGGGAAGGATGGAGGGAGCTGGGGCCCAGGTAGCCCCAGGGGAATGGTGCTGTGGCTCCCATGGTGCAGGAGGAGTTGCTTGGATGGACCCTGCAGACAGGAGAGGCAAAGGGGAGGTAGCTGGCGGTGCCTCCTCATTTCTCTGCAGGCCACTGGCTCCCTCCACATCCCGTTCTTCCTTGGCTGCTGGATCTTCTTCCAACCCTGCTGCAGCTCAGGGTGCCAATAATGCCTCAAGGACCCACATATTTGCACATGGCATTTTATTGGGGAGGGACTACTTTGTCCATCTGCTGCCGGTTACAGAGGCAGCAGAAGGACACATAGGTGGGGAGTGTCACGAGGAACTCCAACCCATGCTGACAGGGGGACGGGCTTGCTAATGCCCCCGTCCTTGGGTACCTTGGCATGGTATGCCATGGCTACAAGCACCATGGTGATGTCACTTCCCATCTCCCACCCACCTCCCTCTGCCCTGGTTCAGGCCCTCTGCCCCTTTAAGACATCACAATTTCCAGATGCTCCTCCCCTCACCAATTATGTCATCATTCCCAATGATCTCACAATCTCTTGCTGTGACAGCAATAACACCAGTCAGGGAGGACGCAGCAGGAATCCATGGGCTCTTAAAGAGGAAGAGAACCTGACTAAGCTTCCTTTAGACCTGAGTCTTGCTTCCTTCTGCTTTTGCTAGTTTGTTATTGTAGGGTCACGGGAGCTGCACAGGCTGGTTTATTATTACGGAAGTCTTTCTAGGTGCCATGCACTGGTTTGTTATTGGAGAGTCACTCATGGACACTAGGGCTATGCATGCTGGTATGTTAATATTGTAGGGTCTCTCATGGCGCTGCACGCTGGTTTGCTTCTATAGGATAATTTAAGGATGCTAGGAGCTGTGCTTTCTGGTTTGATATTATTGTAGGGACACTCAGGGATGCCAGGGCAGTTATTGAAGGGTCACTCAGGCTGCTATGCACTGGTTTGTTATTGTAGGATCACTCGGGGATACTAAGACTATGTGCACTGGTTTGTTATTATTGTAGGGTCTCTCAGGGCACTGGGTCACTTATGACAGGGTCACTTATGGATGCTAAGGGCAATGCACACTGGTTATTATAGGGTCACTTAGAGGCACTGGGGCTCCACACGCTGGTCTATTATTGCAGGGTCACTCAGAGGCACGGGGGCTCAATGCTCGGGTCTGTTATTGTAGGGGCACTGGGACTCCAAATGCTGGTTTGTTATTGTAGGGGCACTGGGGCTCCACATGCTGGTTTGTTATTGTAGGGTCACTCAGAGGCACTGGGGCGCCACACGCTGGTTTGTTATTGTAGGGTCACTCAGAAGCACTGGGGCTGTATATCCACAGCCCTCAAAACTGCTGTGGGGTTGGGCCTGCTTTGTTAGTGTAAGGTCTTTGTCCTTCCCGGGGGCCAGGCCTGCTAGTTAGTTAGCATAGGGCTGCTCTGGAGCCCTGTTATTGCTTGTTAGCATGGCTAGGGTTCCATCGTCAGTGCAGACTCTTCCCGTGCTGGGGCTGCAGGCTCAAGGGGGTGAGTTCAGTGTCTCAGGTTCAGTGGCTTTGTAGGTTTCCTAATGAGGAGTTTGCATAGGGTATGTGTTATCGCAGGGTCCGTGCTAGGACTTGGCCCACAATTGTTTGTTATTGTAGGGTTGCTGACAAGCATGGGAGGGGTTGCATGCGGTGGTTTGTTGTTAGCTGGTGGGTTGCTGATGAGCTCGTGGGCAGGTTGCATATGGTGGTTTGCTATCAGTAGGGTTGAGTACCAGAGGGGTTGATTACAGTGGCTTGTTATTGTAGGGTTGCTGGCAAGGAGGGGAGGGGTGTACAGTGGTTTGTTATCGTAGGGTTGCTGACAAGCACGGTGAGGAGGTAGCATACAGTGATTTGCTAAGGTAGGGTGACTGAGGAGCATGAGGGGGGAGCAGGGAACATGCATACAGTTGTTAGTTACTGGAGGGCCACTTGTAGCCTTAAGTCTCCACTCCTGGAGGCTCCAGACCCTCAGTCCTTCCCCTCCCACCATGGCTGAACAGACACTCCAGAACCGAGCTCGTGCCCAGGAGACTGGGGCCCGTGACATACAGCCCTTCCCGGGGCTGGTGGCCTTGGTTGCGGGAGTCAACTGGAGGATCTCATTGGGGAAGAAGGGGGCAGGGAGGAGTCTGCAGAGAGGGTGGGGGACCCCTCCAGGGATGGGACAGGTCAGCTGAGGGAGGGAAACTAGAGGATCAGGATAGGGCAGCTGGGGTGGGGGGGAGCTGGAGGAGACCCAGAGGGAGCAGAACAGATGTCATACTGGTGCAATCCCATGTCACACACACATAGGTGGGCGTGGCTCTTACCAGAGATGACACTATGGGCCCCCTCCTGGGGGGGAAAAGGGGCAGATGTGGGTAAAAAAAACACACAACAGTGGGATACAGAGGAGCCACGTAATGCAAGCACCGGTGCCCCGGCTGGTGGGGACACACCAGGGAGGGGGAGGCCAGGGGGCTCCTCCAGGACCGGCTCTGAGCCCAGCAGGCCCTAGGGAGAATGGGGGGGAACAGGACAGAGGCAGTGGGGTAGCCCCCTCCCCGGGGGCTCCCTGGGTGCTATTTGAAGTGAGAGAGGAAGTGGGTGACAGGATAGTGGGGCGAGTCGATACCCAGCACCTGGCAGACACCCAGCAACTTGAGGCAGGCCTCGCGGCAGCTGGGGCTGGCACAGGCCACGTTGCAGTAGGGCTCTTCATATTCACGGGCAACGAGCTCATCCTCCAGCAGGTTGAGGCGGATGATGCCACGCTCATGCAGGGCCTGCAATGTCTCCACACTGGCTGTGGACTTGAGGGCCTTCAGGTGCTGTGACACCACGCACATGACACCCACCAGGTGGGTGCGTGGCTGGGTATGGGCGGGCAGCAGCGGGGGCACCCCACAGGCCACCATGACCGAGGCGAGCATGATATCCACACCGTAAATCTCCTGGATCCAGTCGCGCAGGTAGAAGCCGCCCATGCGGGGGTTGATCTCGATGAGCTTGGGCCCAGATGCCGTCAACTTGAGCTCCACGTTGAAGACGCCGTTGGTCAGGCCGCAGCCCAAGCAGCACTGGTAGGCGGCGCGCACCAGCTGGGCCTCGCGGTCAGGCGCCAGGCAGGTGGGCATGCTGGCCGCTGTCTCAGTGAAGTGGGGCACGCGGGTGGGCCCGTTGTCGGAGACGAAGGCGGCCAGCATGCGCCCATCATAGATCACAATGTCCACGTCGTGCTCAGTACCGGAGACATACTCCATCAGCAGCATGGCGTTGCCCCAGCCCAGCCCGATGCCTGGGTAATCCGTATCCTCCCGCAAGTCCCGTGAGATCTTCTCGAAGTGCAGGTGGCACTGCTGCACGTCCTCCACCAGCTTGACCCCCACGGCGCCCGCCCCGTACTCTAGCTTCATGACGCCGGGGAAGGAGAGATGGCGGGCAGCCCGCTCCACGTCAGCGTGGCTCTCCAGGTGGCAGCAGGGAACGGCATAGAGCGCCTCTGAGGCCCAGCCAAGCGGGGCTTCCTTGCGCCGGCGCAGCAGGTGTTGGTGGGTGCGGCTCTTCTGCTTGGCCACCCGCATGGCAGCCACCGGGCTGCAGCGCAGGCCCAGCTGCTCACACACCAGGGCTGTCAGCACCATGCAGTCGTCCCAGTAAGAGAGGCAGCCATCCAGGTGCAGGCCCCGCTCCCGCACCAGCGCAACCAGCCGCTGGGCATGCTCCTCGTCCCGATTGTGCTCCGTGGTATCATAGTGGATGAAGGTCTGCACCAGCTGCGAGGCAAAGTGGTTGGGGTCCGACTCCACCAGGTGAATCTGGAGCAGGTGTGGCGGGGGGGCACACAGAGAAGGAGGGCGGGGGGAGAGATGCAGAGAAATGGGAGAGAGACCAAACAGGGGTCACTAAGGACTGGGGCAGGACAGGCTCCCTGCCCCCTCCCCCAAGCACTACAAAAATGAGACTGTCCTTGGGGATGGATCCATACCCCACGGTGGGATGCAAATAGGGTGTTCTATTCATATCCAGAAACCCAGTGTGGGGGAGATGGAATGGTCCACGTGCATCCAGACCCCACTGGGGGCAGGAGATGGAGGAAAGGTCCAAGCATTTTTAAGAAGGGAGATGGAATAGTTCATGTGCATCGAGGGAGGCCCCAGGGCCGGTGCAACCATGGCCCCAGGGCCGGTGCAAGGATGTTTCACGCCCTAGGCAAAACTTCCACCTTGCACCCTCCCCCGTCCCCGAGCCCCCACCCTAAGGCGCCCGCGGCAGCTCCCCTCCGCCCTGAGGTGCCCCCCCTGCGGCAGCTCCCCACCCTCCGTCCTGAGGCGCCTCCTCCGGTCCAGCTCACCCCTGCTCCGCCTCAACCCTGAGCACGCCGTGGCTGCTTCACTTCTCCCGCCTCCCAGGCTTGCGGCGCCAATCAGCTTAGGCGCCGCAAGCCTGGGAGGCGGGAGAAGTGAAGCAGCCACAGCGTGCTCGGGGAGGAGGCGGAGCAGGGGTGAGCTGGAGCGGAGAGTTCCCCTGCGTGCCACCCCCCCCCCCTCTTACTTGCTGCAGGCGGCCCTCCCCGCGCTCCCCTGCCCCAGCTCCCGCCACCTAAATGCCGGCGGCGACCAGGGCGGCCGAAGATCCGGCCACCGCAGTCGCGGCCGAAGAAAATGCCGCCCCCCAAATCCTAGCGCCCTAGGCGACTGCCTAGGTTGCCTAAATGGTTACACCGGCCCTACATGGCCCCATGAAGTGGGGAGGAGAAACAGAACGGTCCATTCACATCCAGGCCCCATTGGGTGGTGGGGGGAAAAATGGTCTACTCTCACCCAGGTTCCATATGGTAGAGGGGAGGAAATGGAACGGTCCACTCCTGCCCAGGCCCCATTCAGTGGTCCACTCACACCCAGGATGGGTGGGAGGATATGGAATGGCCCACTTGTGTCATGGAGAGAATGAAATGATCCACTTGTGCCCAGGAGGGGTGGGACTGGGAATGGTCCACTTGTGCCCAGGCCCTGTGGGGTGCGGGGGAGGAGATGGTGTTCA
Organism: Mauremys reevesii; assembly: GCF_016161935.1. Classification (NCBI taxonomy): domain Eukaryota; kingdom Metazoa; phylum Chordata; order Testudines; family Geoemydidae; genus Mauremys; species Mauremys reevesii. The sequence goes on from NW_024100826.1 coordinate 1,567,223, forward strand.
TAGGCCTCATGTGCCCAACCCCATGGGGCATTCCTGGGACCCAACGCAAGAGGAGATGGGACGTTCCGTCCAGGTTGGGGGGGCGAGTACATCTGCACATTCAACGCTTTTCACGAACAAGCCCAGTGTGGTTGCTTCCAGTTCTGTGCAGGGGCTTTGGGACGGGACCAGCCGCCAGAGGGGCGGGGCCAGCACTGACATAGAAGGGCACCCCAACCTGCCTAGGCTGGTTGCCACCCTGGGCACAGAGGACCAAATCCCAGCCTGGAACCAACCTGGAGCTGCTGTCAAGAAAGTAGAGCTGGGGAAGTACACAGGAGTGCCCATAGCCTAGGAAACTGCACTCAGCATTAGTGGCAGGGATACGGGGCTGTGCCATGGGATTCCTTTACTCACATCTCTGAGCAGAGTCAATTTGCTTGGGATTTGTGTGTGGGGCATTGGGTGGGGGGGTGTTCCTGAGAGAGCCATGAGCTGGCCTCATGAGATCTTTAACTCCAGGAGCTAACAATGTCAAGGCTGAGGAGGGGGATGTTAACTCCAGAACCTAATGATCATAGTGTGGAAAATGTAACTTCCCTCCCATAAAGTGTCCACTCTGGAGCCCAAAGACAGCAGCACTATTAATTATTCCACTGCTGATCAATTTTCCAGGAACGTCCTGTCATTCCAGGGCTGTGGGCAGAATTGCCCACTTTTCCCCCCTCCCCTCCGCTGGGGCTGGAGATGGGCCAGACTACTTGCTCCTACTTGCACAGTGGTGTGACACTGGGCTGGGATCAGACCATTCCATTACACAGAATGCAGCAACCATCACAGACTGTATTTGACTCAATTCAGTGTGGGGCTGGGACCTGGTTCTCCTCTGTCTGGGGTCAAGCACTCATCTCCCCTGCCCCACACCACTCCCATCCCATCCCTAGTATTCCTTCCCCGGCTGACATTCAGGCCCACCTCCCCACGTGCCCGGACAGCCTCAAAGCAGAGGCACGAGAGGGCACGGTGAAGGGAAGGGAGAGTGAGAGCTGCAGGCTATATGAATGGTCCCCAGTGATTTAAAACAGAGAGGTTCCTGGGGGGGAGATGAGACACCAGTGGGCCAGTGACCTGGGACTGTGGGCCAGATTGGCAATGGATCTGATGGTGGGTGGACAGCCAGGGGTCAGAGTTAAGGGGGCTCCCTGATGTGCCCCTTGATGCATTACCACCCCCTCAGTAAAGAGAGGTCTGAGCTGTAGCCCTAGGCGATAGAGCTGAAGTAGCCACCTGCACAAAAGTAATCATGGTTAACACTGGCTTATGTCCCTTCCAGGGCCTGCTCAGCTCCCAGGACTTGATGCTGCACACAATGGGCATGGAAAGCTCAGCACTCCAGAGATCCTGCCCCCAATCAGTTCCCACATTACCCCAGTGCCGGACCTCCAGCCCGCACCCTGACAAGGGTCAGGACAGACAGGACGATAATCCCCGGCTCACCCTCGGAGAAGCACTTTCCCATCCACTTGTGACCTGGGCTGTGCTGCAGCAGCCCCATGGCAGAGGCTGAGGTGCGGTTTCTCTCCAGCTGGGATGCAGGGGGGAGCTCCTTTGTGGCTGGGATGTGGGGAAGACTCGGGGGAGTCACCCCATGGCTGGGATGTCAGAGGGGGCTGGCTGGGATGCAAGGGAGGCAGTGAGGAGTACTCCCATGGCTGGGATGCTGGGGGCTGGCTAGGATGTAGGGGAGGGGCAGAGAGGATTCCATCCTGCAGTTGGGGTGTGGAGGGTACATCCCCACCCTCCTCCGTTGGCTCTGTCTTTCCTGATGCAAGCCATGCCATGTTGGGTCGGACCCATGGCTATGGAGAGCCATCTCCCTCGGCCCCGCTCCATGGCGGAGGGCGGGGGCTGCGCTGGGCAGCGTGGGGCCCGGTTTCCGCATCTTACTTTTAGCCCGTAGGCCCTGGCCGCCTCCCAGACGAACTTTTTGCTGACTCCTCCGGCCCCGATCACCAACACGTGCTTGCCCTCCATGAGGTGACACTGTGTACGCCGCAACATCGTCTCCACCAAAGGACGCGAGGACTTGCCCGCCGGCATCCCCACCGCCTGACCCATGGACTCGAAGAGTGCGCAGGTCTCCAGGCACAGCTGAGAATTCATCTCCAGAGCTATCAGCTGCAGCACCTGTTCCGACGAGGTCAGGAGGAAATCCACGCCTGCAATGGGAAACAGCCAAGTCAAGGAAACAGCCAGGATGGGTGTGCAATAGCAGTCAGGCCAAACTGGAAAGCACAACACGAATTCAGAGACCCTGCCCAGACCCCCACAGGAATTGCAGAAGGTGCTGGATCAAGCAAATTCATAGATTCCAAGGTCAAAAGGGATCTCTGTGATCATCTAGTCTGACCTCCGGTACAGCACAGGCCACAGAGCTTCCCTGAGCTAATTCCTGTTAGAATGAGAGTGGATCTTTCAGAGAAACATCCAATCTTGATTTAAAAATGGCCAGCGACGGAGAATTCACCACAGCCCTGGGTAGGGTGTCTTCTGGCCTTAAACTCTATGAAAATAAAGGGGGTAGAGAAGACAGGTCAGGGAACCTCTCCTTTCCCCCTCTCTCGTTATATAGGGACAGATCGATGAACCTGAAAGGTGGCAAATTCATAACTGATCCAAGGAAATACTCATTCTCAATTGCCCTGTGGGACTCATTGCCACAAGGTCTCAGTGTATCCAAAAGCTTAGCAGGATTTTTAGAAAGAGGCCTGGACATTTACCTGGCTGAGGAGACCATCCAGAGTTATGTTAAAAGGAAAATTTTAAAGTCTAACTCCTTAGAAAGTTTCACAGGGGTGGGTTATTCCAGAACACCCCCTAGGACAGGGGTTCTCAACCTTTTTCTTTCTGAGCCCCCCTTCCCAATGCTATAAAAACTCCACAGCCCAGCTGTGCCACAACAATTGTTTTTCTGTATATAAAAGCCAGGGCTGGCGTTAGGGGGTAGCAAGCAGGGCAATTGCCTGGGGCCCCACACCACAGAGGGCACTATAAAGCTAAGCTGCTCGGGCTTTGGCTTCAGCCCAGGGTGGTGGGGCTTGGTGCCCCAGGCTGCAGTCCCATGCAGCAGGACTTCAGCTTTCTGCCCTGGGCCCTAACAAGTCTAATGCTGGTCGTGCTTGGCGAACCCCTTGAAATCTGCTCACAGCCCCCTAGTTGAGAACCACTGCCCTGGGAGGCTCCTTCTCTGGCTGCTTCATGGCAAGGTGCGTGGGTATTGTCAGAGATGGGAAACCAGGCTAGATGGGCCACTGCTCTGGACATGCACGTGTGGCTACAGGCCTTTCTGAAGGTCCCAACTGGTCAGTGAATCCCTGCCCATGAAGGTGCCATCCTCCCCTGGTCCTGCCAAGGGCAGCAACGCCCTGACCCTTTAACAGACCATGGGCCAAAGAACTAGGGCCCGGTCCCTACCCCAGCCAGGCTCTTCGTGCTGGGGCAGTCGAGGGCAACTTTGGCCTGCGAGGGGGAGGGTCTCTGCTGGGGCTGAGGCAACACAGCCAGCTTCGCCCTACACCGCCCATTGTGGGGTGCACTGGGAGGGAACCCCTGCTCTGGATCCTCCCTGGCCGGATGAATAATGATCGAGTCCCTGTGAATCTGTGACTCCCCCTAAATAGTTAATGGCAATGATTGAGAAGGCAGCTCACCAATCACATCAGTCTGGGCCCATCGCCCGCCCCGCTGCTCCACCGACAGCCCCGCCTCCATCTCCAGGAAGGCCGTCATGGCGGCCTCGGCCTTGTGCTTGACCTGGGCACAGATGGCCGCAAGCTGGGCCTCATCTGTCATCCCCTGCTGCCGCAGGCCGCTCTCCAGGCTCTGGGGCACCATGGCCTGGTGCTTCAGGGGCTTATCAGCCCGTCCCACGCCGCACACCACCTGGGGGGGGGGAGGGGGGGAACAAAACCCGATGCCATGAAAACCCCGCACCTCCCCCCTGCCACCACACACAGTAGGAGGTGACTGTGAGGTCATCCAGTGAACAAGTTTGGTGCTAACCAACCAGATCCTTTGCTTGCCTCACTGTTCCAAGAGCCCTGATTGGCTGAGGCTCTTTCCTCCCGCTCAGGAAATGGAATGTACCATGTGCAAGAGTGGGTGGAGGGGGAACATGAGACAAAATAAACCCAGCCCAAAGCCAGCGGCACACTCTGCAGACAGGAGGATAAAGGTGAGCTTATGACCTTTGACCCCCACCTGGCCTGGATTCAAAGGTCACAAGTGACAATGATGATAAGGTTTTTCATTTTGAGATTTTTGCCCATCATATTCAATACATTGTTTTTTGGACCAAGTTAGTCATGAAAGGTTCCATATAACTTTACCCATTGCCCTGAGCCAGCCAGTCGCCCACCTGGGCCAGATCAGAGCCAGCACCCCCTAAAGAAGAAAGGCCCCATGCCCCATTCCCTGCCCTCTGAGCCAGGCATTCCCCCCACCCTTGGACCAGATTGGAGATGGTGCCCCCTAGAGGTGAAAAATATCATATCCCATTCCTCGCCCTAGCCAGTCCCACCCTCTTTGGCCTGGATCAGAGCTGGCACCCCCTAGAGGGGAAAGGCCCCATACTACATTTGCTTACACCCAGGGATGCTGCTGTATTTGTCTCTGTCAGGGCAGGAGTGATCACCAGCTTCTCACCGTATCAACCATTGCCCTATTCTGAGGCTAAGTGGGGGCATGGGACCCAGCCAGCTGCATTGGCAGGGCGGGGTGAGGGGCACGTATTCACGGCTGCCCCATTACCTGGCTCAGCAGAGGCTGGTCACCCCAGGATCTGCAGACGACAGTGCAGATCCGGATCGCCAGGTCAGGCCTCGGAGATGTGCTGCCTGGGAGGGGTGAGGTGAGGAGGGTCAGAGGGGTAGGAAAGGAAAGAGGGAGAGGGGGAGAGAAAGACCGATAGATAGGGAAATGGAGGACAGAGAGAGAGAGATGGAGAAAGAAATGTGGGGATGGAGAGAGGGGAGAAAAAAAGAGATGGGGTGGAGAAAACAAAGGGAAGGTATGGAGGGAACAGAAGAGAAAAATGAACGGCAGAGGAATGGAGGGGGGTGGAAGGAGATGGAAAGAAGCAGCAAGGGGGGCAGAGAAAGAAATGGCATCGGGATTCATGCAAATCAGCTGCACAGAGTGGTGCCCTCCATCCTGAGGGATTCTGGGATTCCGGTAGGGCCACCACCCACTGAATGTATGGCAGCTGTCCCCCACTGCCCAAAGGGATTCTGGGATTCCAATATGACAGTGGTTCCCCCTGCCCCGGGGCAATATGGCAGTGACAGCCACCCCAGGGGATTGTGGGATTCCCAATATGGCACACGCCCCTTCCCTCCTCATGTCCCAAGCTAACCCAACTGCATTCTGCTTTTTCCCAGATTTTGCCCCATGGCGCCATCTCCAAAGGCTGGGCCAGGGTGGGGATTGGAGGTGGGCTCAGTGCATCATAACGGCAGCAGGGACAGGTGATGAGGTGTGAGCCTCTCTGGCCAGGGGGGTCCCTTACTTGGGGAGGTGCTGTTGGGGGATTCGGGCTGAGTGAGGCGGGCAGTGGGGATGAAGGCCTCCAACAGGGCGCTCTCCTCCTCCTCCAGGGTCTCCAGCAGTGCCAGCACAGCTTGGAGCATGGCAGCCTGCTCCACCTTGGCATGGAAGGTCACAGCATGGGCCCCACTCCAGCGCCAGCCCGATGGCTTCACCACCACCTGCAGGGGGCGACAGCACACTGCTCAGTGGGGCCAACCAGGCACAGCCAGTGCCCCCAGCACTAGGCCCCTCCCATCCCTACCCATAGGGCTTCCCTCTCGCCCTTCCCCATGGATCTCACCCTCTTACAGTGCCCCCTTCCTCAGCTGAAGGGCCCCCCATAGACCTCCCCTTCTGGCTGTGGGTCCTGCCTCCCAACAGGCTCACCTGACTGCAGGGGTTCCCCCAACTCCTGGCTGTATGCTCCACCCCCAACAGACTCATCTGGATGTAGGGCCCTGCCCCCTTCCCTCGCCCCCAGCAGGCTCACCTGACTGCAGCCCCCTCCCAACCCAGCAGACTTATCTGGCTGCAGAGCCCTGTCCCCGTCCCCGTCCCCCAATTCCCGGCAGGCTCACCTGGCTGTAGGGCTCCATGGCGCTACCCTGCAGGAAGGCCTCGATCTCATCCTGGATGAGGTTCTCCTGGCCCTCCTTGCCGCTGAGCTCCACCATGCGGACGGAGCGCTCAGTGGTGACGTCCCGCAGTGGGCGCAGCCGCTTGAAGGTGAAGGCCAGCGTGGGTGGCACCCCCACCTGGGCCCGCTGGTCCAGCAGCTGGCGTGTCAGCAGCTTGTCCTCCAGCAGGCGGGCCAGCTCCCCCGAGCCCCCCGTGGGGCAATCCAGGTCACGTGCCAGCTCCCCCGCTGACTGCCCGTGCTCCTTGCATGGCCCAAAGGAGCCCATGAAGTAGGTGACACGGCGCGGGGGCGAGAACTCATCCAGGCATGTGCGCCCACCCAGCTCGAAGGAAACAGCCTTGGAAACCAGCAAGGACGACTCGCCGGGGTGCTGCTCAGAGGGCACCTTGGCCAGCCAGCTGGGCGACAGGCACAGCAGCATGTTACCTGGGGTGGGGGAAGAGATGTGGAGAGATGGGGAAAGGCAAGGGGATACAGAGAAATGGAAGGGGGAGGTCCATGGTGAAGGACGGGGGAGAGCAAAGAGGAGGGGGTAGAGAGGAGGACAGTCTGTTACCATTACATCACCAGCAGCCAATCAGAAAGCCAGAGAGCTGCTATTTATACAGCAATTAACTGACTTTCCTCTCCTCTCCCTACACCTCACAAGGTAGGAAGGTGCCAGCCTGTTTTGTACTTGGGAGTTCAGTAGGGGGTGCTCTCCCCAAGCACTCATTGCTTCCCCAATGCTCCAGCACCCCCCAGCATAGTATTATGGGGCACTATGCTGCAGGAAGCAGGGCAGGGTGCTCAACAGGGGGCGCTCTGCCTTTGCAGTCTATGCCCCCAATGCCCCAGTGCAGAACTAGGGGGCACTATACTGTAGAGCGTGGGGGGCACTCTCCCCTTGTACTCAGCACTAACTCCCACTAGGGGGCACTGTGCTCCTGGTGCCACCTTAAATAAGAGACACAAACCAAGATCTTTAACCACTTGTAGCACTCTGACATGTGGAGGAGTCAAACTCCCTTCATTGCATTCTAGGCTTCCCCTGTGGCTCTTGTCCTGCTGTGGGGTGGCTCAACAACTGCCAGACCCCAAAGGTGGCTGCACTGCAGGGCCATGAGAGGGACCCCCTGGACAGCATGTGTCAAGCAGCTGGATTCTCCCCAGCGAGCAAAGAAAGCCCTTGGAGCTCTTCCTTATCAATGACTGATGGGGCTGAGCTGCTAATTGTATTTCCCCACAGAGCTCCCACCCCGGGCTCCGGCTTCCTGTCAAGGGTAAGCGGCTTTAACAAAGGCAGGAATCATCCCGGGGCCAAAGGGAAACTTGAGCTGCTTGGCTCCAGTTCCCAGCACCCAGCGAGGGGGAGACCAGGCAGGCGAGTGCCAGGAATGTGGAACAACTGCTGACAGCCCTCCACTTGGGCCCAGGCTGGAGTCCTTCAGCCCAGGGACCTTGCTAGGACAAGGTTACAGCTGAGAGGAGAGGCAGAGCCAGAGCCAGTCAGGGGTGTAACAACAATCTTCAGCCTGCACAGAGAGCTAGGGGCGGCCAGACCAGGATTACGCTTGCTCCTGCTTCCCCATTCCCCCCTGCTCCAATCCACCCCACACACACACCAGCTCCTCCCTCCACTCAGCCCCCACATATCAGCCCCTCTCCCTCCCCATACACCATCCACCCCACATACACGCTGGCTCCTCCCCCACCCCCCACATACCAGCCCCTCCCCCATCTGTCTCCACCACACATACACCAGCCTCTCTCCCTACCCACCTCCCATATTAAACCTCCCTCTATCCACCCCCACACACAGACTATTCCCCATCTACCCTTATCCACCCCCTGCCCATGTCCACCCCCCTTTGCTCCTATCCATTACCCCCCACCCTTTGGCCTATATACCCACCAGCAACCTCTGATCCTAGACATCCTCTGGTTCCTCTGACCACCTCTCCCCCTATGCTGCCCTTGCCCTGCTCCTCCCCCCTTTGATTCCAGTCAGTTTCCTCCTCCCCCGCTACTGGGGGGGCAGGGTTCTTCATTGAGAGCACAGGAGAGAGAGTCCCCCAGCTCTCAGTTCTGGTGCCTGGCACCACCACAGCTGGGAGCAGCAATGGCTGGGAAAGCCCCGCTCAGCCCCTGCATCCCCAGGCTGGAGCATGCCCAGTCACTCTGTGGGGCTGACACATGTGCAGCCTGGCGGAGTGGATGGGATGGGGATGCTAAGTGAGGACGGAGTCCACAGAGGATTTAGCTGCCCAAATCCTTCCCAAGCACACGCACGCTCCGATTTTTCAAAGGCTGATAATTTGGCCAAATTTGGTTGCCTTCCCACAGGGCCAGCAAAAGGCAAGTCCCTGACACCAGGGCGACCTGTCTCTCCCTCCCCCCCCACCCCACCAAATTTCTAGTCCAAGCTCCAAAGCTGGGGGTGGGGGACTAGAGCATTTCAGAGAATTATTTTTTCACAACTTGTTCCCTCCCCTCCCCTAGAAATGGCTAAACCATTTGGGCTGAAATTTCCCCCCAAAAAACCAGCCTGAATCAGACACCCACCATGGAAGAGTTCTGCAACTGAAAACAGGGTCTTAGAATGGAAAGTATCAGGCAAACTTTTTAGGCAAGTGCTACTTGCTCCAGGGCCCTTGGCTGGGTCTCATGTAGAGCGGCTGCCCCAACTCAGCTGGGGAGCAGACCTGATCCAGCCATGTCCCTGTTTGCAGTGCCTCCAGGGCTAGGAACCCTCCTCACCAGCCAGATCACTGGGCCCTGCTTGAGGGGAGGGAGGGGAATCAGGAAGTGAGGCACCCAAGGGGGGAGGAGGAGCTGCCCTGAGCAGCCAGTGGGACTATTTTCTCAGACAGATTAACATGTATCTCTGAGGGCTGTGGATGCACCCGTGGAATAGGTCCTTGCTGACTCAGAAGTGCCATTTGAATAGAGAGATCCTGGCATTCAGTGCTACCCCTTTGCAGCCTCTCTGGACCTGCAGAGTCTATAAGCTCCACAGGGGCAGGCAGAGGAGCTGGAGTCAGAATTCCCCTCTCGAGGGGATAAACTCTCCTCGACGCTTGCATAGTTTGCAAATTGCAGTTAAGGGACAGAGCATCCATTTGCATACCTCTCCTGTATATATTTCCCTAGAACCCCTCACCTCACAAACAGTACATCCATGACTTTTTTCTGAACTGATTTTTACACCCTAATCTACCCACGTGTGTGTGTACATACACATACTGGTTTATATGCCCAATTATAAAGGGTAATATATATTTTTCCTTTGGCATTTATCCTAAGTGCAGTGTCCCACACACATTGGTGCTTATTTCTGCTGCTGCTGCCTAACAAAATGTGTAACACTTAAGAGTAGAACTGGACAAACTGTTTCGGCTGCTGCATTTTTGGCTGAAAAAATTTGATTTGGGTCAACATTTTGCAGATGTGTTAAATTTACCTAATTGTTTTGGTCAAAAAATCTTCCCTCCCCTGCTCAAAATTCCAAAATAATCAAAATATTTTGATTTTTTTTTATTAAATCACTTTTTGCTCAGAAACATACTTTGATTTTCTTAGAAATGTTCAAACAAATTAAATGTTTCATTCAGCCCCAACTAAATTTTTATATATATATATATATATTAGTTTACTGAATGTTTCAAACTTTTTTTCCAGACCAGCCAGCAAATGGAAAAATTTGTTATTCCCACAGCACTAATGAAGAGCCTTTGTTTCCTTTCATAAACCAAACAACACATAAGGAAATTCCTAGATTAAAAAAAATGTTGCTAACCCAGAATTTGGATGGTAAATAGCTCCAGTTGATTTAAATGGTGTTATTAGAACATCGTAGTTCAATTTTTTTTTTAAGTTGGAAAGTCAGGAAATTGGAAAGTTCAAGGAACACATCAAAAAGTCAATTCATAAATGGTCTCGGTTATTGTTCTACTGTCCCTATATCTTGACTCTGCTCCCAATGTAGATTGGGGGTTAAGCAGGCAGGTTTATAAGGGGCAGAGTTAGGATCAGAGGATGGTGGTCAGGATGTGATGCTAGAAACTGAGCTGAATTCTGACTGTGACACTGCACCCCATATTCTTCATAGAGATATTGTTATGGTATGGGTATGGCATAACTAAGATGTGTTATATGTAAGATGGGTCATGTGAGATATCATTGGAAAGGTTATGATGTACTGCATATGATTATCCTATTTGTATGCAAGTATCATTTTTGTATCTAAAGTTAGGAATATTGACTATACATCTGTACTACAAAAGTGTTTGCAGCTGGGGAATGCCCACTAGACAGAATACAATCAGTCTAGCTGGCTCCCTGTGAGGAAACGCCATTAGAAAGAACAACAGGTCTCAGAAGATGTTTATCACCCACAGAGAAGTCTTCCTGGGGACACTACAAACAACCTCTGACTCATGGCTGCTTTGACACTGCAGGGTCATGTGATCAAGTCATCTGGTACTGGATTCCATGATAGAATACCAGTATTTTTCCACTGGGGGTGTGAGAGTCCCGTCGTATGTAAAACCTATTTAAGGCAGGGGAGTGATATATTCAAGGTGGTTCTTCACTGAATTCTCACCCAGGATGACTGCTGGTAAGATCTAAGAAAAAAAGACTGAGTGGGGGAGAAGGACTGAGCCCAGGCTGGAAAGGTGTCTGGCCTGTGAAAGAAATACCTGGAGTTTTAAGCTGCAAGCAAGAGCAGCTCACCTTCAAGAATTTCTGCAATCTGCCTAAAACAACATTCTTCAGATGCATGGAGTGGGCTTTTACCCACGAAAACTTATGCCCAAATAAATCTGTTAGTCTTTAAGGTGACACTGGACTCCACGTTGTTTTTGTGGATACAGACTAACACCACTAGCCCCCTGATACTTGGTGAGAAATTATTACTTGTAACCAGTTTATTTAATAATTTAAGCTCAGCTTGCATGTTTGTTTTATTTGCTTGGTAATCTGCTTTGATCTGTTTGCTATCCCTTATAATCACTTAAAATCTCTCTTTTGTAGTTAATAAACTTGTTTTTGTTTTCTCTTAAACCAGTTTGTTGAATTCATAACTGGGGGGTGGGGGGAAGCTGTGCAGATCTTCCTCCACAGTGAGGGAGGGGGCAAATTTCAATGAGCTTATGTAACCCACCCACCTCCTGGGTGTGGTGTTCTGTAGTGGCACTTGAGACCACTTAGAGAGCAATTAATGAGTCTGCTCTACAGCCTTAGCTAACAGCCAGGTTAGATTATGCGGTAGAGGCTTGTGCACTAAGCGCCAGAGGTCCCAGGTTGATCCTGCCTGCTGATGACTGGGCTCTGTTGGCATTACACTTATGTTGCATAGTTCTGTGTGTGCAGCACACGATACAATTTTGGGTTTACACTCCATTAGGGGGGTGTACTTGAGTGCTGGGCAATTCCCTAGCTGAGCTTTCCCATGCAGAACTGATCTCAGTGTCTGGTTTTGTCCCTACTGGTGTGTGTGTGCTGGAGGAGGCTTTAGGGCCTGGCTCAGCAGGACAGTAACGGAGCCCAGGCTGGTGGGTCTGGCAAGCTCAGTAGTACCCAGTACATCAGGTGGCACCCCGGACGGGGCGGGGGGAACCCATCACACTGACATTTTCAAGTAGATAATAGGTTGTTACAAGAAGGAGGGTGAAAGAAAAACAAACAAACAAACAAAAAACACATTCTCCTTAACCTTGGATAGGACAAGAAGCAATGGGCTTAAATTGCAGCAAGGGTGGTTTAGGAAAAACTTCCTAACTATCAGGGTAGTTAAGCACTGGAACAAATTGCCTAGGGAGGTGGTGGAATCTCCATCACCGGAGGTTTTTAAGAGCAGGTTAGACAAACACCTGTCAGGAACGGTCTAGCTATTAGTCTTGCTGTGAGTGCAGGGACCTAGTTTAGATGATCTACTGAGGTCCCTTCCAGTCCTACACTTCTATGATTCTTCTATGATTTTGGGTTTAACACCATAACATCCTATATTTTATTACAGTCCCCTGGCTGTGCCAGGGTTGGTCCCAACTGAGCACGTCAGCCTGGGTATTCAGGGCAAATGGGGCACCGAATTCCCACCCATTCCTTGATTTAGGGGGAGGGGGAAACTCACAGCGCATGGGCAGGGATACAGGATGTGGCACTCACCTGGGCACTGGGAGCTGCCCTCTAGCAGCACAGACAGGTACGAGGTTGGGGATCCCAGGATGCAGATGGTTACATCCCCCGAGCTGAACCCTAAGAGATACAGGGGAGAAATTAACCACTTATTCCCAACAATGGCACTGTGCTGCCCTTTAGGCCTTGGTGCTAAGGGATGCCATGCGGCTGCCCTTCGTACCCCAGCCGTGCCCCATCTCCCAGCCTGGTGCTAGGAGGTGCTGTGATGCTGCCGCCCTTACCCTGACCATGCCCCACCTCTCAGCCCAGCACTAGAGGGCGCTGTGCTCCCAGATCCCCCTGGGTTGGTGCCACAGGAGGGGTTTCTGTAGGGCAGTGCTGTGGCCCCAGCATGCGAGCGATGGCACCCTGGGTGGGATGGCATGCACCTGTTCTGGGCTCCTTGGTGCGGTCGACTGTCTCCGGCAGCCCCTCCTGCTGCAGGGTGCATTGCAGCAGGTCGTAGTAGTAGGTGGTCCAGGCGTGTGCCTGGGTGTCCTCCGGAGAGAACTTGCAGTCCAGAGACACGTCCTGGCGCCAGGAGGGACACGGGGGGCTGAGCGATGGCAGGGGCTCCTGCTCAGCCCAGTCCAGCTCCTTCAGGATCAGGGGCTGATCTGCATTGATCTGATCCAGAGCCAGCTGCAAAAGAGATGGGGATGGGAGTGTGAATCCTGGCACTAGTGCCCTGGGGCGCAGATCCCCCTGGAGGCCAGGCTGGGAGTGTTAATCCTGGTGTCCCAGGGCATGGATCCCCCTGGGGGCGGGGCTGGGAGTGTTAATCCTGGTGCCACCCTGGGGATGGGTGTGTGAATGCTGGTTCTGGTGCCCCAGGGCATAGATCCTGCTGGGCAGGGGCTGGGAGTGTGAATGCTGGCACCCCAGGGCATGGATCCCCCTGGGGGCAGGGCTGGGAGCGTGAATGCTGGTGCTGGTGCCCCAGTGCGTGGATCCTCCTGGGGGCAGGGCTGGGAGCATGAATCCTGGTGCCCCAGTGCGTGGATCCCCCGGGGGCAGGGCTGGGAGTGTGAATGCTGGTGCTAATGCCCCAGGGCATGGATTCCGCTTAGGAGCAGCATGGCTCTGGCTGGGAGTAAATCCCACAGGGTGGGTGAGGCAGGTGCCAGCTGCCTGGAGGCAGCAGAGGCCATGGCAGGGGTGGGTTTTCAAACAAAGCATCTCTTTTTCCTCCCCAAAGGGGGCGGGTCACATGGGGCTGGAGCTAAGCGGCTTGAGGAACAAGGCTGTAAACAGATCAATCTGCCTGGGTCAGTGAGCTGGGGGAGGGAGGCAGGAGGAGAAGTAGGGAGAAGGGGAGAGATTTCTGCCTCCTGCTGGGACACCCCACTCCCCTCTTTCTCCACCCACACCCAGTGCAAGACCTCCCCAGAGCTGTTGTGCAACAGTGCCCAGGCACAGCACAGCTGGGGCTTCAGTGCTGTGATCTTCCCCACAGCATGCCCAGCCAGAGCCCCAGTGCTGTAAGCTTCCCCACAGCAGTGCCCTGGGATTCCTGGTGCTGCAGTCTTCCCCACAGCAGTGCCCTGGCAGTGCCACCTGGATTCCTGGTGCTGCGGTCTTCCCCACTGCAGTGCTCAGCCAGACCCTCATGCTGTGAGCTTCCCCACAGCAGTACCTGGCAGTGCCCAGCCAGACCTTGGTACTGCAAACTTCCCCACAGCAGTGCCCAGACAGCAGTATGGCTAGAAGACTCCCACACTGTTATGGTAATTTGCAGGAGTCTCTCCATGTCTGAGGGAATCAGACACCATTTTCCCCTTTATTAGCACTGGTACAGCAGGGCCTGCTTCAGACCTCCCTCCTCCCCAGCTGGACCCCCCCCACCCCACTTCCCTGCCTCCAAATCCTTCTGCTAAGCTCCTGGGGCCAAGGACACTGGCTCCCACTCAGGACTAGAGGGCCCAGAAGTGGTTTTTGGTGACATGAGGCAGGACAGGGGGCTGGATGGGGAAGAGGAGCAGGACAAACTCACCATCCTGCCAGCAAAGAAGCTGCAAGAGAAAAAAAAAAGAGAGAGGCACCAGTTGCAGGTTTCCATGGGCAAGGGGGAGCAGCCTGTCACCCCATCTTCCACCCACAGGGGATACCAGTTGCATGCACTGCTCAGCCCTCATCCAGCATTCACTGCACCCACAAAGCTGGGGCAGTTCCAGTGTCAGGCTCCTGCACCCACTCCTGAATACCCGAATACCACTGCTAGGATAGCAGGGGCTGTGGATCAGGATTGAGGGGCACCAGCATTGCTCTGTGTGGGGAGCCCAGGGCTGGGATAGCAGGGGCTGTGGATCAGAATTAAGGGACACTGGCAAAGCGGTGAGCTTTGTGACCCCCGGGTGTTTTAGCTGAGCTGCCCCTGCTCTGAGTGTCAGTGCCTCCTGTCTGGGCCCATGTCCCGGCTGCTCGCTGTGCAGTTCCTCCTAGCCACTGAGCTGAGACACTCCGAGGACAGAGTCTGATTAAGCTAAGCCCCTCAAACCCCTGGTGCTGGCTCAGCAGGGGCTACAGGGCCCCTCTCCCTAGCCCCACTGGCTCAGAGCTCCCTGCCCCTGGGATGTTGCTGAGGAACCAGTTTCCCCAGGCCCCAGGATCCCAAGAACCCAGGAGTCCGAGGCTGGTGTCACACCCAGCTGACAAGGCAGGATCGTTCCTCATGGGAGCAGAGCTGGGCCGGTGCTTCGGCCTCTTCCCTTGGGACAGGGCAGAGGAACCATGAGAACGAGAGGCTGAATTTATAGCACGTCCCTCACTTCCCTGAGCCAGGAACAGAACCCAGGAGTCCCAAGCCTTGGCCATCAGCCCATCCCTCCTTTCTTATCTTTTCTCCAGCAGCTGCCATTCCCTTGCTCTTCCCAGCAAAGCTATTCCAGGGCAAACTTCTCCCCCACACTCCCTCCTACCCCTGGCGGTAAGGGAAAGGTCAGCTGTCATGTGTAGCTCCTGGGCCAACTGACTGGTCACTGTGGGGCTCTTCTCAGACAGTCCCTGCCCTTCACCCACAAGGCACCACCCCCAGGGCTCTGGGCTGGAGCTGGGACACTGTGGGGATGCTTTGCTGCAGAGAATGGGGCGGTGTGCCATGAGATGCTTCCTTTTGGACATATACCACAGCCCTGTCCCCAGGGGTCAAAGGTCCCATTTGGACACAAGTGTCAGAGGGGTAGCCGTGTTAGTCTGGATCTGTAAAAGCAGCAGCAACGAGTCCTGTGGCACCTTATAGACTAACAGACATATTGGAGCATGAGCTTTCATGGGTTATGCATCTGACGAAGTGGGTATTCACCCACGAAAGCTCATGCTCCAATACGTCTGTTAGTCTATAAGGTGCCACAGGACTCTTTGCTGCATTTGGACACAAGTTGAGGTGTTCTGGGCAATTCCATTCTGCCTCCTCAATCCCCCCCAGAACCAGTCCCGGATGGTCTCTCCCCATTTCCTCTTCTGCACAGGTGTGCAATGGCACTGTGGGCTGTTAATCAGTGCCAGGCCCCACCCCAGAGGCAGCTACACCTCAGCACAGGGTAAGGCATTCCCTCTATACACAGCTGCCAGGCTCCATCCTAGAGATGGCTGCACCGCAGCACCTAGTGAGGGACCCCTGCCATGCTCATAGCACACCTCAGAGGGTGTAAGGGGGTGAAGTCATGGCTGGAGCTTCCCGCAGGGGCACAGGCATACCCGAGGTGACGCTTCCACCCCCAATGGGATTAACAGGGACATGCAGCTCTGCCAGGGGAGGGTGGGAATCCCATTACTGGGCATCCCCTCCCTCCCTCCATCTGTCTCATTCCCTTGCTCCCCGCCCAAGAAAACAATCACCGGGGAAAGGGATGAAAAATGGATTACGTGAAATTAAATCCGTGGCAGAGACAGCCCCTGCCCAGGAAGGGGCTGAGGGGACACTGGGGATCAGAGCAGAACAGAGAGGACCAGGGCAGAGACGTCCACTCCCTGGAACTGGACAGGATTGGTGGGTGGGGAGGGGGAGGCAGGATGTTACCTCTCTCCTCTACGGGGCCCATGGAGCCAGTCAGTGCAGCAAGGACAAGATGTGGATGGACGGATTCCTGGCCAGATGGACACGGCATCCCTAGCCAGGCCTTACGTTTCCCCATCCTTACTTCCTGGGGCCTGTGAGAGGCCAGGGCTGTGGGGGAAGCTTCAGGCAAAGCACCTTAGGAGCAGGGATTGATCTGACAGTATGGGAACCCCTGAGCCGGAATAGCACGCCCCAGCCCCAACCCGGCTTAGCAACATTGGAGTAAGAGGGAGGGCCTGGAATCAGGAGGATCCCTCCAGCACACAGCCACCTCTACGCATTCCCAGTCTGGCTCTATCTGTGCAGGCAGGACAAGCCCCTCTGCCTATGCAGTCCCTCAGCCCTACCATGTGCCTTTTCCTCACTTCCGATCACTCCCATGCCAAGTGCCACAGCACCAGGAAGCCCCTGCCAGCCAAGCGAGAGCAGGTGCCACCAATAAGTGGACCACAGGGGGCCAGTGACACCCCATCCTGGGCAGGTTGTGCCCTCCCCCGCTGGACAGAGGCCCAATCCGGTGACACTTGGCCAACCCCTGGCACAGCTTGCCATGCCCGTGAAGCCACATGGGGCTCTGCCCAACAGCAGCTGGGATGTTAAAGTGCCTCTCGCTCTGGAATCAGAGTCCCGGGCAGCCTTGATCTGTGCAGAGCCCCATGAGCCAGTGATGGTGTGGTGCCAATCAACATCAGTCCATCGGAGCCAATGGAGCCAGATCCCCAGCTGGCATCAAAATCAGCATCACTCCACTTGAGTCTGTGCCCACTTGCAGCAGCTGACACTCTGGTCCCACATGTTACAAACAAACAAACCCGCTCCCACGTCACCGACGCCACCTGGAATCACTCCCAAGGTGCAAGTGTGCGGACTCCCCTCCCCCTCACCTCCAATCTGTGGTCACCCAGTGCTGGGACAATGACACTTTCCCCTTTGTCTAGAATCCCTTTCCCTCCCTGCTTCCCTTTGCTATAGTGTTTGGGTTGCAAGGCCGTAGAAGGGCAGGGGATTGCAAATTCATCTCACATAACTGGTGGAACTGGAGTTTAATTATAGGAAACAAGACACATTATTCTGGAGGGGAAGGACGGGTTTGTGCTGAAGGGGTAAGGACGCAGGACACCTGTGTTTAATGCCCAGCTCTGTCACTGCCTCCCCTGTATGACCTTGAGCAAGCCCCTGAATGGTCATGCCTCTGTTTCCCCATCTGCAACACAGGGATAATGATCCTTTATTTAAATTGTAAGCACTTCAGGGCAGGTGTTGTCTCATTTTGTGCCTGTGCAGTGCCCGGTGTGACAACAGAGCCCCAACCTCGGTGACTCTATGTCCGTGTGCAGCACCTGACACGACAGGGGCCCAATCTCGGTTGAAGCACATACGCGCTACCGTCATACAAATAATACATTGACATAGAAAAGCATTTTGTTTGTTCTGTAAAGAAAATTTGCATTGGGGATCAAATTGGAACCAACTTTAAAGAGCATCCAATTTAGAACTGGAGTTTGAGATGTTGAAAGTCAAGCCAGGAATAAGCCTCATAACTTCTGAGAGCTTCCTGGGAACTGGATGGCTAAAGACATTAGTCAGCTTTGGAAACCACAAGCTTGACTTCAAAACAAGCTCCTTTTTTATCATCACAAACCCTGATGCCAAGGGCTAGAAAGAAATGGCTGTGATTCCATCACCCTTTAGGGTTATAAAGATTTCCCAAATTCCATCAGAGGGGATAATTCTTAGGCATTATAATCTAAGGCAGTGTTTCTCAGGGACAGGAGGGCACTCTATGGGAGAGCACAGAGAACTAACCAGGAGCCCAGAGTGTGGGCAGGGGGAGGGTTATGACAGACCTCAACTGTTCCCCAGTGTCCCAAAATTAATTTAAATAGAAGTCTCCAGCTGGTGTGGGTGAGAAGAAAGATTCTAAAATGTGATCTGAGGAGAAATGACACCTCAGTAACTGCCTGAGTTTGCACAGAGCCGAAGACAGTAGCTCTGAGAGCTACGAACTGCCCCAGTGTGACCGATGCAGCAGCGTTTGCCTGAATCTGCAGACAGTAACTCTGAGAGGCATGTCATGTCCCACTCATTTCAGGAGTTGCTAACTCAGAGGACGCTTTCAATTTTGACGCTTTTGTGGCAGCTTCCTGCTTGCAGCATCTGGGTAACATTGATTTAAGGCAAGGAGAGTAATGACAAAGTGCTGCATGGCTACACTGACTTGTTTTCCACCCAAGGCCTGTCTGCCTGCATCTTCCAGCCCCATTCTGGGCTCTACAAGTGAATCCCTCATTAATACACTCCCCGGTCAGTTGGGGTCACTCTTCACACCAGGGCTGCTCCTGAGGATCAGAGATGTGTTTACATTTAGCAGCCCAGTGGAGATGGAGGTGACTCAGCGATGCCAGAGCCAACGCACAGGTGTGTGGAGCTGAGTGGTGCCAGGTGATAGTTTGTACGCCCATCCCACAACCACAATCTCCTCTTCATGGGTAGAGCTCTGAGGCAGGGGAAGAGATCTGCCAGCCCAGAGCTCATGGCAGAATTGGGGCCAGGATCTGTCCCTAGGCTCTGTCCTACCCTGACATCTTCAGCCAGATGCAATCTGCACTATGTGCAGCTCTAGTGCTGTTATTATAGAGAGCCACCGAAAGACAAGCAAGGAACACAGTGACTGGAAGCGACAGACCCCTATGGGCACGGGCCGATCCCCACCTCGTGTCAATCACCAAGGCGCCATTGAAATCCGTGCTGATTTCTGTGTCAACCATGCACCCGGCTCAGGGGAGGTGCACAGGGACCTCACAGAGAGAGCAGAACCCCCCAGAAACGGCTCCGCCTGGCAGAATGTCCGCTCCAGCTGGGGATCGGCCCCAGCGCAGCTGCGCGCCACATTCTCCCCAGGAATCAGTGTGGCGATGTTGCGGGAGGGGAAGCTCCCGGGGATGCAGCGAGGGGCCTGGGAAGCTGCCAGGCCGCAAGTCCCCGGGCTCACTGCTCCCGCCAGCCCCGGCGTGGCCCTGCACCTGCTCCCGACGCGGCTAGGGCAGGAGCCCCGACTCCCTGACACTGCGCCTGCCCTGCGCCCCGCCACCCGGCCCGTCTCGCAACAGGCTGGGCTGGGGAGGTGACCCGGGCAGCTCCGTGCCGGGATGCTGCCTGCGACCGCAGCCCCTAGCCCAGCTCCTCCCCGCTGCCCCCAGCCCCCTCAGCCCTCCCGGCTCCCCTCAGCCCCCAGCCCAGCAGCCGGGGCACCACGACCCCCAGACAAAGCGGCTCCGGCCGGTGCCTCTCCCCGGGTGCGGTGCTCGGACTCCCCATAGCCGGGCCGGAGGCTCTGACCTACCCCCGGGCAGCAGCGGCTCCCGATCGGTGGCGTCTGGCTGGCGGCAGGAAGGAGGCGGCTGGCGACGTCTAGAGATTAAGGCAGGCGGGCTTTATATAGCAACCCAGCTGGGGCATGCCCAGTGCGGAGCGCCCGGCTGGCGAGTGGGGAGCGAGAGTGCCGGGGGGCCGCGCCGGCTATTGCCACGGAGCGCGGGCTGTAAGTGCGGTGCTGGAGCGTGAGTCCCAAGGAAGGAGTGTGCAAGGGGGCAGAGTGGGAC
The DNA here is from genome assembly GCF_016161935.1 of Mauremys reevesii. Taxonomy (NCBI): domain Eukaryota; kingdom Metazoa; phylum Chordata; order Testudines; family Geoemydidae; genus Mauremys; species Mauremys reevesii. The sequence continues at coordinate 1,587,249 of NW_024100826.1, forward strand.
TATCTGGGAGTGAGTGTACAAAGGGGGCAGAGTGTGAGTCTCTGGGAAGGAGTGTGCAAGGAAGGGGACAGTGTGTCTCTGGGAGTGAGTGTACAAGGGGGGCAGAGTGTGAGTCCCAGGGAAGGAGTGTGCAAGGAAGGGGCAGAGTGAGAGTCTCTGGGAGCGAGTTTGCAAGGAGGGCAGAGTGAGTCCCAGGAAATGAGTGTGCAAAAGGGGCACGAGGCCAGCCTGGACCTGCCCACGCCCCACCCCCATCATGCCCCCTTCCCTGCCACTGCATCCTCGATAAACACAGGGCAGTCACCGCCCAGAAGCTTTACCACCACAGGGGCAAGGTGCTGAGTAGTGCCCTGCACCCCTCCAGAACATCAAATCCACCTCTGTTGAAACCACTGCAGGACTAAGGAACATCCAGTTCTGCTACCTTAACTCAGGGGCGGCGTTGGATGCTTGCAACTCATGCAATCGTAGGGGGCCCTGAGGCAGCGAGGGCCCCCCCATGAGACCAAGATGCTGCCCGCTGGGCATCAGTTGCTCCGTCCTGCTCAGTGCCATACAGGGCTCAACATGTCACCCTCTGCACAGCGTGACTTCACATGCACTGTCTGTGCAAGGTCACTGGTAGCCCCCCCAAAAAAATCAGCTTTGGAGGAGCCTCACGTGACAAACACCACCCCTGCCTTAATTCTGTCCTCTGTGAATGATGCCCTAACCCATCCCCCACAGACTTGGCATACTCTGCCCTTCAGCTGAGATGGGGTGCTGCCTGGGTAGGCCACACGCAGAGAGCAGGATAAACTGACAGACCATGTCTTCGCTAAGGGAAGAATCTCATTTAGGGTGGGTTTAATGAGCATCAACTGGCTACCCCAGCTATCCCCAGCCACTGCATTGGCCACCCCAGAGCTGCCAGGTGGTCCCACTCCTTGACCTAAGGATTCCCTTTGGACCATCACCTGCTCTGAGCCCTGGCATCTCTACTTCAGAGCCCCAGCAGGAAGAGACCATTGTGCTCCTTTCCTTGCACAGCCCCCGGAGCTCAGCCTGGAAATGAGTGGTGGGGCACATGAGCCCATGGGAGGGCACGCCCCTCTCGCGTATCCAGCTGCCCCTAGCACAGTGCAGGGCAGCTGTGGTGCATGCAGACGAATGAGAATACAGTTCTGTGGGACACAGCACACCACACAGAGTGGCACATCTCCTCAGACAGTCCTCCTGGCTGCACCACACTGACTGTCTATGACCCCACTACCTCTTGCCACAGCACTGAGGAGCAGAGTTAAGGTTGGGGGGCAGAGCTGGGGTTTACCTTACCTCTGAATTTCCTGCTGTCAGAGGAATAAATGTACGTGCAGTGGATGTTCTGCAAGGATAAGAGATACTCCCTCCATTTCTGCTCTTATCCATCCATCCACTTGGAGGAGAGCACACTCATAAAATGTGCAGCTGATACCAGGCTAGGCGGGGCTGCAAGCACTTTGGAGGGCAGGATTAGAATTCAAAATGACCTGGACAAATCGGAGAATTGGTCTGAAATCAACAAGATGAAACTCAAGAAAGACAAGTGCAAAGTATGTCACTTAGGAAGGAAAAATCAGATGCACAACTACAAAATAGGGAATAACTGGCTAGTCAGTGGTGCTGCTGAAAAGGATCTGGTGGTTACAGTGGATCATAGCTCCAATATGAGTCAAGAGAGTGATGCCATGCCAAAAAGGCTAATATTCTGGGGCATATTAAGAGGAATGTTGTATTAAGACACTGTCCCCTCTACTCTGCTGTAGGACAGTGCTGAGGCCTCCGCTGGAGTGCTGTACCCAGTGCTGGAGGCCACGCTTTGGAAAAGATGTGGACAAATTGGAGAGATGCCGGGGAGAGCAACAAAAATGATAAAAGGTTTAGATAACCTGACCTAATAGGAAAGGTTAAAAAGAACTGGACATATTTAGTGTTGAGGAAAGAAGACTGGGGGGGGGGGCGGGAACTGACAACAGTCTTCAAATCTGGTAAGGGCTGTTATAAAGAGGATGGGGATCAATTGTTCTCCATGTCCACTGAAGGACAAGAACTAATGGGCTTAATCTGTAGCAGGGGAGATTTAAGTTAGATATTAGGGAAAACTTTCCAACTATAAAGGTAGTTCAACTCTGGAACAGGTCACAAAAGGAGGCTGTGGAATCTCCATCACTGGAGGTTTTCAAGAACAGGTGGGACAAACCCATCAGGGATGGTCTAGATTTACTTGGTCCTGCCCCAACACAGGGGGCTGGATTTGATGAATTCTCAAGGTCCCTTCCAGCTCTACATTTCTGATTCAATGATCTCTTAAGCAGTTTGCTCCATCTGCCCGTCTGTTTCTGCTTCCATCCACCCCTTAAGCAGGTCCATGATTCCATCCGTCCTGTCCCCACTCTTTCTGCTTCCATGCATCCATCCCTGTACACACTCATCTGTCCAGCAGGGTGCCCATCACCCTGGTATTAGGCAGGAGAGAGAAGTAGTTTGGAAAATTGGCAAGTGAGATGCTTTGCTCAGGTTTCTGCCTTTAAGTGGCCCTCAAGTTCTCTGACGAGCAGGTGGTTTAGGTGAGTGACTGACATTATTGACATGAACTGCCAAAGGCTGCATCATTACAGTGGCATAGTCATGCTAGGATCCACAGAACCAGGTCAATTAAGCTTTGGATCAGAACCCCACGCTATCCAAATTTGAATTTTGGGAATGAGAGTTTTGTTGGGTTAAAGATCAGTGACCATGAGTCAAAAAGCATCAGCAGAAGCAATGAAATTGCAAGTCTTGAGAGACAGCCTGCAATTTGAACATAATCAAAAACTGGCAGAAATTTGAATGAGAGAGAAGCAAGTCTTGGCCCAGCTGAAAAAAGAAGCTTAAAGGGGGTGTATGGAACTGATGGCTTCTGAGGAGAGGGTTTGCCAGATGCAACAAGAAACTGCCAGACTTAAGCTCCAAGTCAAAAAAGCAATGGTAGAACAGCAGAAACTGTATCCTCTTGAAAGTCATGTTTCTAACAATGTTGGGATGTTGTATTATTCTGAGCAGTTTCCTGTGTTTAACCCATTATACTATGACCAGGGGGAGGGGGATTCTAACCTGGTGGGAAATAGCTGTTTGTCTGTCCAAAAAGGCTGTTTGTCTGTGAATGAAGTTTCTGAATGTCTGTCTAGGCACTGAGGTCTCTAAGAGTCTCTTCAGCTGCCAGGCTCCAGCTCTCGTCTGGATCAGGGGCTGCCAGCTGCCCAGCAGGGGTCCCCACTAAGTCAGGGCTCAGGCAAGCTGGCAGGGGCAAGTGGGTGAGGAAGCCACTCAGGCCTTCTCTACAGATAGAGGCCCTAGAGCTCATCAATCTGCCCAGGCAAGGGCGCCCAGGCGGGTAGCTCCATATACAGTGGGTGGGGCTGGGCAGCAGGACCCCATTGGCATTGCGAAGCTCACTAATCCTGCTTCGTGATGTGGCCAAGATGCCCGGGATGCCAGCAGCTAGCCAAGGGGGCAGGGGCACTCACTCCCTGTCACCAGCCAAAGGGGACTTGCTCAGTTGCTCAGTAACTGGCTCCTCCACAGCCCCCAAAAGCCAGATGGGAGCTATTCACCCAGCCCTGCAAGGGGCCAGCAGTCAAGCCACAAGTGAAGGCCCCCTTTCATTGGCTCTGTTCCGCCTCCACTACCAGCCTCCTGCTCTATCCACTAGACACCATGCCCCTCCCAAAGCCCGGAGCAGAACCCAGGAGTCCTGGCTCCCAGCTCCAACCAATAGACTCCACTCCCCTCCCAGAGCTGCAATAGAACCCAGGAGTCCTGACTCCTGGTTCCCCCTGCTCTAACCACTACACCCCCTCCCCTCTCCAGGAACAGAACCCAGGAGCCCTGGCTCCCAGCCTATCTGGTCTAACCACTAGACAGCTCTCCAGTACTCCAGTGCCCAGAAGGTGCAGGGACCACCGCAGGGAAAACAGGCAGGCAGTGAAAATGCTGGGACAACGCTGCCTCTCAGCAGCAGGGCAGGGGGTGGCTCTTTGGCATTGGAACGTCCCATTTCTCCCACCCAACCCCATTGTGGGATGCAGATCTGGAGAGACGCGTGGGGACCTGGGGAGCCTGGCTGCCATGGGGCTGAGCATGGTCCACCCAGCTAGGGAGAGGGGCAGAGATGGGGGGTGGGGGACAGGACTAGAGGTGTCCAGGGGTGGGGCCACAGGCCTGCAGAATGGGCTGGGGTGGCAGCAGAGCCGGAGCCACCCCAGGGGATGGAAATTCCTTTGGGATCCTGCAGGCTTAGAAACAGCATCATGGCAACCACCATTGCCAGGAGCAACAGCATCAGAAGCTGTCAGTATAATGAGCTCCCCTGGCACTTCAGGGGGTGGGGGCAGCCACCCACTGGGTTGCTGCTGCTCCTAAGTGAAGGAGCCCTTGGGAGGCCCAGGAGTGCCCCCATGTCCAAGCCCCCAGGGGGTCTGTCCAGATCCCCCCAACCACAGGCCGAAAGAGGTGTTGTCAGACTGAATGCATTGGGGAGGGCAGCCTGGGCAATAACAGGGGAGCAGTGACCTCTGCCCCACACAGAGTGCCCTGCAGGACGCCTCGGGGTGGTGGGGAGTCGGCCAGTCTGACCCAGGCAGCACTGGGACTCTACTGAGGCTGCCCAACAACCCCCAGCCCCTTCTGTCCCATGCCGGGAGAGACCATCTCTGCCTGACCTCCCTCTGTCCCACCCCACCATGGGAGGAGGCATCTCTGCTCTTCTCGCACCTCTCCACCCACTAGATCCACCTCCGCCCTGGCCTGCTTCACCCCATCCTTCAGCCCCTTGGCACCCCCCAAGACCCTTTCTGCCCCTCCCCCTCTCTGCCAGTCCCTCTTGGGCCTGCCCTGCCCCCCAGGACTGCCCAGCTCTGTCCTTGGGAAGAGCTGTCTCCGCCCCTCCTTTAATTTCACATAATCCATCTTCCATCCCTTTTCCTGGTATTGTTTTCTCTGCTCAGGAACAAGACGGGGTGGAGCCCGGGAATGAGATTCCCACCCTCCCCGGGACTGAGCTATGTATCCCCATTTGTCCCATCAGGGCAGCTAGGGTCACCTCAGTCCCACACAGGGAACCCCCCATAGCCTGTCTCAGTGCCATGGCCCCAGAGCCCCCACATCCTGAATGGGGCCCTGTTCTAGTCCCACCATGGCCAGGCCTGGGGGTGACAGCCGACCTGGGGGGCGCCAGCAGTCTCATTCCCCCCTCAGGGGCCACCTAGGACCCACTGCCTGGAACCACACCCAAGTCACAGATCCCAAAGGCTGCCCACACCAGGCAGGACCACAAGGCTGCTGAGTACGTCCATGGGCGAGGGATGTTCCAGCAGCACAACTTCCACTCTCCCTGTTGCCTCCCTCCTCCCCGCAGGTCTGCAGCTCTGAGATAAATGAATGGAGGGGGGTAGCTCCCTTTTATGGACACCCAGCCAGCCAGTAGCTATAAAATCCCTCTTAGTAGCTGTTCTCTAATTGCTCTACCTGTAAAGGGTTAAAAAGTCTCACTGCTATGCATAGGTAAAAGGAAGTGAGTGATCACCTGGCCAAAAGAGCTAATGGGAAGTCTAGAACCTTTTAAAATTGAAACAAAGACTCCGCTTTTGTCTGTCTATTGTTGTTCTCCTGGGGAAAGGTGGACAGGGCAGAGCTATGCTGTAAGAAGCTTGGGGCCAGGTATGAAAAATCCTCAGTATCATACCTAAAAACTACTCATTTGAAACCCCAGCTATGTAAGTAGATCAGGAAATGTCTAGGCAGACACAATTAGGTTTATCTCTTTTTATTTCTTTATGGCTGAGGAGGTTGTGAAGGCTAGGCCTATACCAGGTTTTAAAAGAGAACTGGATACGTTCATGGAGGTTAAGTCCATTAATGGCTATTAGCCAGGATGGATAAGGAATGGTGTCCCTAGCCTCTCTTTGTCAGAGGGTGGTGATGGATGGCAGGAGAGAGATCACTTGATTATTATCTGTTAGGTTCACTCCCTCTGGGGCACCTGGCATTGGTCACTGTTGGTAGACAGGATACTGGGCTGGATGGACCTTTGGTCTGTTATGTTCTTATGCTAACCTTTGTGCTAACCCCAGGTACTTTTGTTTTGCTTTTAACCTTAAAGCTGGATCTCAAGAAAACTGTTCTTGGTGCTTAATCCTTATAGTTGCTCTTATAAAAACTTGCAATAGCTTGAGTTCCCAGATGTATTTTCATTCTTTTTTATTAATAAAATTCATCTTTTTAAAGAAAATAATTAGATTTTTGTGTCTTAAGAGGTTTGTGCACGTTGTTTAATTAGCTGGTGGCAATAGCTGATTTCCTTTGTTTTTTCTTTCTCAGCTCTTCCCTGGAGGTGGGGTGAAAGGGCTTGAGGGTTCCCCACAGGAAGGAATTCCTAAGGGCACCTTCCTGGGCTCTCAAAGGGGTTCTGCACTTGGGTGGTAGCAGCGTTTACTGATCCAAGGTCAGAGAAAAGCTGTAACCTTGGGAGTTTAATACCAACCTGGAGTGGCCAGTGTTAATTTTTAGAATCCTTGTGGGCCCCCACCTTCTGCACTTGAAGTGCCAGAGTGGGGAATCAGCCTTGACAGGCTCCCTGGCCCCGCTCCCAGCAGGCAGTGCGGCATGGGGGCACCTGAGGGCTGGCACACAAAGGCCCCTCTGTTGGCCTCGCTGCCCCGTGCTCCTTTATCCTTTGTTCCCAGAAAACACTTGCAGTTTGTTCTGGCAGGTCCCTCCTGCCACTGGCCTGAGCCCCTGGGTGCCAGCGCCCCGCCTGCTCCAAGTGTTTGTAAACAACAGAGTGGAGAGAAGCCAACCCCGCATGGCACAGAATGCCCCCAGGCCCCAGTGAGCCCCCCTAGTATGAAAATCCCCCCAAGTATCAGTGAACCCCCCCCGCATTATACAGATCCCCTCCAGGCCTCAGTGAGACCCTGCCCTGCATTATACAGATCCCCCAGGCTCCAGAGAGATCTCCCTTTCTACAGATCCCCCAGACCCCAGGCAGCCCCCCATTATACAGATCCCCCCAAGTACCAGTGAGCCCCCCATTACACAGATCTCCTCCAGGCAGCCCTCCCAGTGGTACAGACCATCCCTAGGCAGCAGAGGGTGTCTCTTTGAAGACGTTATCCCGCCCCCAACCAGCCTGGCAGTTCCCCATTGCTCAGCCCAGCAGCAACCAAATGGGCCCACTCCATTTTGCCTCGAGTCCCTTCCCTCAAATACTACCCAGGGGCAGCTCCAGGCCCCAGCACGCCAAGCGCGTGCTTGGGGCGGCAAGCCGTGGGGGGCGCTCTGCCGGCGCCGCAAGGGTGGCAGGCAGGCTGCCCTCAGCGGCTTGCCTGCGGAGGGTCCGCTGGTCCCGTGGGACCAGCGGACCCTCTGCAGGCAAGCCGCCGAAGGCAGCCTGCCTACCGTGCTTGGAGCGGCAAAATGCCTAGAGCCGCCCCGATTCTACCCCCACGCTTTGCAAGTGGGGCCTCCTAACCCTCAGGCCCTGGGCTCACCACACTCCTCACGTGGCCCTAAGTGGGTGAGGTCTGTGCTGGGACCCCATCTCCTTTGACTCCTGCCCCTGGGGCCAACACCCAAACCTTAGGCCAGATCCCCAGCTAGTGTGAACCACCATAGCTCCATGGGAATCAACGGGCCGGATCCCAGCTGGTGTGAATTGGCCATTGCTCCACTGGAGTCTCCAAACCCACTCTACGGGAATTGTACCAAAGCAGCTCATTCCAAATTAAGCTGAGATTTGGCATGCCTGAAAGGCAGATTCTGTCCTGAGACTTTGACTCCCCCTCTCCCTGCAGTCTGGCAGCACAAAGGGGACCCTGTGCTAGGCTGTACATTGGGGTGTGCTTACTACAATCATTGAACAAAGCTGATGGGTTTATCCAGCAGCTAAACCCCCTCCGGCTGTAACCCTACCAAGAGCTTTGGGCATAGGGTTGCCAGACCTCCAGGATTGTCCTGAAGTCTCTAGGAATTAAAGATGAATTTTTAATTAAAGATTATGTTATGTGATGAACCCTCCAGGGATACATCCAACTAAAATTGGCAACCCTATTTGTGCAAGGGGAGTTACCCAATGGAGCCCAGTTTGTAACTGGCCATTTCCCCTTTGGCCATCTCCCTAACACCGCTGCCAAGGGGAAAGCCAGGGGCTGTGGGAATTTTGAAGCCCTGACCTAAGACAATGTAGACACTGAGGTTTCTAGCACTGCACTAGAGGTCTCTGATTAACTGAGAACAGGGGCATTCCAGGCCTCTCTGGTGGATCCCAAGCAGGGGCGGCTCTAGACACCAGCGCGCCAAGCAGGCGCTTGGGGCGGCCGTTTCCCGGGGGGGCGGCATTTGGCTCCGGTGGAGCTCCCGCCGGCATGCCTGCGGCAGGTCCACCGGAGCCCGGGACTAGCGGACCTGCCGCAGGCATGACTGCGGCGGGTCCCGTCTTCCCGCTGGTTCGCTGAGCTCCCGCAGGCATGACTGCGGCAGCTCCGCTGGTCCCGGGCTCCGGTGGACCTGCCGCAGGCATGCCGGCGGGAGCTCCAACGGAGCCGCGGGAAGAGGGGACCCGCAGCGGGACCGGGGAAGGGCGGCGCAGCGCTCCGCGCTGCTTGGGGCAGCCTACTGTCTAGAGCCGCCCCTGATCCCAAGGACTCCAGAATAGTGTTCCCATTTGAAATGAAGCAGCCCAACATGCCTGAGTGACCCTACAATAACATACTAGCATGCACAGCCTCAGTGATCTCAACCAGCCCTACAATAACAAACCAGCTTGAGTGACCCTACAATACCAAACCAGCACACACAGCCCCAGTGACCATAAAACAACAAACCAGAGCAGCCAACCCCAGAACCCCACTGATCCTCCAATAACAAATCTATGCCTCAAGTCCAGCCCCTCATTGTACCACTGTCACCATTGTTCCACTGTCACTGCATCCACACTGGGAATGAGGGGTTGTACCACTGGATCTGCACACACTGGAAAGGGGGATTGTACCATTGTCACTGCATCCACAGTGGGCGGGGGGATTGTACCACTTTAACTGGCCCAGGAGGGTTACAGCAGCTGCTGCAGACAGGGCCAGGGCTGTGATTTGAAAGTGACATGGCCAGACCCCTGCAGAAGGCCATGTGGCTGCTCTGATTTCAGTTGAACTGCGGTTATTACTGGGTCAGTGAAGAGTCAGGCTAAGCCGCTCACACTGCAGTATGGGAGCACACAGGGTCAGGGGCGGCAGGTTATATGGGCTCAAGGTGCTCGAGCACCAGGAATATGCAAGGCTGAGGGCTGTGCTCCACCAATATTTGGAGCTGTGTTTCTCCCTCGGCCCTGCCCCTGCCTCGGAGCTTCCCTGCCTGAAAGAAAACAACCAGTGACTCTCTCCCTTGTTTGTGCTGCTTCTGCCTAAGGCTATAGAGATCAGCGGCAGGCAGCCTCTTGGAGTACCGGGGGAGGGGAAGAGGGAGAGAGGAGGGGGAAGGAGGCACACATGTGCTTGGGAGCCCTCTCCCCCGCCCCCCGGCACCCACGGGCAGCAGCAGGGGAGGCCACACGTGATGGCAACCCTCCGCCCCGGTACCCACGATAGGGGAGGCGAGTGGGCTTTCTGGACCTGAGAGAGTCCCTAGGAGCATGTGCAGTGACTGTGGTGCAGAGTGAGTGTGCTGCCAGGGGGGGGAGGGTGGAAAGGAGGGGTCCCTCCCCTGGAGCTTGCTGCTGCCAGTAAGGGGGTGGGGAGTCCTCTCTGGTCCTAGCCCTGGGGCAGCCTGTCTGCATCCCAAGTTCCTTATCCCCAGCCCTGCCCCACCCCAACCCTGAACACCCTCCTGCACTGTGAACCCCTCATCCCCAGCCCCACCCCAGACCCCTCACCTGAGGGGAAAAATGTGCAACTTAAATTTGGTGGTCAGTTTGGAGTATCATTGTGTTTAGCACAATACTTGATTATTTTACACCCTTTAAAGTATACAGGTGTTACAAAGTGGGAATGTTCTTAATGTTTTCTCTGAATACTGTGTGGGTGCCTCAGTTTCCCCTATGCATTTCTCAATAATCTAGATGGTGGGATAAGGGTGTGTGATTGTTGTAGAGCCCTAGAGTGCCAGTGTGATGCTGTCTGCACAGAGAATGGCCGAAACCCTGTCTCCGGGCAACTGATGGCCTGGGCCGCTCTCCTGCAAGGTGCCAACTGAAGGTGTTGGAGAACAAAGAGATCAGGTGGCCTCCTAATGCCTGGAAAAGAGACAAAGGCCAGAGGAGAGAGTGTCAGTGCCTGTGCGGACTTCCGGGAAGCACATGGTGTGGAAGGGGATGCTGGGATGCTTTGGAACTACTCCATATAAAGCCATTCAGGACTTTATATGGAGTAGTTGGGGGAGCCTCCTCTCTCTGAGCATACTGTCTGCAGGGCAAGAAGCTTACACCTTCCTGGGTCTGACCTCGGAGCATTCAGCTTGCCCTTCCACACCGTGCGCTTTCCGCAGCGAGTCTGCCCAGGCAGGTCCTGGGGCAACCTGAGGTCCCTGCACCCCAACTCTGCAGTCAGACGTGACTCTCAGCCAGCCGGTAAAACAGAAGGTTTATTAGACGACAGGATCACAGTCTGAGGGAACTGGGATTGTTTAGCCTGCAGAAGAGAAGAATGAGGGGGGATTTGATAGCTGCTTTCAACTACCTGAAAGGGGGTTCCAAAGAGGATGGATCTAGACTGTTCTCAGTGGTACCTGATGACAGAACAAGGAGTAATGGTCTCAAGTTGCAGAGGGGGAGGTTTAGGTTGGACATTAGGAAAAACTTTTTCACTAGTAGGGTGGTGAAGAACTGGAATGGGTTACCTAGGGAGGTGGTGGAATCTCCTTCCTTAGAGGTTTTTAAGGTCAGGCTTGACAAAGCCCTGGCTGGGATGATTTAGTTGGGTTTGGTCCTGCTTTGAGCAGGGGGTTGGACTAGATGACCTCCTGAGGTCCCTTCCAACCCTGAGATTCTATGATTCTAAAACAGAGCTTGTAGGTACAGAAAACAGGACCCCTCAGTCAGGTCCATCTTGGAGGGTGGGGAGCCTAGACCCAAGTTCTGGGCCTCTCCCCATTTCCCCAGCCAGCTCCAAACTGACACTCCCTCCTCTAGCCTTTGTCTCTCTTCCGGACAAGGAGGCCACCTGATCTCTTTGTCCCCAACACCTTCAGTTGGCACCTTGCAGGGGAAACTGAGGCACCCACACAGTATTCAGAGAAAACATTAACATTCCCACTTTGTCACAACAGGTGCAACAAAATATAATACCGTATATTGAAGCAGACAAGTGCTGCTTCTGACTTTCCACTTTTAATTGACCCTTGTAATCTTGTGGTGCCGACGCATTGTAGCTTCATTTTATATCGGCTTACAGGGCAGGAGCTGGGGAGAGGGGCAGGCGGGCGGGCACCACCATTTTGGGCACCACCAAAAATTATACAAACTTGCCGCCTATGCACAGGGTCCGTACAGTGGTTTACTAAACCAGCTCAGACGTGTGAGCGGCCAGCGCTGCCCTGAGCCAAAGCAGAGCAGGGGCCTATGGGATGGTGGCAGGGCCTGCGGGAAGGAGTGCCCCAGGAGCTCTAGGAATAGCACAGGCTGTAAAATGCCCTGACTAACGTGTCACTAGCCATAAGACAGAGCCCCACCCCTAAAACACACACACAGAGTCCACTCTCACACACAGGAGACACCACACACACACTCAAACAGTTCCCAACACCCACCCTGGCTGTTGCCAGTTCTGCAATGGCTTTAACCTTTCCAGTCTCTCTTCCCTTGCCTGCCCCCCAGCCACCCCCCACATTCTGGCAATGCCTAGAGCAGTAGAGAGAATGTGTCCCTTTTGGGGGGCTCCCAGTGGCTGACTCCCCCCTGCTAGAAGTGTTTCTCCCTGCCTTCCAGCAGCTAATGCCTCCCATCTCCCACAACGGTGCCCTGATATGTTATTGTAGGGTCACTCAGGGGCTGCTCCTGCTGATTTGTGATGGTGGGTGTCTCCCATGAGTATCAGGAGTGCCAGGGTGGTCTGCTCTGGTTTGTGATGTAGGGTCCAGGACAGCTGCTCTCTGATTGGCTAATGGCTCCTCACCTTTCAGGAGTCTAGAGGTCCCTTTGCTAGAACTGACTCAGCCCCTTGATGACATGAGTTCACCCCAGAGGCTTCTGGGTACTTATCCTGCCCTGCTGCAGAGTGTGGCATCAGCTCCCTTGAGGGACTCTCTCTCCTCCAGGGGGACAGCGTGAACCTTTAACCAGGCACTCAGCTTCCAGGCCTGGAGCAACCATGGGCTAGATCCAAGGAATCATGGGACAGCTAGCTCAGTGGCCATGTGTGACTGGGGTGTGTAGAGCCAGGCCAGTGCCACGCCCACGAGTACAGAACAATCAGGGCTGTCTGATAAGCCCAAAGCATGTGGGGGTTGTGGGAACAACTCCTGATCCCCACAGCTATCTTGTCCTTGTTCTCTGCCCCTAGTGTCTGACGCTGGCTCATGCCCCCTCATCCCCACTGCCCACCTCTGCTCCCAGACTCTCACTAGCTGGGTAAACATGAGGTAGAACCCATCATGTCCTCTTCCCCTTTCCTCCTTCCTCAATCAATGGGAACCGTCAACACCCACCTTCCTGCTATGGGGCTGCCATCAGGTCATATCTTCATCCATCACTGTCATTCTGCTCCCTCTTCCCCGGCCTCTCTGTCCCCAGCGCCCAGGCTTATGGGACAGATAAAAATCAGTGCTGATCTCATGCCAAGAGCTCCCAAAGCAATAAAGCACTTGGGACAAAACGAGCCATTAGCACCTTAACAAGTTCACATGGGTGTCCATGGAAATCAGACCTCAGAGACAATCAGTGGCAAAACAGGAATAGAACCCAGGGTCCTGGCTCCCAGCACTAAACACTAGACACCACTCCTCTACCAGAGCTGGGAGTAATAGCCAGCGGTCCTGTCTCCCAGCCCCCCTTACTCTGCTCACGAGATCCCACTCCCCTCTTAGAGCTGGGGTAGAACCCAGGAGTCCTACGCTGATGTTCCCTTCAGCACAGTGAAGGGTGTGTCTCCGGTTACCTGATCTCAGCGATGGACCAGCCTGCCTGGTTGTCATGGAGACAAGCTGGAGCAGGTCTGATGGGACAGGCAATGTCACTCGCAGTTGTACCAGGCAGGTGTCAGCTGCATCCCTGACACACTGTGTGTTGCCACCTGTAAGCCACTGGGTAGCTTTCCCCAGCCACCAGAGTACTGCTCAGCCAATGAGAGCTCACGAGATGACATCATGGTTGTTGCTGCTGTTCCACTGCGTCACTTTGTTATCACCCCCATATCCTTGCTAGGGCCTTAAGGTAGGAGGCTTCCTCTCTGAACGGGTCTCTAACGTGTATTTTACGGCTGTATCCAGAGGCCTCAGCTGAGATCAGGGCCTCATCATGCTGGCTGATGGTCAGAGTCACCGAGATTGAAGGCCTCATCATGCCAGACGCTGCACAGACACAGAGAAGGGGCTGCAGAGGAGCTGCATGACAGAGGCAGGGACAGAAGATCCTTGAGTGCGAAGAGAAGGAGGGATGGAGAAAGAGGCAGGACAGTCCAGTGGTTAGAGTGCTGGAAGACTGGGTTCAATTCCCAGCTCTTCTCGCGTAACACTGATCAAATCGTTTAGTGCCTCAGTCCCTCTGCCTCCATGGCAGGGCCCCAGTGTTCCTCACACTAAGGCTTCTGTATGTCCCCCATTCTCCCCTCATGGTAGGAGCTCTGTGTACACCCTTCTCCCTTCTCCCTGCCATCCTGTACCAGGTTCTCCTATTATCCTCCAATTATTCTCTGTGTGCCACCTCCCCCCATGTCAGGGCCCCAAGTTTGCCCCATGCCAGGGGGCTCTGTCTGCCCCCCCTTCCCCAGCTTCTCCCCATGAAGGGACCCTGTGTATCTCCTTCTCCCCTCCCCTGTACCAGGGTCCCCCATTTCCCCCCATGCCAGGGTGATATACACACCCTCATGTTCCCCATACCCTCCTTTTCTCCCAACCTTTTGGCAGGGAAACATTCAAGGTGTCAACATGGGAGAGGGGGGGTGTTATGCTGGCAGGTGTTAACTGGCACCATCAACCAGTAGTTTAACCAACAGACAATTGGAGAGGTGCCAAAGGCCATGGTTAATCAGGCACCCAGGGCTCTGGGGGTCCCCCCCCACTCAGTTTTTTAGCTGTCCCCCAGCTCACTAGAGCTCTGCCCCTAGATGTAGCACATTCCCTGTGATGCTGGCAGGGATCAGCTGCCACCTCCCACAGTTACTGCCTTGCACCCAGAGCAATGCTGTGGTGCTGAGGGTGAGGTCCGGCTCTCCCCCTCAACCGCTGGGTGAACTCTGCACCTGGCAGCACCAGTGCTTTACCTGTTTCACCCTGTAGCAAGGCGGTGGGATCTCCCACAGCCCCGTGGAGGGATGAGCCTCCCCTAGCACCGTGGGCGGAGTCAGCATGTCCTGCCCCCACCCACCAGAGGGCAGGGCGCAGGACAGGAAGTAGAAAAGAGCAACTGCAGAGCTCACTTGGAAGCCAGCCAGATGCTGATGGCCTAGCTCTGGGTTGGGATATGCCAGCAGTCTGCCGCCGACAGGAAGACTGGCCAGGCCAGGCCAAGCCAGCCTACCCTTGGCCAGCTACCCCAAGGAGCAGCCAAGCTTACCCCTCACCCGCTACCGGAACGGATGGTGCTGGAAACCTCCGAGGACACCGCCCTAACCCAGGTACCCTACAAGGGGGAGTCTGGAAGTAGCCCGGGGGCAGTCGGCCCTGGTCTGGCTGCAGCTCAGCCAGAACCCATGTCAGTCTGTTGTGGTCAGGATCCCCACTGACACAGCAGCAAGCCGGATTTATCAGAAATCTCTGGGCTCCTTCACGGGAAGATCTCGTTTATTCCTCCTTAGTCTCTACGGAATTCCACAGGAGGTGAAACCAGCCACACATGGCATAGGGGGCCTATACAAGGACACCAGACTGGAGAATGAATCTTTCTGGAGGGTTCTGGATCCAGCCTATGAATGGCTTGCCAATTACAGAACCAGTTTCTCCTCCCTTGGTTTTCACACCTTAGCTGCTGGAACAGGGCCTCATCCTCCCTGATTGATCTAACCTCGTTATCTCTAGCTTGCTTCTTGCTTGCTTATATATACACCTGCCCCTGGAAATTTCCACTGCTTGCATCTGACGAAGTGGGTATTCACCCACGAAAGCTCATGCTGCAAAACGTCTGTTAGTCTATAAGGTGCCACAGGATTCTTTGCTGCGATCCAGCCTATGGGATTCTGTAAGAGACAGAGAATTCTATAGGGTTACGCCCTAAGGGAGGGGGAGTGAGCCCTCAGCCTCTGAGCAGCTATGCAAGGGAGATCAGGACTCAGGGGCTTGTTCTATAAGGCATGGCTGATTTCAGAGCTGGGGGCAAACCAAGGATGAGACCAGAGTGGGGCCATGACCCCAGGTAGGAGGCTTTTCCTCTCTGTGTCTCAGTTTCTCAATCTTAGCCACCTGCTCACCTTACCAGACCCTGCTGTGGGCTCCCCCTCTGACCCATTGGCAGCCACAGGGCCCTGGGCCTGGCAGTAGCCCTCGTGGGGCTGCTATAACAGCCCCCCTGCCTGGCTCGGGGCTCCACCCCAGCCCTGTGGGCAGCGCAGAGATGGAGGCAGCAGCATCCAAAGCTTCTCCTGCCCCATTGCCTGATCTCTCCCCTGGATTGGCATGAGTTCTGGATGAGAGGTCATGGGCCCACATGGAGCAATGCGGCCCCATATATCAGTGCCTCCACCATAGATCAACATAGCTGGGACGATAAAGTCTAATCTTATCGCTGGGGAGGGAGGTGGCAGGTTGCACCCTGAGTGTGTGTGTGCTGCAGGGGGAAGTGCCAGGAGTCCAGTGCCAGGTGCCCGAGGAGCAACCAAAATCCCCACAGCCTGGGCAAAGTACACGGGGAAAATGGACCCATAGGGCAGCTCCAGGCCAGCGGGGGTTGGGAATGGGACACGGAGCCTTTCCCTTCTAGGGGGCACGGACTCCAGTCTGGTCCCAAGCTCCAAAACAATCAGGGATCTCAGCTGGACTTGCCCAGGGTTTCTGTTCCTTTCCCCCTGGAGTGGGGCACTTTCTCCCCCTTCCCCAGCACACAGCTCAGGCTCTGCAGGGGGCCACTGCTTCCAGTTCCGTGAGCCTCCTGCACCTGGCAGGGCCAGGGCCTAATCCCAGTGGAGAGTTAATGCTGTCTGGGGACGCAGGTGTCGAGGGCCAGCCTGCGGGCCCAGATTAGCATGGGGGAGGGCTGTGCAGGTGTGTGGCTGCCTGTCTATATATGGCAGTGTAATCTGACAAGGGGGCTAAGCTGGTTACTAGCTGCCCTTTGTGGAAAAATTACCAGCCCTGCTGTGACTGGATCATGCAGCCTTGGGCTGCTACCTAGCACTGACCCCACCGGGAGGCCAACCCCTCTGGGCGATAGGGAAGGTCCTTAGTCCCACCCCAATTTGACCACCACTGGGGGTAGGGCGCCTTCACTGCTGGCGGTCCAGGTTTCTAGCTCAGCTGGCTTCCAGGTAGAAAGCCACTGGGGGATCCTCCCACCCGACCCACAGCATGACCCAGGCCAGAGCAGTCTCCTGCCATTCCTGCCCTGGGGCATATTTCCTTCCTCGGGGCATATTTCCTTCCCCCAGTGATTCCTGTTGTTTGCCAGGTGAGAGCTGCGTAGAGGGCTGGGGCTATTTCCTTCCCCCAGTGTGTCTCCTGAACAAACAGGCTCCTGATTCAACACTTGTGATCGGCCTTTGCCTCCAGGATGAACTTTTAATACCATCTACACAGACAAGCTGCCAAGCAGTGGCTCATCAACCCCATGCCCCAGCCTGGCCACAGCTCAGGGGGTGGGGGGAGGGACCCCAGAAGGAAGTTTCATTTCCTTTTACGTTTTCAATCTGCCCCCCCTCCCCACTCTGATCACAGGCTGCAGTATTCACAGGGCGGCTGCTGAGGTACCCAGGGGCCTGGATCTCAGGCAACGAGCTGTGTGCCCATGGCACCTGGGCACTGACTGCTCTGTCAGGGCTCCAAAGGAGGGGCAAGCCCAGAGCCAAAGGACGGGCAGTGCATGTGAGTGAGCAAGGCCCAGGCAGGGGCCGGACTGTCCGTGTTGCTGACACCAGTAGCCAGATTGCAGTGAACAGGTTCTCCACTCACTAGGCTCCAGTGTGAATACTGACGGGGGCTGTGCGAGAATCTGGCCTTGCTGATCGGCGCTACCGGATGCTGGGGAGTCTCAATCCTCTAAGCCCAAGACCCCTTCCCTCTGCAATGCGATGCCCCACACTGTCTCCTCTCCATCCATTGAGCAGGCAGGGGGTGGAGTCTCTCTTGGTGGGGCAGGCTCTACCCCTGCCATTCAAAACAGGTCTCCAGCAAGGGGCGGAGTCTCTCTTGCTAGGGCAGGCTCCGCCCCACCCATTCAGAAATAGGTCTCCAGGTAGGGGGCAGAGTTTCTCTTGGCGGGGCCAGGCTCCTCCCCTTCCCCGCCCTCTTGCGCTAGGCTGAGCATGGGGCGCTGGGCCACGTGGAAAGTCTTGCCACGTGTGTCTGGTTTCTTCCTGCCTGGGGGCTTCTTCTTCCGAGCCTGCTTCTCGGCCGCCTCCTCCTGCTGGCGCCGCTCCTTCTCCAGCCGGCGCTGCTCCTTGGTGGCTGGTGGGGGGGGGTCCACCACAATCTCGGGGATAGAGAAAGCGGATGCTGGGTGCCTGCCTTTCCTGGGTTGCTGTGCATCCTCCAGCTGCTGGGCGTCGAAGACGGCTTTGGCGTTGGGCAGGCGCTGCTCTGGGCGGTACCTGAAATCAGGCCGGACCTTGCGCAGCTTGGCTAGCTGGATCCGGCACTCACGCTCCACGTCGCGGTCCGAGACGGCCACGTTGTGAACCTGCAGGAGATGGGGGTGGAGGGACATCATGGGGTCTGTGTCTTGTGGGGAGCCCCATGTGCACTGGTGTGAGACGCCTCAGCTTTGTGTGTGCAGGGAAGAGAAACAGCGGAGGGCACCATGACATTGGGTGGGAGGAGCCTGCAGCTGCCCAGCCCCGCCCTTCCCAGCAGGGAGCACTGTGCAGGGGCAGGACAAGGCAAGGGGGGAGATCAGAGCTGGGGAGGCGTCACCCTCAGGAGCTGAGTTGGGGAGGGGGGGACAGAAGAAGATAGCAGGGCAGAGCTAGGGAGTCCCGTCCCCGGGGGAATGAGTTGTGAAGAGGCAGGAGAATGGGGGAGGAAGGAGCTGGGGAGGCCTGGCCCTGTGGGGGCTGAATAGGGGAGGGGGACCTGGCCCTGCCAAGGACTGTGTTTGAGGCTGGTGAAGGTTCCTATCTCTGCAGCAGAAGCCCAGCCTGGTCCCCACCCTGCGCCTCACCTCGGCCATGAACGTGTCCTCCTGCAGCAGGCGGGCTGGGATGCTGCGCAGCTTTTCCAGTGTTTCCACCACGCCTGTGCAGTCCCGCAGATTCTCCGAGGAGCCCAGCGCCAGGCGCACCAGCACCAGCCCCACCCGGAACAGCACCTTCACCCCTGCAGGGAGACAGCAGCTGTCAGACCCCAAGCCAGCAGCAGGGGATGCTGGCACAGCCCTGAAACAGCCAGGAGACCTGGGGGGGGGGGGGGCGGTGGAGGGGCTGAAACAGCCAGGGGTACCTAGGAGGGAGCCATGAAACAGCCAAAGGCACCTGGGAGGGGGAGCCATGAAACTGTCAGGGGAGCTCTGTGTGAGTGAGAGAGAAACAGAGAGAGAGAATGTGAAACAACCAGGGGGACCTACGCAGGGAGACATGAACCAGCCAGGGGAGCTGTGTGTGGAGGACACCATGAAACAGCCAGGTGATCTGGGGGAGGAGCCTTGAAACAGTCAAAGGCCCCTGGAATGGGGAGCCAAGAGATGGGCGGGTGACTCATGAAACAGCCAGGGGACCTGCAAGGGGAGGAATGAAGCTGCCAGTGAAGCTGGGGAAGGTGGAGCCATGAAACAGGCAGCAGGCTTGTGGGGAGCTGTGAAACCGCCAAGACAACATGACCTGGCCCCACCCCTCCTAGTCCAAGGCAGCCAGGATGTCTCAGCCCTGGGGGAGCCATAAATCATGCAGGACCATGCCCCCAGTACAGCCCTGGCTACAGGCTGGCGGAGCTCTGGGCTGAGCCAGTACATCACGCACCCTCGCTGAGGAAGGCATCCCAGATGCGCAGCACGGTGGGGAAAGGCAGGGTGCGGCTGTAGAGGCACAGGAACCACTCAGTGACGTAGAGCAGCGGCCCCACACTGTGCTTCTGCAGGTGCTTGTAGGCCTTGGGGCAGACGCGCCGCAGCAGCGCCACGAAGACCTCACCATCCAGCAGCACTGCCTCCTGCAGGGGCAACCGAGAGTCCATCAGATCTGCCCGCTGCACAGCACCACCCTGCTGCCAAGCACGCAGGCTCCAGCCCCACAACCCTCTCCTACTCCCCTGCCGGGGAGGGCAGGGCTGGGCAGTCCAGGCTCCTCCCACTCCCTGGTGTCCCAGCACCCCTTGCTGAGGAGGGCATGGCCAGGCAGCTGCAGGCTCTTCCCCCTGCCTTGCTGACTCCTGGTTGCATCTCATAAGTGTCCATGACCCTGTAGAATTCCCATCCTGTGGGAAGGGTGCAGGGGGTTTCTCACCATCTCGGGGCTGTAGTAACCAGGCAGGTACCGCTCACTGATCTGCACCAGGCACCAGAAGGCTTGCTGTAGAGAACGAAGAAACATTAGCCAGGGGAGATGTTGGGGTTCCTGGAGCACATGGCGAGGGGGAGTGAATAGCGGAGGGGCACAGGGTTTATGCGAGGGGGAAGGTGTGTATCCTGTGTGGGGAGGAGGGGAACTGGTGGCCCTGGCATGCAAAGGGGCCTGAGGGTGGTGGTTAATGAGGGCTGGGAGTGGGGTTGGTGACCTGTGGGGGTGGGGAGGGTGGCCCGTGAAGGGATGGGAGCTGGCTGCTCCATACGGGAGGGCAATGGGGGCCAGTGCCCATGGGTGGACAGGATTATATTACAGGGCAGCAGAACAGTGGGGGAGGGTGCTCGACAGGGTGGGGCAGGACAGTGAGGGCAGGTGCCTGGTGTGGGTTCAGGATAGTGGGGACAGGGACAGGGCAATGGGGGTGGGGCAGGACAGTGAGGGCGGGTGACCTGCAGGGATGGGCAGGGCAGTGAAGACAGGTGCTGGGCAGTGGGGGAGGGGCAGGGCGGTGAGGTCTGGTGCTGCGGCAGTGAGGTGGGGGCAGTGCAGTTGGGGGGTGCCCCATGGGGGAGGACATGGTTCCCAGTAGCTGCTGGGCATGACTCACCTCAGCAGGCATGTGCATGAGCAGCACTGCAGCCACAGGGCCCTGGGCCTGGCAGTAGCCCTCGCGGGGCCGATACACGGTGTAGGCCTTCAGGAGCTGCATGAGCCCTCGCTGCCTGCATGGATAGGGCTGGGTGTTAGAGTTCGGCCAGGATATGGGGTGCACGGTGCAGAGCTCCCTCCCCATACAGGACCAGAACACTGGGCCCAACTAGCCCAGTATCATCCCCTGACCCCACCCCGTGTCGGATCAGACCTTTGGGAAGAGAACCCAGGTGTCCTGAGTCCACAAGGCTACATATATACAGAATTCTCTAAATAGATACCTAGCGGGGAGTCTATTGGGTGGATGGGTGGAAAAAGGGAGGGAGGAGTATGGATAGAGATGGAGGGAGGGATAGGTGGACAGGTCTGGCTTTAGGAAGTGTGGGGCCCAATTCGAACATTTTTGGCGGGGCCCCGGCAGGGATGACTAAAAAAAGAAAACATGTAAAAAAAAAAAAAAAGCCTTTCATTTCTTAGCAACCGATTCCCTCTAAAAAGTTCTGATTTAAGGGATGTACCACAGTATGTATTTTTTGTACCAATAGGGTTACCATACGTCCGTATTTTCCCAGGAGGACTTGTTAAATTTCAAAAAGTTCTCCCGGACGGCGATTTAAGCACCAAAAAGCCTGACATGTCCGGGAAAATACGGATGTATGTTAACTCTACCTAAAGTTCTTTTTTAAAAAGATGGGCCTGAACTAGAAATGAGCTCCGTTTCACATGTGTGGGTCCCCGCCACTCCCTGGGGGTGTGCTAGGGTGACCAGATGTCCCAATTTTATAGGAACAGTCCTGATTTTTGGGTCTTTTTCTTATATAGGATCCTATTACCCTCCACCCCCATCCTGATTTTTCACACTTGCTCTCTGGTCACATGTGTTGCAGGGTGTGCACATGTGTTGGTCCTAGCTACTCCCTTCCCCCCTCATTGAAGCAGGAGTGCTGGGTTACTGCCCTGGGAACTGCAGGGCACCAGTGGACATGGGGCTGGCTGGAGGTAGGGCAGGGGCTGACTGGAGCTAGGGTCTGGCTGCAGGCAGGACGAGGGGTGCGGGGTTGGCTGGAGACAGATGTGTGTGGGGTGGGCTGTCTGGCTTCAGGTAGGGCCTCAGGGAAGTGCGGCCGGGGTTGGCAGGGCTGGAGACAGAGGAGTGCAGGACTGGCTGGCTTCAGGCAGGGGTGTGTGGCAGGGGTTGGCTAGAGACAGGGCAGGGAGTGTGAGGCTGGCTGCAGGCAGGGCAGGGGATGCGAGGCTGGCTGCAGGCAGGGCAGGGGATGCGGGGCTGGCTGCAGGCAGGGCAGGGGATGCGGGGCTGGCTGCAGGCAGGGCAGGGGTGCAGGGCTGGTGCGGGCAGGGCAGGGGGTGCAGGGCTGGTGTGAGCAGGGGTGTGTGTGGGGCTGGCTGGCTTCGGGCAGGGCCGCAGGGGGGTGCGGCAGGGGTGGGCTGGAGACAGGGCAGGGGATGTGGCAGGGGCTGGCTGCAGACAGGGGCTGGCTGCGGGCAGGGCAGGGGGTGCGGGGCTGGCTGCAGGCAGGGGGTGGTGCGGGCAGGGGGTGCGGGTACAGGGGGTACAGCCCAGCCTGTACGGTAAGTGCCCCCTCCTCCTCCCTCCCACACCGGGGTAGCAGCAGCAGCCTGGGGCTCAGGGGATATTTAAAGGGCCCGGGGCTCCCCTGCTTCTACCACCCCTCCTAGCCGAGGGAGCCCTGGGGAAGCGGCTGGGCTCCGGCGGCTATTTAAAGGATCGGGGCGGCAGAGGCAGCTGGAGCCCCAGACCTTTAAATAGCCCCTGGAGTCCCCCGCTACCTCAGGGCTCCAGGGGCTATTTAAAGGACCGGGGCGGCAGAGGCAGCTGGAGCCCCCCCGCTACCCAGGGCTCTGGGGGCTATTTAAAGGGCCCGGGGCTCCCCTGCTTCTACCACCCCGGCCCTTTAAATAGCCGAAGGAGCCCTGGGAAAGCGGCAGGACTCCAGCGGCTATTTAAAGGGCTGGGGCGGTAGAAGCAACGGGAGCCCCGGACTTTTTAAATAGCCCCCAGAGCCCAGCAGCCCTACTCCAGGGCTCCAGCAGTGGGGCTCTGGTGGCAATTTAAAGGGCCTGGGGCTCCAGCCCCTGCTGGGAGCCCCAGGCCCTTTAAATTGCCCCCTGGGGAAGTCGGACCACCCTGGTACAGCGCACCAGCTCTTGCTGTGGCCAAACTTGGGCGTGTGGCCCTCTTAGGGGTGGGGCCCGATTCAGGGGAGTTGGTTGGATTGGCCTAAAGCCGGCCCTGGGTGTGGATGGGGATGGAGGGAGGGAGGGATAGATAGAAGGAAGGAGGAATGTGGATGGGGATTGATAGATGGATCACACACTCCCCCCTTCCCAGCGGTTTGGGGGTAACTCTGCTGCCCAGCTGGGCACTCCCCAGGGGGCACCGTTCAGTTGCAGGTTGCACCGGTGTGAGGGAATGACTCTGGCTCACGTGCCTGAGTGGTGCCCCGGCCGGTGCGATTTAATGTCATGGACCCAGCCGTGTTCCCCCTGCCCCTTGGACAATCCCTGTTCTCTAACTGGAGCTGCTGGGAGCTGGTGTCAGTGGGAAGACAGCGCCACTCAGTGGCGAGTGCCTGGAATGGGAATCACAGGCCCACTATAGCAGCGCTGCCCAGCTGGGAGGAACAGCCTGGGCTGGGGGCAGGACACAGCACCCTGCTCCGGCTGCAGGGACAACTCTGGCATCAGCCCCAGCAGGGCTTCCCCTCTGCTCCCCCAGCATTTGGCTGTGCCCCCGCCTTTCCCTTACCCGTGTCCTTCAGGCGACAGGAACATCTCGTGGAAGGGGAACTGGCGGTGGATGTCCTTCTCAATGGTCTCCAACCACTGCGGGTCGCCAGGTGACTGTTCCAGTTCCTACGACGACACAGCAATGGGTGACCATGGCAACAGGAAGTGGGCCACACCACCCTATCCCCGGGGCAGGGATTTAGGGTTAGCAGCAAGAGATCAGGGCCTGGGGCGGGTGTTAGCGGCTCCCTGCATGGTGGTTGTCTTTGCATGTGTAGTGTGGGCCAGGAGGGGTGCCAGAGCATGCCGGACTCAGCCCAACTGGATGCGGGTCCTTCGGCTCTGGCTGGGATCAACCCAGAGCAATGGAAACCCCAATGACTATCACCTATCAGCAAGGGCTCCCAGCAGGCTTGAGCACGTGAACTCAATTGTGGTCTCTCACCTAGGACTGAGGGACAAAGGACCAGGACAGAGAAAGGAAACTGCACGGCTCTCAAAGCAGCAGCATTGCTCACGGAGCCCTGGTGCGGGTCAGGACGGATGATGTCTTAACATTTGTCCCTCTGTTTCTCCACTCAGGACTCCCCACTCCATGTGCCAGCGGGCTAACGAACCCTGCTCTGGTTGGAAAAGCTGCCCCGTGTCACTGCAAACACTGGCTGGGGTGCCCGGGGCCCTAGAGAGGGTGAATATCTCTGACCAGGCGTCTGGCTCAGTTGGGACTCATGGGGCAGAGCTCATGGCACAAAGCAAGAGGGCTGGAGTCCAGCGGCTCCGTCTCGGGGGCATTGAGGCCTTGTGGCTGGCCCTTGGGAGACTGGTACACTGAAGGGTACCACCACAGCACTGTCTATAAGCTGAGTCATAGCACAGATGCAGTGGATCCGTGCCTCAAGATGTTCTATTCTGCTACTGACGATGACTCACCGTGGGGCCAGATGCTGTTTTCCTGCCAATCACCCCATGGCAGTCAGCAGGGTCAGGGAGAACAAGATTGGGCTCTTTCACCCTGTATATTAACCCCCTGTCCTCTGGCCCTGGGGAGTTGAGAGCTCCCTCCTGCCACTGCAACAATGCAGGTGCCTGCTGCAAGAGCTAAAGGAGCGCTCCTCTAGCAGCAGTGGTAGCTGGGATGTTATCCTCTCTGCACACTAGCCAATACAGGGTAGCCTTGTGCATATCCAGCGCCTAGAGCCAGGAATGCGAAAGTCTGGGAGGCAGCTGGCTCAGAGCTTGGGGGCATCGGCATGGATGCAGGTGGGGCAGAGTGGGTGGGTGGGGGGCAGAGGATGCCGAGGGAGAGTGGGAGCCGCGAGGGAGGCAGGAGGAGCTGATTACCTTGTACTTGCCATGGTTGCGGTCCATGCTGGTCTGCCCTCCACACAGCAGGGGCCAGCAGCGGGCGCGCATGGATGAGGGGATCCCTTTACGGCACAGAACCTTCACCTGGAGCCAGAGAACTGTATCAATCACAGCACAACCCACCACAGGGCAGGGCCAGGGAGAAGGGGCCCAGCATGGTGCCACACTAGAGAGAGCCAGGGCCCTGGGACACGGGATTCAGGGGCAGGGAGATCCTAGCTCCAGGGGGCTTTAAACTAGGTTCACCGGGGGAAGGAGACCAAAGCCCTGAGGTAAGTGGGGAAGTGGGATACCGGGAGGAAGCACAAGCAGGAGAATGCAAGAGGGGAGGACTCCTGTCTCAGACCGAGAAAGCGGGACAATCAGCGAGTTATCTTAAGTGCCTATACACAAATGCAAGAAGCCTGGGGAACAAGCAGGGAGAACTAGAAGTCCTGGCACAGTCAGGGAATTATGATGTAATTGGAATAACAGAGACTTGGTGGGATAACTCACATGATTGGAGTACTGTCATGGATGGATATAAACTGTTCAGGAAGGACAGGCAGGGCAGAAAAGGTGGGGGAGTTGCGTTGTATGTAAGAGAGCAGTATGACTGCTCAGAGCTCCAGTATGAAACTGCAGAAAAACCTGAGTGTCTCTGGATTAAATTTAGAAGTATGAACAACAAGGGTAATGTCATGGTGGGAGTCTGCTACAGACCACCAGACCAGGGGGATGAGGTGGATGAGGTTTTCTTCCAGCAACTAACAGAAGTTGCTAGATCACAGGCCCTGGTTCTCATGGGTGACTTTAATCCCCCCGATATCTGCTGGGAGAGCAATACAGCAGTGCACAGACAATCCAGGAAGTTTCTGGAAAGTGTAGGGGACAATTTCCTGGTGCAAGTGCTGGAGGAACCAACTAGGGGAAAAGCTCTTCTTGACCTGCTGCTCACAAACAGGGAAGAAATAGTAGAGGAAGCAATAGTGGATGGGAACCTGGGAGGCAGTGACCATAAAATGGTCGAGTTCAGGATCCTGACACAAGGAAGAAAGGAGAGCAGTAGAACAGAGACCCTGGACTTCAGAAAAGCAGACTTTGACTCCCTCAGGGAACTAATGGGCAAGGTCCCCTGGGATAATAACATGACGGGGAAAGGAGTCGAGGAAAGCTGGCTGTATTTTAAAGAAACCTTATTGAGGTTGCAGGAACAAACCATCCCGATGTGTAGGAAGAAAAGTAAATATGGCAGGCGACCAGCTTGGCTTAACAGTGAAATCCTTGCTCGTCTTAAACACAAAAAAACAGCTTACAAGAAGTGGAAGATTGGACAAATAACCAGAGAGGAGTATAAAAGTATTGCTCAGGCATTCAGGTGTGAAATTAGGAAGGCCAAATCACACTTGGAGTTGCAGCTAGCTGGAGATGTTAGGAGTAACACGAAGGGTTTCTTTAGGTATGTTAGCAACAGGAAGAAAGTCAAGGAAAGTGTGGGCCCCTTGCTCAATGAGGGAGGGAACCTAGTGACAGAGGATGTGGAGAAAGCTAGTGTACTAAATGCTTTTTTTGCCTCTGTCTTCACAGACAAGGTCAGTTCCCAGACAGCTGCACTCTGCAGCACGGTATGGGGAGGAGGTGACCAGCTCTCTGTGGAGAAAGAAGTAGTTCGGGACTATTTAGGAAAGCTGGACGAACACAAGTCCATGGGGCCGGATGCGCTGCATCCGAGGGTGCTAAAGGAGTTGGCCGATGAGATTGCAGAGCCATTGGCCATTATCTTTGAAAAATCATGGCGATCGGGGGAGGTCCCGGACGACTGGAAAAAAGCTAATGTAGTGCCCATCTTTAAAAAAGGGAAGAAGGAAGATCCAGGGAACTACAGGCCAGTCAGTCTCACCTCAGTCCCTGGAAAAATCATGGAACAGGTCCTCAAGGAATCAATCCTGAACCACTTAAAGGAGGGGAAAGTGATCAGGAACAGTCAGCATGGATTCACCAAGGGCAAGTCATGCCTGACTAACCTAATTGCCTTCTATGATGAGATAACCGGCTCTGTGGATGAGGGGAAAGCAGTGGATGTGCTATTTCTGGACTTTAGCAAAGCTTTTGATACAGTCTCCCACAGTATTCTTGCCAGCAAGTTAAAGAAGTATGGGCTGGATGAATGGACGGTAAGGTGGATAGAAAACTGGCTAGATGGTCGGGCTCAACGGGTAGTGATCAATGGTTCCATGTCTAGTTGGCAACCGGTATCAAGTGGAGTGCCCCAAGGGTTGGTGCTGGGGCCGGTTTTATTCAATATCTTCATTAATGATCTGGAGGATGGTGTGGACTGCACCCTTAGCAAGTTTGCAGATGACACTAAACTGGGAGGAGTGGTTGATATGCTGGAGGGTAGGGATAGGATACAGAGGGACCTAGACACATTAGAGGATTGGGCCAAAAGAAATATGATGAGGTTCAACAAGGACAAGTGCAGAGTCCTGCACTTAGGACGGAAGAATCCCATGCACTGCTACAGACTAGGGACCGAATGGCTGGGCAGCAGTTCTGCAGAAAAGGACCTACGGGTTACGGTGGACGAAAAGCTGAATATGAGTCAACAGTGTGCCCTTGTTGCCAAGAAGGCTAATGGCATTTTGGGTTGTATAAGTAGGGGCATTTCCAGCAGATCGAGGGATGTGATCATTCCCCTCTACTCAGCACTGGTGAGGCCACATTTGAAGTACTGTGCCCAGTTTTGGGCCCCACACTACAAGAAGGATGTGGACAAATTGGAGAGAGTCCAGCGGAGGGCAACAAAAATGATTAGGGGGCTGGAACACATGACTTATGAGGAGAGGCTGAGGGAACTGGGATTGTTTAGTCTGCAGAAGAGAAGAATATGGGGGGATTTGATAGCTGCTTTCAACTACCTGAAAGGGGGTTCCAAAGAGGATGGATCTAGACTGTTCTCAGTGGTACCTGATGACAGAACAAGAAGTAATAGTCTCAAGTTGCAGTGGGGGAGGTTTAGGTTGGACATTAGGAAAAACTTTTTCACTAGTAGGGTGGTGAAGAACTGGAATGTGTTACCTAGGGAGGTAGTGGAATCTCCTTCCTTAGAGGTTTTTAAGGTCAGGCTTGACAAAGCCCTGGCTGGGATGATTTAGTTGGGTTTGGTCCTGCTTTGAGCAGGGGGTTGGACTAGATGACCTCCTGAGGTCCCTTCCAACCCTGAGATTCTATGATTCTATGGCTCAGCTGTGTGGTATTACACTGTCAGGAGACGTAATGGGGGAAGCCCTGGCAGCAGCTGATTCCTTGGGGGAGTGGAGCACACTGGAGTGCCCTATGGGGAAACCGGTTGCTCCCTGGGGGGATTAGCATGGCCCTTTGGGGTGCCCCATGGGAGGACTGAGTGGCCCATTGGGCAATTGGCATGGTCCCATAGAGGGGTTGGGATTTCTCTGTGGCTCCTCCTCACCTTCTTGTACCTCCTGGCCATGGCCTTCTCCCAGAGCGATGTCATCTCCAGCCATCTGGCTTCCCGGTGCCGGATGAGCTCTACTGGGGGCTGGCCCAGGCTGGATGAGGGGAAGAGAATGGGTATCAGGCCAAAGGCCATCTCCTCCTCGCCCTGTGCCTCCATTCCTCCCATCTCTTTGTCCCTCTGGTGCACCCCTTCTACCTCTCTTTCATTCCCTCTTACCTCCTCCTTGTGCCTCCTCTGCTTCCTCATTCAGTAGCCACATGAGGCTCCCCTCCTGGGGCACTACTCTGGGAAGAGAGCACAGCCTCCTCATATTGCCCATCCCCTGTCCGCTCCTTCCTCTCCAGGTACTGCTGCCTCAGCTCCCTGTACCCCTACCCTACCCTGGGGCTGGGCAGGGGGAGGCAGGACCTGGGAATGTGAAAACTAAACACTGGGTAAATCAGGATGTTCCAACATCACCTTAACTCTGACCTCTCTCCTGCCTAACCCGAGCTACAGGCTGCTGGCACCATCACCCTGCCAACTCTACCCCCAGATGAGCCATAGAGCTGCCCCCCCGGCATCACCCCCACATTCTGCATGCCGAGGGAGCATTCGCTTAACCGTCTGTTATTGTTTAGAGACCCAGAACATTGCTTTTCACCCTCCATGTGCTCTGGAAACACCCCACAATTCCCACTCTCCCACCAGAAGCACAGATCTTTTGTTTACTGGGTTTGTAAATCCATGGGGCACATTCTTAGCAACCAGATCTGGATGTATTCCTTCTGCCATGGAGACCACGAGTTTGAGTAACACCAAGTAAGCAAGGAATAATAATTAACTAACAAGCGAGTAATGTCTGAGTAAATACTTAGTAATCCCCGAGTAACAAGTGAATAAACACTGAGATTAGCAAGTAATCGCTGAGTAGCGTCTGAGTAAATATCAAGTAACACTTGGGTAATGACTACATAAACCCAAGTAGTGGCAAAGGAGTGATCAAGTAACAACTGAGTAAACCATGAGTAATGGCCAGGTAAACACCAAATAATGATTCAATAAACACTTAGTAACAATTTAGTAAACCCTGACTACCGAGTAATGACTAAATGACCACCACACAATGCCTTCATAACCACTGAGTAAATCCTGAATAATGACTGAGTAAATACTGACTAAAAATTGAGCAATGGCTAAGCAAACAACCGGGTGGCATTTGAATAATAAGCAACTAAACAGAAGTCATGGCTGAGTAATGACCTAGCAAATACCAATAGCTCAACTCCCTGTTGCCCTAGGGCAGTGGTTCTCAAATTTTTGTACTGGTGACCCCTTTCACCTAGCAAGCCTCTGAGTGTGATGCCCTTATAAATTAAAAAACACTTTTTATATCGTTAACACCATTATAAATGCTTGAGGCAAAGTGGGGTTTGGAGTGGAAGCTGACAGCTCGCGACCCCCCATTTAATAACCTCACGAGGACACACGGGGGAGGTGCTACACTGTCTCTGACTGTTCTGTGCAAAGCTCCATTGGTCCACCGCAGCAGAGGCACAGTTGAAGCAGCCCCAAGGGTTGTTGTAGCCTGTGAGGAGGGCAGAACTGGCACCTGCTACAGACTGCCTGCCCTCCATCTGGGCCTATGTAACAACTGAGTAATGAGTGAGTAAACACTGTGGCCTGGTCTACATATAAAACTTAGGTCAACCTAGCTACCTCACGCAGGACTGTAAAAAACATCATGCCCTGTGCAACATAACCCCAACTGCAGACACAGCTAGGTTGGTGGAAGAATTCTTCTATTGGCCTAGCTACTGCCTCTCAAGGGGGGTGGATTTACTACAGCGACAGAAAAATGCCTTCCCTCATCATAGCAAGTGTCTACACTAAAGTGGTGCTGCTGCAGCAGTGCTGCTGTAGTGCTTCTTGTGTAGACACGCTGAGTCACGAGCAAGTAAACGTTGAGTAACGAGCAAGTAAACATTGAGGAACAAGTAAATATTGAGTAATGAACATGCAAAAGCAAAGTAATGAGTGAGTAAACAACATGGAGTAACAAGTGAGTAAGAACATAAGAGAGACCATACTGGCTCAGACCAATGATCCCTCTAGTCCAGTATTCTGTCTTCTGACAATGACCAATGCCAGGTATTTCAGAGGGAATGAACAGAACAGGGCAAGTACTGAGTGATCCATCCCATGTCATTCACTCCCAGTATCTGGCAGTCAGAGATTTAGGGATACCCAGAGCATGGGGTTGTGTCCCTGACCATCTTCACTAATAGTCATTGATGGACCTATACTCCATGAACTTATCTAATTCTTTCTTGAAATCAACTATACTTTTCACCATCACAACATCCCCTGGCAACGAGTTCCA
The DNA here is from genome assembly GCF_016161935.1 of Mauremys reevesii. NCBI lineage: Eukaryota > Metazoa > Chordata > Testudines > Geoemydidae > Mauremys > Mauremys reevesii. The sequence goes on from NW_024100826.1 coordinate 1,617,694, forward strand.
CAGGCTGACTGTGTGTTGTGTGAAGAAATACTTCCTTTTGTTTGTTTTAAACTTGCTGCCTGTTAATTTCATCGGGTGACCCCGGGTTCTTGTGTTATGTGAAGGGGTAAATAACACTTCCTTATTTGCTTTCTTCACACCAGTCATGATTTTATAGACCACTACCATAGCCCCCCTTAGTCATCTCTTTTTCAAGCTGAACGGTCCCAGTCTTTTTAATCTCTCCACATGTAAAAGCTGTTCCATACCCCTAATCATTTTTGTTGTAATGAGTAATGAGAACATAACACTGAGTAATGTGTGAGTAAACACTGAGTAATGAGCGAGCAGATACTGAATAATGAGCAAATAAACACTGAATAAAGAGGGAGTAAGTAATACTACCAGTGTTTTAACCTACAGAGCTTCCCTCTCATACTCTTATCAGGAGATGGGCGTGGGCAGCGAGGGGTCTGTTGGGCAGGGGAATTGCCTTCGGGGGCAGGTTGGCAGCCCCATTCCAAGTGATCTTCCCAGCAGCACAGAGCAGATCCCCGGGATGAGGCTGTAGGATCCTAGGGAAAACGGGGTTGGGGCTGAACAGGACTGTTCTCTCTTCTCTCCTGGGCCTGTTCACACCCTGAGCTGCTCGGTGGGGTAAGGTGGGGGAGGCTGGGGCGCTGACGTCCCTGACCACACACCGCTGCAAGCACGGTGTGCACATCACCATGGAGACGGGGACAGGATGTGGCCAAGCCATGAGCTGCTGAAACAGGAAGTGTTAGTTCATGCGGGTGGAGGGGTGCAGGGTTGGTGGAACCCACCCCTCCCTTAGCCCAGCACCAACAGTGCTCAGAGCCCTTCCCAGAGGGGTGAGGGGCTCTGGCTGACGTGGGCCTCACACCCCTCATTACCACACGTCCCCCCCAGAACCCCAAGAAAGGCTTGGGCCATGGAAGGTGTGAGCAGCCCAGAAGGAAACCATAGCTTCTGAGCTCATGTCCTCTGCAGGATCACTGTATGATAATGGGGCAGAGCTCCCCAGCTTCCCCCAGGGCTGGAGCATTCGCCAGGCCTCAGTGCCTGGCAGTCCTGAGGAGACATCCCTAAAGATCTCTAGCTCATCACAAGTTCTGGGATCAGTGCAGGAGTCACCCCAGGGCTTCACAGGAGATCAGACTAGACCAGTGGTTTTCAATCTGTGGTCCACAGACTCCTGTGGGGTCTGCAGATCATGTCTAAGATTTCCAAAGGGGCCTGCACCTCAATTAGAAATTTTTTGGGGGTCTGCAAATGAAAAAAGGTTCAAAACCACTGGACTAGATGATCAGAACAGCCCTTTCTGGCCTTCCAGCCAGGGATTCAGGAGCCTTCCCATGCCTCCGCGCATTGCATTGACGTCATAGTTTGCATTTAATTTCCTATGATTTTTGTAACGAACAGTAAGGAAAGGGAGGGAAAATCCCCTCCAAAGACAGAGCTTCCATCTCTGGTGTTCCCGAGCTCTACTCCTTTGCAGATGCACCTTGCAGATTTCAGAACTGGGATCTGTTTGGTTAGACCCTACCTAAACATGCCCCCCCCTCCAAGGGAGGACCCTGGAACCCTGACTGAGCCAGTAGTTAGAAAACTCCACCCTGTCATCTGCCTTCAGCACACTGTGCATTTAAACAACAACAACCACACAGACCTTAGCCTTGCCATGCTGGATAACCACCACTAAACCCCTTGGCACTAGCTACGCTTAGCCCTCATATTTGTTATCACCATCAGCTAGCCCAGTGTCCAGGGAGACACCCCAATAAGCCAGGTCCCCGGGAAGCAGGAGAGGATGTTATAGTAACATAGCATCTTTCATCCTGCAGCACTTTGCAGTCAATGCTGGCTGTGTGAGCTGGGGCAGGTCACCTGCCCTGCTTGGTGCCTCAGTTTCCCCATCTGTTCAATGGGGAGTAGGACACAGACCCTGCACCCCTCTCATTCAATAGGAGATGGAATGGCAGGTACTATGGAAGAGCTAGGTGTTATTGTGATCCTAGACATAGACAGTTATGGGGCTGAGGCTGCCTCTAGGGAGGAGGGCACACAGGACGCTGTGCTGCAGGGAGCGTGGTGGCAGCATGGCACACTGACACCAGGGTGGCATGGGCTCTTCCGAACCCCGCCCTGAAAGCTCCAGCAACCTCAGCTGACCCAGCCATGAGGCTGATGGCCTGAGCTGGCCCTGCCTGGATACAGTTTTGGGGCTGTACACCCACGCGCGATTCCCCAGCTGGGGGAAGTTACGGAGAGTGAACCGGGGTGCCCAGGGGCCATTGTGCCTCCCAGCAGAGGGCCTGCCCTCACTAACATTTTGGTTGTAGAGACCCTAAAGGGCACCCATGATATTCCCTGGTTCAGAGGATCCCCTACATCAGACTGTCAGGGAGATGGGGCTGGTGCACAGGGCCCTGATGCAAGAGTCCCAAACAGTCTTCTTCCCCAGCGCCTGAGACCCTCCTTCCCCAAACTCTGCCTCTTCCCTGCTTCTGCCCCACCCCCAGGGGGCAGCAGGACTAGGAGAGAGGTGGGGGGGGGGCAGGGCCACAACCACAAGCTGCTACACTTGGGTGTGGGCTGATTCCCCAGTCCCCAGGCCAGCTCCTCTGTGTATGTCCGTTCTATGGGCCTGAGCACCCTATATCCTCAGCTCACAGAGCGGGGAGATGTTGGATCAAGGCTCAGAGCCCAGGGGATTGTCCTGCAGGACTCAGAATGCGGGTATCAGCCCAGCACCCACAATGGCTCCAGGGAGCAAGAGATCAGGACAAGGAATGGGAGTTAGGCATCTGGGTCAGCTGTGCAGGGTACTCACCCCTAGGGGACACAGAAACACCCTTTGCAGCACCCCTACTCCCTCTGCAATGCCCCCTTTGAGCACTCCCATGCCCAGACCTGCTCCACTCACCCATCCTGGGTGCCACTGGCCCCGAGGAAGCCATAGCGGTCGGTCTGGCGATAGGGGGCAGCCCCGTTCAACTCAGAGTCGGAGCCCAGCGAGCTAGAGTCATCATGGCACCCCAGGGCTGAATCGAAGGCGTCGGACAGCTCCTCCAGGGTACTGAGGCTGGAGGAGTCGGCGGAGGACATGGGGCCGGACGCCATGCCCACAAGTCCAGCACCCTGCAAGGGGAGGGAGGGCAGGGAGAGGGGCCCTCAGTCAGTGCCCAGCATGGCCAGCCCAGAACAGAACACCCCAGGAGACAACCCCAGAATCTGACCTGCCCAGGGCCCCGCATCCCCATCTCCCCTAGGGCCTGCCCCCCTGGGCCCCTCATCCCCTCCCCGCTAGAGTCTGCCCAGCCTAGGGCCCCTAACCCGCATCGCCCCAGGGTCTGACCTGCCCAGGGCTACACAACCTCATCCCCCTCTGGGTCTGACCCACCCAGGGCCCCTCATCGCCCCAGGGTCTGACCCGCCCAGGGCCCCTAACCCCCATCGCCCCAGGGTCTGACCCGCCCAGGGCCCCACAACCTCATCCCACCAGGGTCTGTCCCGCCCAGGGTCCCTAATCCCCATCACCCCAAGGTCTTCCCCGTCCAGGGCTACACAACCTCATCCCCCCAGGGTCTTCCTCGCCCAGGGCCCCACAACCTCATCCCCCCTGGGGCTGACCCGCCCAAGGCCCCTAACCCCCATTGCCCCAGGGTCTGACCCGCCCAGGGCTCCTAACCCACATCGCCCTAGGGTCTGACCCGCCCAGGTCCCACAACCTCATCCCCCCAGGGTCTGCCCCACCCAAGGCCCCTCATCCCCAGCACCCCCAGGGTCTGCCTCTACCAGAGCTCCACACTCTCATCTCCCCCTAGGGTCTGCTCCACCCAGGGCCCCTCATCCCCTCCCCCCCAGAGTCTACCCAGCCCAGGGCCCCTCACCTCCATTCCCACCAAGGTCTGCCTCTACCAAAGCTCCGCACTCCCATCCCGCCCAAGGTCTGCCCAGCCCAGGGCCCACAACCCCATCCACCCCAGGGGCTGATCTGCCCAGGGCCCCAAACCCATCCCTGCCCAGGCCCTGCCCAGCCAGGGCCCCAAAACCCCATTTCCTCCAGTCTGCCCAGCCCAAGGCTCCAAGGCCCCTCACCCCCATCCCTCCCAGGGTCTGCCCCACCCAGAGCCCCTCCCACCAGTGTCTGCCCAGCCCAGGGCCCCGCACCTCCATCCCCCCAGGGTCTGCAGAGCCCAGGTCCCCTCACCCCCATCTTCCCCAGGATCTGCCCCACCCAAAACCCCACACTCACATCCCCTCAGGAACTGCACCGCCCAGTGCCCCACATCTCCATCCCCCAGGGTCTGCCCCACTCAGGACTCCTCCGCACCATCTTTGCTTCCAGTCCAGGCCCCCCCACCTCCATCCTTGTTCCCCAGGTTCCAGTCCAGGCCCCCCCACCTCCATCCCCGTTCCCCAGGTTCCAGCCCAGGGAACCACACCTCCATTCCCCTGCCCCGGGGCCCAGCTCCTCCAGCCTCATGTGTACTAGGGGGAGGAATCCATGGGGGCCTGGTTTCTGGTCAGGGAGCGTAACACGCTCACACACAGAGCCCCAATTCTCTTGTGTCTATCCCGGGGGTAACTTTGTGCAGCCCTTGTCTCCAAACCTGGCCCCCCGGCACGGCACGGTTCCTAGGGAATCTTCCCACATGGCCCCCAAGGAGCCCTCCCCGTGCTCCGTTCCCTTGTTCCCACTCACCTTCAATGTGCCCAATCCTCTTAGCTTGTGCACTGTGCTGGGGCCATTCCCAATGGAGCAGTGCCCAAGTGGCACAGCCGTGCATTCGTCCCTTGCCAACACCTCAGTCCAGTGCGCTCCCCATGGGCGCTGCAAACTTATTTCCTCTTTGCTGTCATTTCCTTTTGCACCTGACAGGGCTGAGGCAGCATGCGGGTGGGGGGCGGGGGGAGGGGAGCCTGAAGCCACGGGGAGTGTGTCTGTGGGGCGGCGCTGCCACCCCGCTCCCTGCAGCGCCCCCTGCTGGGAGAGGCTGGAGCTGGAATAGCTGGGAGCTCCCCCCACAGCCAGTGCCCCCACCCCGCTCCCTGCAGTGCCCCCTGCTGGGAGACGCTGGAGATGGAGTAGCTGGGAGCTCCCCCACAGCCAGGGCCCCCACCCCGCTCCCTGCAGTGCCCCCTGCTGGGAGACGCTGGAGATGGAGTAGCTGGGAGCTCCCCCACAGCCAGGGCCCCCACCCCGCTCCCTGCAGCGCCCCCTGCTGGGAGACGCTGGAGATGGAGTAGCTGGGAGCTCCCCCACAGCCAGGGCCCCCACCCCGCTCCCTGCAGCGCCCCCTGCTGGGAGACGCTGGGGCTGGAATAGCTGGGAGCTCCCCCCACAGCCAGCGCCCCCGCCCCGCTCACCATAGCCCCCCTGCTGGCAGAGGCCGCGCTGCGGAGCCGTGCCCCTCCCTCGGGGCTCTAGGCAGGTGGCTGCCAATGATCCCTCCACTCCTCTAGGGGGCCTGCGCTCCCGACCCGCCTCCTGGCTGAAAGCGGCCGTCAGCCAGTCAGAGCCAGGCTCTCGGTCCAGACCTCGCGGAGCCAAGCAGGCGGGCGGGGGGCGAGTGCAGTGTGAGGAACCCAGGAGTCCGGGTCTCCCCCCTGCAGAGCCGCCATGTCGGAGGGCGAGAAACTCAACTTGGACTCCATCATCGGGCGGCTGCTGGAAGGTGCGAGGGGCCTGGGGCCGGGAGAGGCCCTAGCATGGGGGGCCGGGAGGGGCCCGAGCGGGAACGATCGAGGGCGTGGGGTGGTGCTGGGGGTTTGTCCGGTTGGCTCCTACCCCCACCCCCGGCACAGGCTGGGCTGTGGGGGGCGGGAGCCCCGAGCGCTGTGGCTGGAAGGGCCCGAGCCGGGCGCTCCGGGAAGTTCCGTGTTGACTTTCTGGGTTCCTTTGTTTTCGCTCGGGTCTCCCTGCCTGCAGCGCGCTCCTGGGCGGGGGTCGGGGCTGGCCCTACGCAGTGGGGGAGACCCGGGCTCTGGTAGCGGCCCGGCCGCTTGCTGCTTGCCCCACGCCCGTCGGGCCCATGGCTTGTACATTTCATGGCAATCTCGGGTGGGACGCGCTGTTCCTAGGCCCCAGGGAGGAGCTAGGGACTTTCCCATTCCCGGGGGCGTGGTGGGGACTTGATCTCAGCTAGAGGGGGATACCCGGGGGCGTTTGTGGAGGGAGAGACCCGGTCGTCCTAGTGCGAACTCTGCTCTCCCAGTGCTGCTAACAAAAGGGAGGGGGAGAATAACTGTTACTTCCTTGCACCCTTATAATACATGGGGTGTTGCGGGGGGCGACCCTAGCTATGCTTTCTGGGGGGTAGTTGACCCCTGGGGCTGGACCCTGGACCGGAGTAGTTGCTGAGCGGTAGATTATCTGGTCTCACATCACAAAGGGAAAGCAAAAGCATCAGTCCTGTGTACCATATGGGGAAACTGAGGCACAGAGGAAGGGAGTGGCCCAAAATTACAGAACAGTTCAGAGCTGGGGAAAGAACCCAGGTGCCTGGTGTAACAGTCCAGTATCAGCTGCTAGGCCACGCTGCTTCTTAAAGCATGTGTATTCTGCAGCCTGCAATGTTGAAAATGACTCTAGTGTGACCAGGAGCCAGGGGGGTGGGGAATGGGATACAGGACCTTTCCCTCTAGTGGGCACCAGCTCTGATCCTGCCCCAGGGTGGGGGAACTGGCTGGCTCAGAGGGGTGAGGGAATGGGACATGCTGCCTTTCCCCACTGGGGGTGCTGGGTCCAATCCTGTCCCAGGGTGGGGGGATTGGCTGGCTGAGAGGGGTGAGGGAATGGGACACAGGGCCTTTCCTCTGTAGGGAGTGCCACCTCTCCTCTGACTGGCCAAGTGTCTGAAGATCCCATCTGGGTTCTGGCCAAAGGTCCCGTGTGAGATGCCCGTGGTGGGTCTGGGTCCAGCCTCACTGCACCTCTTGAGCCAGCTGCACAGAGTGGGTGAGGACCGAGGCTGGGCCAGGGCTTGGTGCCTCCTCCCCCTTTGCTGGTCATGAGTCCACCTGTTAACCTGCCCTTGTGGGTGGAGGGTGGTGGTGGTACACAGGCTGCCCAGAAAAGCCTCAGGCGGTTCAGCTCTGTAGCCCCTTAGAGCATTCCAGCTGGAGCCGGGGTCTTGCCCTGAGCTGTGGGTGGGTCTGTGAGCAGTGCAGGGGCTATGACCGCGGCCCGGCAGAGATGTCCACTGTTCTGTGTTGCAGTGCAAGGCTCCCGACCTGGCAAGAATGTGCAGTTGACGGAGAGTGAGATCAGGGGCCTCTGCCTCAAGTCACGGGAGATCTTCCTGAGCCAGCCTATCCTGCTGGAACTGGAAGCACCACTGAAGATCTGCGGTGAGTGAGCGAGGTCAGGGGGTTGGAACCTTCCTCCCAGTGGCCATGGGGGAGAGGCTGGGGGGATTCCCTGCACCCCTTGTTCACTCTGGGGGGGTTCAATGGCTCAGACTGGGTGGAGAGGCCAGGGGTGGATCTGTGGCCCCCTTGCTGACTGTTTCCGGAGGTGGGAGGGATCCCTGGGTCTGTGGGGAGAGGACCCAGGCTCTGAGGGGGAGGTGGGTTAGGCTTGGCTGTGATAGCTGCTATACTCACCTCCCGCCCTCTCCAGGTGACATCCATGGGCAGTACTATGACCTGCTGCGGCTCTTCGAGTACGGGGGCTTCCCACCTGAGAGCAACTACCTCTTCCTGGGCGACTATGTGGACCGGGGGAAGCAGTCGCTGGAGACCATCTGCCTCCTGCTGGCCTACAAGATCAAGTACCCTGAGAACTTCTTCCTGCTGCGCGGCAATCACGAGTGTGCCAGCATCAACCGCATCTATGGCTTCTATGATGAGTGTGAGTGTGCCCCCACCCGGCTCCCTGAGTCCCCCCAACCCTGCTCCCCTCACCCTTATCACGAGTGTGCCACCATCAACTGCATCTACGGCTTCTACAATGAGAGTGAGTGTGGTCCTGCCCGAACGCTCACCGCCCAGCCCCCCGAATCTCCTCTCACCCCTACCACGAATGAGCCAGCATCAACCGCATCTGTGGCTTCTATGATGTGTGCCTGCATTGCTCTGCCCCGTACTCTCCATATCCTCCACTGCCCCACATCTGTACTCTTGTACCCCCTCTGCCCTGACCACCATATCCCCTACACCCCCAACCATGAGTGCGCCAGTGTCCATGGCAGAGGGCAGCCTCTGCCCCATATCCCATGCGCCCAGTAGCTAACCCTGGAGTCAGACTGGTGCCCCCTACAAAGGAAGACCCTGTGTGCTGTTGCTGCACAGTTCACTTGGCTCCCTGTATGGCCTGGGTTTCTCCCAGCAGGCCAGGGCCCAGCCCTGGAGGCGGGCCCCTCTCCCGTGTCTCCCTCAGTGGCTGGGCCCCCATCCCCCCCCATTGTGTCCCACAGGCAAGAGGCGCTACAACATCAAGCTGTGGAAGACGTTCACCGACTGCTTCAACTGCCTGCCCATTGCCGCTATTGTGGACGAGAAGATCTTCTGCGGCCATGGAGGTTTGGGAGGGGCCGCAGGGTGTAGTGGCCAGTGCTCTGTGACCCTGTCCCCAGGAAGGAGGGAGACAGCATAGTGGGATGTTTCAGGAATTCCAGTGTGGGCTTCGTCCAGTAGAGGGTGCTGCTGGGGAAGGCGGAGGGTGCTAGGCACCATGGGGCTGTGGGCACTTGATCAGGGCAGGGTGTTGTCATGGGGATTGGATGGGGGGGTGCTGGGGCAGGGCTAATGGATGCTGGGAGCTCACTCTGCTGTGGAGGACACATCTGGGGTGGAGTGCTGCAAGGCAGATATTGGGAGGGCAGGGAGTTGCTATAGGGGCTGTGTATGGTGGGATTTACCAAAAAATCCCCAGATTTTACAAAAAGTATTATTCTTTTTCAGATTTTCACCCTACTTTTTGTATCATTCAAATATATATAAAAAAACTTGTTTGATTAGGAAAATACAAAGCTTTGCATGAGCTATATGTATCACGATAATACATTAGTCTGTGTGTATATGCAAAGCTGCCTGTTGAACTAAGGCTATGTATTGGTCTACAACAGGGGTGGGCAAACTACAGCTCGCGGGCTGGATCTGGCCTGTCAGGGCTTTGGTTCTGGCCCGCGAGATTGCCACTCCCGTGGCGCCACAGGCCCCACACCATTGCTGGAAGTGTCCGGCACCATGTCCCTGCAGCCCCTGGATGGGGGAGGAGGCAGAGGGCTCTGTGCGCTGCCCTTGCCTTCAGGCACCGCCCCCCGCAGCTCCCATTGGCCAGGAACAGGGAACCGTGGCCAATGGGAGCTTCCGGGGAGGTACCCGCAGGGGAGGGCAGCTCACAGAGCCCTCTGCCCCCCCGACACCCCCTCCCTCCCCCTGGGGCTGCTGGGATGTGGTGCCAGCCGCGGTGCGGCACAGGGCCAGGGCAGGCAGGGAGCCTGCCTGAGCCTCACTGTGCGCCGCTGCCATCCCGGAGCTGCTCCAGGTAAACAGCACCAGGACAGAGCCCGCACCTCAACCCCCTGTCCTGAGCCCCCTTGTACATCCTGTGCCCCAACCTCCTGCCGCACCCCCTCCTGCACCCCAGCTCCCTGACCTGAGCCCCTTCCTGCACACCGCACCCCCTCCCACACCCTGCATTCCCTCCCGCACCCCAACTGCCTGCCCCAGCCCTACATTCATGGCCCTACATGCAATTTCCCCACCCAGATGTGGCCCTGGGGCCAAAAAGTTTGCCCACCCCTGGTCTAGAAGATACACACAAGAAACGAACAGGCAGCATGCAAGTTCTGAAGTGTGTGCACATCTGAACATACTGATGAATCTCATGCTCACCACGTACACATTTCAAGCTGTTAGTAGATAACAGTTTAAAGATCTGAGACACTAAAATGGTAAGAAAATGAAAATCTGTGTCAGAATACATTCAAAAGTTTTCAAAAGCAAAAAGAGGAGAAAAGGATGAAGTTGAGTGTATGCGCTGCAAATCGTGTGGCTCAATTATTAAAAATAAATATTTATAGGCTAATAGTTCCAAGTCTACACCAGTAAACTGTTTATTCAAATGAAAAGCTTTATTTGGGGATTAGAGATAATTGTTTTCTTAAACTCAGAGGTGGCATTGTGTTTTGAGTTCTGTTTTAGTTCTGCAGCAAACCACATTGATGAATGCAATTGACAGCATTAATCTACTAATACTTTTCCCCCGTCCTTCCATCCACCAAAACAAAACCGATATTTACCCAGAAAAATTATTTTTGCACTGATTTTCACCTGGCTTTGTTGTTGTGGTAATAAACACTGATAAATTCCTGGTGAAAATTAAATAAAATAAAAACAGAAAACGAAGGGCCCTATTAATATGCTACCATAGTGGGTGGGGCTTCTGTGAGGGGCAGAGTCTAACAAACTGATTTCCTCCCTCCCTTCAGGACTCTCACCAGACCTGCAGTCGATGGAGCAGATCCGCAGGATCATGCGCCCCACGGACGTGCCGGATCAGGGCCTGCTGTGCGACCTCCTCTGGTCCGACCCCGACAAGGATGTCCAGGGCTGGGGCGAGAATGATCGCGGTGTCTCCTTCACCTTCGGCTCTGAGGTGGTCGCCAAGTTCCTGCACAAACACGACCTGGACCTTATCTGTCGGGCACACCAGGTACCAGCCTGCGGGGAGCCCAGCACTAGGGGGATTGAGAGGCATCAGAAGGGCTGGGATGTTGTCATGGAAGAGCATCATCAGAGTGGATGGGTGGGGTTGTGGGTGTGGATGAAGGGCATCATCAGAGCTGTGTGGGGTGCTCTGCTGGTAGGGTTACCTTGGCTGAGGTACAGGAACCTGCTGGCTGGGGGTGGTTTGCATTCTTTGGATCAGTCTGTTCCCACACTCCAGCCCACACCTCAGTCCCCTGCCCTGAGCCCCCTTGTACATCCCACACCCATCCTGTGCCCCAGCCCCTTGCCCTGAGCCCCCTGCCGCACCCATCCTATACCCCAACCCCCTGCTGCACCACTCCCACACTCCACATCCCCTCCTGCACCCCAACCTCTTGCCCTGAGCCCCTTCCTGCACACTGCACCCAGAGGCGGCTCTAGGTATTTTGCTGCCCCAAGCACAGCAGGCAGGCTGCCTTCGGCGGCTTGCCTGCGAGAGGTTCCCGGTCCTGTGGATTAGGCGGCACACCTGCGGGAGGTCCACCAAAGCCCACGGGACCAGCGGACCCTCCGCAGGCATGCTGCCGAAGGCCACCTGCCTGCCGCCCTCGCAGTGACCGGCAGAGCACCCCCCGCAGCTTGCCACCCTAGACACGCACTTGGCGTGCTGGTGCCTGGAGCCGCCCCTGACCGCACCCCCTCCCACACCCCTGCGTCCCATGTGGGTGACAGAGAGGGGTTAGTCTGTGGTACCAGGCTGTGCCTGTTTGGGGATGGCAGCGTCCAGCAGAGCTGGGGGCATGGAGTGGGATGCCTGGGGTGGGTAAGGCCAGACTCTACCTCCTGTCTCCCTGCCCCAGGTGGTGGAGGATGGTTATGAGTTTTTTGCCAAGCGGCAGCTGGTGACGCTCTTCTCAGCCCCCAACTACTGCGGCGAGTTTGACAATGCAGGCGCCATGATGAGTGTGGACGAGACGCTCATGTGCTCCTTCCAGGTGAGCCCGGGGCACGGCAGTGCCGTGCCCAGCCTGCTGGGGCAGAGGGCATGCGGAGCCAGCACCATGGGGCAGCCCTGGCCCTGCAGCCTGAGCTGCCTGCCAGGGGGAGTGTGGGTGGAGCTAAGAAGGGTGTTAGACCTCGGATGGGATAATGGCGAGTGGGGGAGGAAACCTCCTGCAGAGGACAACCCCCCTTCCAGTAACAGCCCAGATGGGGAAGGGTCTGGGCCTTAGAGGAGCTGTGGGGATCCCAAGTCTGGGCTCCATGGGGCTGAAGGAGTGTGGGGCGGTGTCCCTATGGCAGCCATTTCTTCAGACAGGGGGCGGGGCTCTGATTTCAAGAGCAGTAGAGCAGCCCCTGGGCCGTGGGGGCTGGCATGGGCCCTGGCCCAGCTCTTGTCAGGGCAGGGCACAGGTCCCCCTTCCGCACATCCAACCTGCCTCTCCTCCTGCAGATCCTGAAACCGGCTGATAAGAACAAGGGCAAGTACGGGCAGTTCAGCGGCCTGAACCCCGGCGGCCGCCCTGTCACACCCCCGCGCAACTCGGCCAAGGCCAAGAAGTAACCGGCTACTCCCCCTGCCCTACCCCGTGGACTGGGCCCCCCCTCACTGCCCTGCCCCTGGCTCTCTGCACGGAGGGGTTCTGCTGTCCAGTGCCTGCCTGGGGCAGAGCTGAATTATTATTTTTAAACTCCTGAAGTTTGATACCAAAAATCCTGCTCTGGGGAGAGGGGGCCAGGGAGGGCTCTTGATTTTGGGGGAGTGGGTTTAATCTTTTTGGATCAAGTCTATTTTGCCAGTTGAGCCCCCCACCCCTCCCCCCTAATGCTGAGGTGATTTCTTTTTGAATAAATATTTGCCAGAAATTCTTACCCTGCTGCCTCCCTGTTCCTCTGTTCCCAGCCTGTGGCTATGCAGGGAATATCCTGTCCTGCCCCATGCTGAGGCTCTAATACTCCTGGGAGTGGAGAATGGTATTTCCCCTCAGCCCCTGCAGCCAATGCCACAAGGGACTCCTGCCTGACCTGTGAGCAGGGGCCTAGCCCTGGGCAGGTGCCTTCCAGCCCCCAGCATCTCCTGACTCCTCTGGGGCAAAGTGCTGATGTGCAGCCACTTCTGGGGAGAGCCGTACTGCCCCTACACCATGAGCAGGCTGTGTTATGGTGGAGCCCTAAACTATGCTGTGATCAACCTTCCTGGTATGATGGAGGAGAGCAGGGGGCCACAGCCCCTGCAGGGACCTTGATGGCTCCAGGAGCCAAGGGGCCCCTGACAGGAAGGGGATGTTGAGGGTGTCAGAGGCAGCTGAGCCCAGACTGCCCCCTCATTAAGGTGGGAGGAGGAGGCAGCAATGTGGACCTCAGGGGGTGAACTCAGCTCCCTGGGAGGGGGTATCACAGCCATTACAATGGGGGGAGGGTGTGCTCTTCCTGTCTCCAGTGTGGCTGGGAAGTAGCAGGGCTGATACCAGCCAGGTGGCCTGGAGCGGGACCCAGCCCCCCAACTCTGCCTAGTTTGTGCCCCACAGCAGAGGGGGACAGTGTGGCAGCTTCCCTCAGCTGAGGTAGGCACCCTGAGCACTGGCAGCTGCAGATTTCCAGGCTTTTCGCCAAGGAAAGGGGGTGGAGGGGATGACTGGTTACTGGGCCCCAGGGCTGGGCAGGATTGTGCTCCTGGGGCAGTAAGAGGGTTCCTGTGTGCCTCAGCCTGCAGCCATTGCTAGCCCAGCTCCATAGCCAGCCCCCTCACAGCCAGCTCCAGCAGCTCCCAGGAATTCACCCTGAGCAAGGACAATCCCCACAGGGCAAGCTGGGGGAGATAGATACACCCCCTGCCCCAGCCTCAAACCCACCAGCCCTGCAAGTAGGACCTAGGCAAGCAGCAGGGAGCTTGGCTACAGTAAGAGGCAGTTGGGGGCTGGAATAGCCTGCCTCCTACTCCTGGCCCTGCCTCTGCAAGGTGCAGGAGGGAAAGGATCCTGCCTGCAGCACCCCACCCCCCACCCGCTGGGGGTGTTCTGCCCATGGAGAGGGGGGAGCTGAGCTTCTCCAGCCCCAGCAGCAGCTCTACAGGCGGCAGACTTATTATAAAAGCTTTATTTACAGGGCCATGTCTATTCACAGTGGCTCAGAAGCAGCAGCCCCGCCTAGTCTTCCTGCCGTGCTCCAGCAGAGGTGATGAAGTTGTAAAGTCCAGCTTCTCCACGCAGGCTCTTGGGGACTTTTTGGGGGGGAGGGGGCTTGGAGCTGGGCTGCAGAAGGTGACCTCTCAGGACTCTCCCTCGCTGTCCTCAGCCAGCACATCCTGGCTGGGCCCTGGATGGGTCCCAGCCTGAGACGGGGTCAGCACCGACCCAAAGAACAAGGAGCGGAACTGAAAGAAATGCAGCAGGATGTGGAAGGAAGGGGGAATTCCCCAGCTTCTCCCTCCACCCACATGGTCCCATTCCACCCCCAGCTTCAATACAGGCCTTGCCATCCCCCACCAGCAGCTGGGAATCCACACAGCTCCTCTCCACAAAACAGCCCCAATGCCTCTCCCCCCTGGTCACATACCTTTTTCTGTGGGGGGGTCCCTGGCACAGCCCCCTCCAGGTCACTCTCCATGGCACTGCTCTCTGACTCCAGGGCAGCGCCTGGATGGGGGCGTCTCTGGGGAAAGGTGGGGCTGGAGGGCAGCCCTGGCCCCTCTTCACATGTGGTCTCCAAAGCAATCATGTAGGAATCAATGTCATCACCTGTGAAGTCGTCATCAGGGGTAGCCGTGGGAAAGCCACTGTGGAAGAAGGGAGCAGGGCTGGGGCCAGAGTCAAACCCTGCCTCTGGAGATGGGGTCCTTACCTCTCCCAGCTGGGGCCAGCCCAGTATCCCAGCTCTCCCACCCTTAGGCTTCCCCACAGAAGCTGCTGCTGCCTGAGTCTGCAGACAGCCTGCAACAGCAGCCCACGAGGGTGGTGGCAGCCAGCCAGTCCAATGGAGCTGTTCACACTGACCTCTAATGACAACTGTGAGTGCCACTGTCAAACTCTCAGGCCTCTGCTTACCCATTGGCTGGACGGGCCTGCAAGGTTGTGGAGTGGACTTGTGAGCTGCTGTTGGGGTCTGACAAGGTGGCTAGGACCAGGTGCACTTCCAGCAGGGGGTCCGACAGAGTGAAGATGGCTGGCCTGCAGGGATATCACAGGAGAATGAGACAGATGGGGAGGGGAGGTCCAGGACTCTACAGGGACAGCACAGGGTGAGTAGAGAGAGAGAGAGTTGCAGCAGAGGGCTGGGGAGTCCACATGGGACCCCAACCAATCCAGAGAGCCAGGGCCAAGGAGTGAGAGTGGCAATGAGCACATGATCTCATCGGGGGAGAGCCAGCTCAGGGCACTGAGGTAGAGGGAGCATCCCCACACCACAAGGGGCTGGCCTGGACATACCTGCCGGGGGAATCGAAGTGGATGTTGAGGGGCAGGTTGGAGGACTCGGCGAAGCTCAGGAGACCCTAGGGACAGACAAACAGGGTCAGTGAGGCAGCCCCACCCTCTGGGGCTAGAGCAGAAGAGCTGGGGGGGATGGGCGGGGGGGCAGGTTGGCTCTGCTAGCTCACTCTGAACTCCTTGAGGCAGAAGGTGACATGAGACTGCTGCTGCACCTGGACCTCCTGGAACTCGTCCTCGGAGAGGCACAGCTCGGTCACCATTGTCCTGCTGGGTTCTGGGGACAGAGAGGGATCTAAGCATCAGCTCCCCGGTGTCCCCACACTGCCAAGCCACTCCCCAGGACCCACTGGCCACACACTATAAACTGCTGCCAAAACCTCCCTCCCCAGAGATGCCAGCCAACCCAGACCCCAGGGCTTCTCGAGTGGGACATGGGGCCCTTCCCCTCTAGGGGGTGCCAGCTCCAATCCAGCCCCATGGCAGGGGGACTGAGCCATGTTGTGTCTCTTTGGGATGAGGCCCATGGAGGGTGGAGCTGGCTCACCTGTCTCCTCATCCAGGTAATTGCGGAAGCTCACCTTCCCGGCAGGGCTGACCCCCAGCGTCACCTCAGCCAGCGTCACCGGGAAATGGACCACAGCGTCCACCAGCACCCTGCCACCAGAGGTGAGCAAGCTGTAAGCCCCACCCTACAGATACAGCTGCATCCTCCCACCCCCTCTGTGCCAGCCTAGACAGCCAGCTGTGTCCCCCAATCCTCACCCCCTCTGTGCCAACCTAGCACCCGAGAGCCAGCTGTGCCCCTGATCCACCCCCTCCATTCCAACCTAGTGCCCCAGAGAGCCAGCTGTGTCCCCGATCCTCCCACCCCTCCATGTCAACCTAGCACCCCAGAGAGCCAGCTGTGCCCCTGATCCACCCCCTCCATGCCAACCTAGTGCCCCAGAGAGCCAGCTGTGCCCCCGATCCTCCCACCCCCTCTGTGCCAGCCTAGCGCCCCAGAGAGCCAGCTGTGCCCCCAATCCTCCCACCTCTTCTGTGCCAACCTAGCGCCCCAGAGGGACAGCTTCTGCCCCATTGATCTTCCCACCCCCTCCATGCCAAACTAGCACCCAAGGGAGCCAGCATATGTCCTCAATCCCTCTGCGCTCTCCTCATCTATACCTGTGGTTCTCAACCAAGGGTCTACAAGGGTCCATGGGGCCCTGCAGCTGAAGCCCGGAACCCCAAGTCCCTTTCCCCCACGGGGCTGAAGCCAGAAGCGAAGCTGCAGGACTGAAGCCTGGCGCCCCAAGCCCCGGTGCCCCATGAGGCAGAACCCCCCTGAACTCCTCCCCCCATCCAGTGGCTGAATCCCAGAGTCCCAAGGTCCCACACACACTGCAGCTGAAGCCCCTGAGCTCCAGCCCCACAGGGCTAATGTCTGTCCCGCCCACAAGAAGCCCCTGCTCGGGCAGCTGAAGACTGGAGGCCTCCCCACTGGGCCCTGGAGTTTTTATAGCATGCAGGGAGGCCTCAGGAAGAAAAGAGCTGAGAATTCCTCAGCTATACTTCATGCTTTGCTTCCTCTCCCCCCACTCGGCAAAGCCCACTCACCGGGCAGGGGCGCGCAGCGTGTTGGCACACAGCTCCTTGTCAAAAACAGCCTGCAGCAACTCGCACTCTTGGAATGACAAGTTGTGGGTCTTGGTGACTCCTGCCAAGGGCATCAGGACAGCAGCTCAGGGCCAGGGCCACCTTTGGCCCTGCATCAGGACCATCACCAGCCCAGGACCCACCCCTGCAGATTCTCCCCAGTACATCTCACCAGCCTGGCCCTATGTTCAATAGGGAACCAGGCTGGGGGTCTGACCCTTGGAAACTGCACCCCGCCAGCTTCACACACACACACACACCCCCGCTTCTGCTTTCCGGTACCATTCACTGCAGGGCCCCCTCTGCCCACCTGGCTCCCAGCTCTGCCCCAGCCCTCCAACCTAACTCACTCCATCCAAGGCCCCTGCTACCTTTGCTAGACCCCTGAGGTGCCCCCTGCCATTAGGGGGCCCTCCAATCTCCCTCCTCCACCCTGCTAATGGGGCTCCCTGGATGTCCCTTCTTGCCCCAGCAGGGCCACCCAGATCCTTGCCCCCTGCCCCACTAGGGGGCTCCCCAGCAGCAGTGCACTCACCGTACTTGCAGTGCAGCTGCACGACCAGCCGGCTGGCCCGGGGGTTCAGGGAAATCAGACACTTCTCCACCATCTTCTCCAGGGAGGGCAGCGAGCGGAACACACCCAGGAAGGACTGGGGGGCCACAGACACCACCCCGTCACCACCTGCACCGCCTACCACGCAGCTAGGAAAATGGCTCCCAGCTCCCCTGCTGTAACCACAAGACACCTATTCCCCTCCCAGACCCAGGGAGGGAATCCAGGAGTCCTGCAGATTCACACCAAGATTCTTTCCCATGGAACAGGGTGGTCCCAAGCCCTGATCCCTCCCCCCCCCACCACACCCTGTGCCAGCTACACTCACTGTCCAGGGCAAAGAAAGCCACAAGCTCCTGCCCCCTGCAGGGGAGCCCCTGGGACACAGGGACTGGGCACACAGGCTGCTAGGAGACAGCACAGGCCAGGGTGCAGCCAGGGACACATCCCTGAGCCCAGCTCTCCCCTCTTCACCCTCCACTCCACACCATAGCGCCAGGGCCTTCTGCTGGGCTTCCCATATCCCCGATATCCCTGGGGCATCCCTCTGAGGCCCACCCTTGACGCTCCGGCACAGTAATCTCACCTTCATGAGGACCTTGCAGCGGAAGGTCTCCCCATCAGGGTCCAGGCTCCCCTCCTCGTAAAGCTGGAAGAAGAGCGGGGCGAACAGGAAGCAGGCATAGGCTGAGCGGGAAGAGTTCACAGCACGCAGGGAGAGCTGTGGAGAGGAAAGCCAGCCCCATCACTGACCAGCCCCCCCCCGCCCCCCCCAGGAGAGCCAGCCCCATCACTGACCAGCCCCTCCCACCCCCCCCAGGAGAGCCAGCCCCATCACTGACCAGCCCCCCCTGCCCCCCCCAGGAGAGCCAGCCCCATCACTGCCCAGCCCCCCCTGCCCCCCCCAGGAGAGCCAGACCCATCACTGACCAACCCCCCCGCAGGAGAGCCAGCCCCATCACTGACCAACCCCGCAGGAGAGCCAGCCCCGTCACCAATCAGCCCCCCCCCCGGAGAATCAGCCCCTCTACCTCCCCCATGGGAGAGCCAGCCCTGTCACCGACCAGGGGGTGACCCAACTTGCTCCTCTTGGAGCTCAGTGATAACTCCAAAACCCTGTTTGGAACCCCCTCCTTTCTCTGCTGACAACCCCTTCAGTTCTCCCCCCCCTCAGATCAGAAGAGTGCTCCCCACCAGTTAAAACAACACCCCCCCTTACCCCATCCTCTGTGGGCTCTACGTAGAGCTCGTCTCCGATGCGGGACAGAGAGTGCACAGCCTTCCCTATGACTGGGGGGGGGGGGAAGGAAAGAGATAGTGACCCAGGGCCAGACCCATCCCACCCCCACTCCTCTCAACTCCTGCTCTCTGAGGCAGGAAAATCAGCCATTTGGAGGCTGTGCCCCCTAGAGGCGAAAGGTCCTGTGTCCCATTCCCCACTCTGCTGAGCCCAGTCCCTCTGCCCTGGGACCAGATGGGAGCCAATGACCCTTACGGGGAGAGGCCTCACATCCTATTCCCCACCCCCATGCCCAGCTGGTAGCCCGGCACGCACCTTTGACATTGCCCCCGGTAACAAGGCACCTCATGGCCACAGAGTAATGCAGCTGGGCTCTCCCCACTCTTGGGGGGGGTGTCAAACCCCAACCCCAGTCAGAGCACCATGAACCCCGAGATAATCCAGCCCTGTGGTGGGGAGAGTCTGTGTCTTCGGTGCTGCACTGGGTCCTCTGCCAGGGGGTAATCAGTACAACATGCTGGGAAGAAACAGGAGAGAGACCACACCCTAAATAATCAACTCAACACATCTCCAACTCCTTTCCCCTGAAGGATCCCAAAGCACTTCCCCTGTATGCACAGGGATCCCTCACCCAGCACTAACATGCAGCCACTGCTGGGGTGGGGCTGGGCAGCTATTGAACAGTCACACAGGAGTGCTTAGCAGGAAGTGAAGGAGAAACCCTGTCAGACTGATGCTCCAAGAAGAATCAAGGGAAGTAGATTCACTTTCTTAGTCACCTGCTGGAGCTCCTAATCTTGCCCCTGCCCTGCACGTTACCCCTCTCCCTCCCTCATTCCCTTGCCCTTAGGCCAATTACCCCCTCCAACCGCCTTCCCTGGAGTCTCCCCCTCCAGCTCCCTGCACAGTTTTGTGGCTCTTCTCATGCCCTGGGGTTTGTCAATCCCTTTCTAGTACCGAGAGGCCCAGCTCCTAAACACAACATCCCAACTGCCTCAGCTCTGCACAGAACAGGGCTTGTTCCTGCTGTGGGAGACACACACACAGCATCAACCTGCACTAGCCTTTCCTGCAGCCACATCCTATCACAGACCCAGGTGGTCTCCTTTGCCACCTGCTCCTTCTGGCCACTCTGGCTGTCCCATCTCCCAGCCAGGTTCTGGCTGGCAATTCACCCCTCCCAGGTGTCCCAGCTGCACCTGCCCATTCAGCGCCTCATTTTGCAAGTCACTGCCCACATTCCTAACCTCTCCCCTTCTTTTAGTCAGCCCCCTCCTTCCCCAGGGAGCCTTTCTGTCCTGTGCTGATTGCAACTCCTGCCATTTTCACAGCAGCCAGAGGTCTCCTTAGCGAGCTGGGTGCGCCCTCTTCCTGGGCTCCGGCCACACCAGGGTAGGAAGATGGTTTAGTCTCTGTTATTTAGCCATCTAAACACCCAGTCAAGAGCAAATAAACTGTACTTTAGATGTTTAGCATGCGCTGAGCCAGTCAATGTAATGCCTGGGTTTGTGAGACTGAGCTAATCTAATGCCGTTTAAACCATCCCTCTCCTAAATCCTAGATTGGACATGGTCCAGATCACTAACCACACTGGTCACCAAGGCCATACTGAACTGGGATGCCTGAGGTTGGGATTGGAGACAGGTGATGAGGGTCCCAGCCCAACCCTCCCTACAGCTCTCTTTGTTAGCATAGAGCCTGCACCCCTACTGTCAGTTTTTGCTACTCTCCATCTGTATCCCCATCCAAACGGGTCTGAAGGGCCTATTGATCATGCCAGCACAAGAGCAGCCCCCCAGCCAAGGAAACAGAAGCTGAAGGGGCAGATGCTGTTCTCACTGCAGGTATGCCACTGCTGGGGGCATTAACAGACTCTGCAGCACCCAGTCCTTCCCACCACACACTGCCCCTCCTTGGTACCTGTCTTGTCCCTGCCCCCCACATATTGTCCCCCAGCAACCTGTCCTGCCCCACCCACATACCACACACTGCCAGACCTCCACACCATCTCCAGCACTCTGCCCTCTCCCCCCACACCTCATGCACCCTTTCTTGTCACACCCCCACACCATCCTACCTCCCGTATCCCATGCTGCTCCCCTCCCTATCCATCCGAGCCCCATACCACACACTATCCAGCTGCACCCAGTCATATCCCTCCCCTCTCATTCCCTCCACCCAGCCGGCCACGCATCACGCCCTACCTTCACCTGCCCTGCCAAATCCTATCCCAAGCCACTTCATGCGTGGGCCACCATGCCTGCCAGTGCCCTCCCAACCTCTCTTAGCTCTGCCCATCCATCGTAACCCCACCCACCTTAGCCCCACCCCATCACACCTGTCCCCAGGGAGTAGGGTGACCAGATGTCCCAATTTTATAGGGACAGTCCCGATTTTTGGGTCTTTTTCTTATATAGGCTCCTATTACCCCCCACCCCCATCCTGATTTTTCACATTTGCTATCTGGTCACCCTACTGGGGAGCGCTCCCCATCCCTGCTCCGGGCTGCCGGGTTCCCAGCGCAGAGCGGGGCGTCCCGGTCCCGCCACTCGCCAGGCGGCTCCCGAACACGGGGCGCCGGGGCTGCTGGAGAGACAGCACCTCTTCCCGATGGTCTCGCCCAGCACCCCCGCCACTCACCCCCAATGGCCGCGCCCGGCTCTACTTCTTACCCGGCTTCTGGGGCAACCCACCTCCCCTCCCCCGGCCGTCTTCCTATTGGCCGAGCCCGGCCTCGGCCCCGCCTCTTAGCCCGTCCTATTGGCTCATGGATCACGTGGAGGGGGGGAAAGTCTTCTCTTCACGTGACAAAGTCTCCGGAGAGGAGCAGTACTGGCCCGGCTAGCGAGCACGTGAGCTCCTTGGGTGGAGCCTTGTTCTGGCCGTTTCCGCGTCACCCAGGCCGCTTCGCCGGGTGGGCTCGTCCCCTCCTGCCATTGGAGGAGCCGAATGACGCTGATTGGCTGGGACGGCGGAGGGACAGAACTACCAGACAATCGGGCCTCGAATGTAGGCGGTAGAGTGCCGGGGTCTGCCCAGAGCCTCATCCCGACCTAGGCTCCCTCCCCTACTCCCCAGGGTGCCCCTTAGAACCCCCCCAGCGCAGGCTCCTGGCTCCCCCCCAGCTCAGGTCCTGCCCTTGCCTGCCTGCCCTCACAGACCTTCCCTGGGGCCCAGACAGCCCCCACCCGAGCTCGGTCACCCACTCTCCTCCCAGAGACCTGCTCCGAAACACACCCCACTAGGCGCAGGCTCCTTTCCCTGCCCCATCTCAGAGATATCCCATCCCATGAGGCCGAGGCTGTCTCTCTGCCCCCCTCCTCAAACACACACCTCCCCCCACCCCCAGAGTCTCCTCCCCTGAGCCCAAACTCTTTCCCTCCCCCTGGGCTGCCATCATTCTCCTCTTGCAGACTTTGAGCTCAGGTTCCTTCCCCAGGTTCCAAACTTGCTACCCCAGGTTTGCTGGAAGCTGTGGTCTTCATGGGCAACCACAGTCTGCCTCTTTGTGGCACACAATCCAGGTGGCAGCCCATCTGGCACCTCATCTGGGTACAAGCTGCTTGTGCTGAGGATGAGGACAAGAAGCAAAGAGGCCAGGAGGAGCCTTTGCAAGGGCTTTCCTAGCCTCTTCCCAGCTCGGGATCCTCTGTCAGGTATGGGGCTGAAGCTCCATCCCTGTGCCCCAGCTGAGCAGGACCTCGCAGCCTTCCCATCACAGCACAGGGGAATGATGACTCACTGCGCAGCTCTGTTCTGGTGAGTGACTGTCAAACCCACCTCCTGAGGCTCTGTATTCATCATCTCAGTGACACAAATGCCTCAGACTCCCCAGAAGCTAGGAGCCATGCTAAGGTCTTCCCCGCCTTGTAGCATCACCAGCAAGAATGATTCGGCAGGCCATATCCTGACTTCTGTGCAGTCCCCACCCAAACTGTCCTGTGACCTTCAGGTCACACCCTCAGGTGAGTAATGTGCAGCCACATTCCCCTCCCCCTCCTCACCTTTGGGTCCTGCCCTCAGGTGAGCCACACAGCCCTAACCCTATTGCCTTCATTAGATTGCTCAAGCATAACCAAGAGCACTTGGCTCATCTAACCATCCTACTGGTGATGTGTGAGCCAGACTAGCCTCTGGTTCCTTCTCCTGTCACTGGGCTGAGTCTATGGGGCTAACAGGAAGTTTTGTTTCCCTGAGAAACGGGAGCTCTGACTGTTACCTCCAACGGGCGTTCTGTGCAGCACAAAGGGACTGTAATGCCAGAGGTACTTTTGCTAACTGCAACTGGTAATGGAGCTGGCCTCTGTCCCCTCCTTTCTGTGATGCCAGGCTTCTGGGGCCTTGGTAGTCCCATACCCCCTCTCAGCAGCTGTACATGAAGATTCCCTTTAGCTGAGCAGCCCCTCGGGTTTCAGCATTTCCAGACTCTGGGAGTGCTTCTGTAGGGTTGGGAGATGTCTAGTTTGCCATATTAGAGTTTTGCCTTGCTGACGCTGTCCATCACTGTTGTCCTATCTGAGCACCTTCCACACAAAAGATCAATAGCAATAAGGACGTCCCCAGTGACAGGCAGCCTAAGTAGGAAGTTAGGTCCCATTGGTACCCTCACAGGTGGGGACATCAAAGCAGGCATTCCGTAACAGATCAGTGGCTTCCCTATGCTTCCGGAACCCATCCTGGCCCCCTGTGTAGCAGCAAAGATATGGGAATTACACACCTTGAGGGACCGGCCCACGGTTTGAGGGGGGCTAAAGAGATGGGAACTAATGATGTTGGGTAAAGGGCCATGGTGTAGAGAGTCTGTATAGAAAGGGAAAATAAAATGCTCTAAAAATAATGGGCAGCAAGCCCAGGATCACGTGTTCCTGGGAAGGAACCTTGAGGGAGTCCAAGGGATCTGGTTTGATAGGGAATTCTAACCAAAAAATACCTTATGTGGGACCTGCCTGTTGTGAGGCTAGGTAACTGCAAGAATCCCTCATTACTATCCTCCTCGCATCCATCATGTTCACTTGTTGTATTGGCTTTTAATAATGATTGGAGCTCTTTGGAGTAGGGACCGTCCTTTATTCTGTGTTTGGGATGTCTGTGCACTCTCATGAAATGGAGCCCTGATCCTGATTTAAGCAAGAGAACCACAGGGTTAATCCCCTGCAGAGCCAGAGGAGAGATGCTGAGATTATTTTAATTTAAGACAACATAGTAGCCTTATGCTTAATACTACCACTCTTCGCTTGGAATAAATTTCACAGCCCCTTGAGGCATAAATATGTGTCTGAGGCATTGCCCCTCCTTTCTCTCCCACCTCTTTTCCTTTCCTTTCTTTTCCCCATCTCTCTCTGGTTAATATGTTCAGAGTGTGTTGCTTAGTTTGGGGCGGGGGGGGGGGGGGATGGAGGGGATGACAGGTTGAGGTGAGAACCCTGAAGTCCAGAGCCCTCTCTGAATCCCCTAGAACAGATACAGCCAGGGAAGTTGGAGGGCCGAGTCCCCACCGTCCCTGAATTAGCTCATTAACTCTCTGGCACAGTAACTCCTTGGCTTCTCTGCTGGGAGCCCATTAGGTGGTGCCCATTAGGATTGTGGATGTTGAGGACTGGGTTCAGACACACCAAACGTGTTACATATGGGATTTCTGTGCCCACCATAGAATGGGCTCTGGATGCAGTCCTGCAGAGAGGTGAAGAACCAGAACTGTATCCCTGTGCCCCTGCAATGGGATCTGGGTTTAGCCTTCAAAAGGAGGAGAAGAACTGGAACTGGACATTAGTGGCCCCTGGAAGAGGCTCTTGGCACAGCCCCTTTTCTTCCCAAGAGGAGGAGAAGAACCAGATTTGGTGTTTAGAGTGTCCGTTCCAACTCTTGAACAGCAACTGGGCTCCTATGGAGCGAGCATCCCCATGAGGATCCCTGGCCTCGGGGCTCAGAGTTTTATGGAGCTGTGGATAGGACACAGCTGGCTGAGATCGTGATGCACACACCTCTGCAGTGTCCAAAGCCATGTGTACCCCTCCCCTCCCAGATCCTGCACTGACTAGACACAGGGGAGGCTAACACTAGGCGAGGAGTAGGGGGGGGGCTTGAGTCTGTGGAGCCCTTAAGTTAGGTCAGGGAGAGTCTATAACCCCCTCTGGGGGAGACTCCCGCACCCACACAAGGTCAGTCTCATCGTAGTGTGGCCTTCCCAACCAACCAATCTACTCACACTGGGTCAGCTCTCCCAAGCGCCACCATTAACTTCTCCCCCACTCCTCATTCACACAGGGTCAGTCTTGCCTATTCCCCAGAACAGCCCTCCGCCCCCCTGCCTGCAATCACACAGGGTCAGCACCTCCTGCTCCCCAGAACTTCTCCCCTATCCCACATTCATGCAGGGTCAGCACCCACTGCTCCTCAGCACTGATCCCCCACCTCTCACACAGGGTCAGCTCCTGCTGCTCCACAGCACTGATCCCCCCCCACATTCAGCTTCCCTCAAGCACCATTGACTATACTCTCACAGGACAGCCCCTGTACTACTGCTCCCCAGTACTGCATCTCCACACTCAAACAAGGTCACCCCTCACTCTCCAGTACTGCTCCCCTATCCCACCCTCTCACAGGCTCAGCCATCACTGCCCATCATGCTCCCCCCACACACACACACGCACTCACTCAGGGTCAAGTCACATGCACTCCAGAACCACTGGCTCCCTGCAGAGACTGTCCTGACCAACACAGCAGCCAATCCATATAGATCTTTATTTATTTTCTGTGGGCTTTGTTTTGAGAGACAGACAGATACAGCTGGTCTTTCGGTCCTGACAAACTGTTGCATTTCATGTTTTGTCCAGCAGGGGGTGACAGGTGCTTATTACAGCACTGAGAAATGGGAAAGCCAAGTGTCTGCTCTGTGTGTGGAGAAATCCCCTGGCTGGCTCCCAGCAGAGTCACCTGGAATCCCCTTGGAAGTGGGAGGGAACAGAGCTGCAGGCTGGGCCCCTGAGATCCCAGCCCCAGGTTCTCACTTTGGGGAGGGAGCGTTTTAGAGGCTTGGAGAGGATTTAAAGTAGGAAGTTGAAGAGTCACCAGAGTTCCAAATCTCCCCTCTGCAGAGGTTCCAATGTCTGGCTCTCTGGTCTCAGGGGTAGGGGATCTGTAGACTGCTGTCCCACATATCCCTACGTGTCTCACTGTGAGGCCACTCTTCTTTCTCTGATTCCCATATCCAAGGGGACCTATAGACTCAACTTTCACTCCTTCAGGGGTGGGATGACGGCATGGAGGGAGCTCGGGGGTATTCAACTATCGCCCAAAGCAGAGAAGAGAGAGGGGCTGATGAGAAGGCATTAGAGATGGGTAGGTGGCATGGGAAATTGATGAGAAGGAAGGAGAAATGGGCACAGCCTAGACAGGAGAGTGGAGGGGTCAATGGGAAAGGGAGGGAAGGTGGAGTGAGCAGGGATGGGAGCGAGTCCAATGGAAAGGTCAGCAAGTGGGAGGCTTGGCTGGCTGGTGGCGCCGCTGGAGGGCGAATGTGCAACTCACGCTCTGCAGAAAGTGAGGTCAGCCTCCCACAATGCTTCCTGTGACGTCGCCCAGGAGTGGGGTGCCTGGAGGGCGGGCAAGAGGAGCTCAGCTCGCCTGCCAAAGGGATAGGAGAGCTTGGCAGCCTGCCAGGGCGTGAGTTACCCACTGAGCCAAGCTGGCCAGGTGGAGCACTTCACTCTGTGAGTATCTCCTCCCACGCAGAGGACGTCCCATCCCAGTGCCATGGAGACGACCAATGTCCTAAACAATGCGGCCGCCAAGCAGAGGAGGCAGGCTAGACTGGGAGCAGGCTGCTCAGACACACATCCTCTGGAGACTGCCTGCTGTCACATGGCTCTCATCCCTGATTCTGTGAGCCCCATCACCATGGCTGGACTGAGCCACTCCTTGGAGGGCCAGTGGACAGTCCATCTGCATGAAGAGCAGCTCATGGCTGGCCTAGAACCCACAGGCAGGGCCTGATATAGCCATTGCACTCCTGGTTCTTGTGCTGTCTGTCTCTAGAACAACTATCAGCATGGCATCAGGAGTGGTGCCAGAGTTTCTGGTGCTCTAGGCAGAATTCGTTGGGCGGCATTTTGTGCGCTCCCCATGGGGCACGTGGAAGCTTCCGGTTCCACTCCCATCGTGCTGCCAAAGAAGGACCCTCCGCCGAAATGCCGCAGGCAACAGCGGCAGTCATTGAGCTGCTCAATTGCCTGCCGCTGTTTTCCGCGGCACGTCGGCAGAAGGTGCTTCTTCGGCGGCGCAACGGGAGCGGAACTGGAAGCTCCCTTGCGCCCCGTGGGGAATGCACAAAATGCTGCCCCCCGAATCCTGGCACCCTAGGCGACCGCCTAGGGTCGCCTTATGGAAGCGCCGGCCCTGCATGGCATATAAGCTCTATCTTCAAGGCTGGCCTGGAACTTGTGGGCAGGGCCTGAGGCTGTTCCTGAGCCATTGAACTTACCTGTGTTTTGTGTAGTGTTTTGGGTACAAATTGTCTCCCAAAGTGCTTCACAATTAAAGAATCTACCTGTGATGTTCCCAAGTGAGGAGAGAGTCAGGAAGAGTGATCAACGGAGGCTTCTACACAAGGAACATGGGATTTTAGGTAGGAGGCAAAAAGGAGAAGACTTGTCTGAGTACTATGAAGAGACCAAGAGGAGACTGGTGCCAGATGAGTGGATAGTTGCTTGGAGTGAGCCCGTGGGAAGCTTTAAAAATGGGGTTGAATTGCATGCAGAGTGGAGTCTGGAGACAGTGTGAGAAATCTGGTGACAGGGCTATGTCAGGACACTTGGAGTCACCCACTCACAAGGCTAGTCTGTAATCATCATTCAGTGTCTGCTGCCATTCTTGGGTCTGCTGGATTGGTACACTCTTGGGACATTGCTAGGTATCAGTGCCTTAGGGAACCAGCCTTGCGGGTTCAGTTGCCCTTGTTGGCATGGGGCATCTCTTCCTCCTTTCCTAAAAACACCCTTCGCTAGATGTTGTGAGTTGCTCCATGGGCTGAGCACTGGATAGGAAAGAGGAGAGCAGCCCCCAGGAAATGACTCAGCCCATTGTCATTGAGCAGACAGGACAGGGAAGCCTTCTGAAAACAATGGCCTCTTCCACTGGCACCCCAAGAGGTGGGACTGGAACAGCAGCTGTGACTCCAGGCTAGTGCCTGATGGGCAGGACTGGAATGGTGGCCAAAATCCTGGGCTGGCACCCCAATCAGGCTGGACTAGAACAGTGGCCTTGACTCCGGGCTGATGCCCCCAACAGATGGGATGGGATGGCAGCTCTGACTCTGGGCTGGCACTCCAGTGGCTGGGACTAGAATGGGAGCCATGACTATGGGTTAAGTATCAGAGGGGTAGCCGTGTTAGTCTGGTTCTGTAGAAGCAGCAAAGAATCCTGTGGCACCTTATAGACTAACAGATGTTTTGCAGCATGAGCTTTCGTGGGTGAATACCCACTTCTTCGGTGGGTATTCGATGCTGGCTTGCATCCGAAGAAGTGGGTATTCACCCACGAAAGCTCATGCTGCAAAACATCTGTTAGTCTATAAGGTGCCACAGGATTCTTTGCTATGACTATGGGTTGGCATCCCAATGGGGTGGGCTGGAACAGGAGTCCTGGCTTACACTCCATGAGCTCTGTAATGGTCCCAAAGGGGAAGGACTGAAATGGCCTCAGTTGAAATGGAGAGTTCCATTGTAATGCCTCCTGAGGGGGGAATTGTAAGGAGCCCAGGGCAGCAGGGGGAACCTGCTGCCGCACTGGTATGAGGGGAGTGCTGTCTGCCAGCTGGAAGGGAACAACAGGGAATGAGCTTTACAGACTCTGAGTTAGCTGACTAGCTCCAAGGGCTCTCTGTGGAGAAAGCCCAGTGAGAAGTGACACCAAGGTTCGAAGCCCAGCTTCCTGCCTCTGGTCTGGTGGAAGGGGAGGGAGCAGCCTTGAAACCTGCCACCAGCAGTGTTACCCAACAGTCTCTCCCAGACAGAGTCTGAAGCAGCCAGGGCCATGGGGCGTCCAAGTATCACCCACGTGAGCCACATACCAGGGATGCTCTACCCTATTCTTAGATATAATCTGCCCAAGCGCCCTCTGGGATACACAAAGAGCCCAGAAGATGGGCGGGGCTTTGGAGGGGTGACCCTCCCATCAGCTCTTGTCTGCAGGGCAGCTCCAGCCCACCAGCTCCAAGGCTGCTGAGAGGCCTAGCATGACAGATGGGGCCAGCAGGCCCCCATCTCAAACCTGTTGCTCATCCCAGACCCTGCCAAGCAAAGCCTCAGTGCCAGTAGCCATGTCCTGGCTGGAACCTGCCCAGACCCAGCTTTCCTTGTTAACATCCCCAAAATGGGGAGGATCCAGACACCGCCTGGGACTGCTTGGGGAGGAGTGGGAAGCTCTCTCTCTGGGTGAGGAAGGGCTTTCCTCTCCCCTCCACTCTAACAGCCCCACCACTGCTCCAGGCAGCCGCACAGACAAGGGTCAGGATGACACTTGATTGGGTTCAGGGAACCGACCCCCCCCCTCCCCCATGGCTGCCCCATCAGCCACCACTTCCCACCCAGCCAAGGGGAGGCAGTTTATTGTGAACCCCAGCTTCTCCAGCCTAGAGCCCTTTCACTGCAAAACACAGCAGCATCAGCCCCATGTGGTGCCAAGGAAGGCTGGGGAGGATCCCTTTTAGGGTACAGCTACACTGTAACTGGGAGCGTGCTTTCCAGCACGGGTAGACAGTCACGCACTAGCTCTGCTCGAGTTATTACACTAAATATAGTAGTGTGACCACGGAGTCATGAGTGGTAGCTTGGGCTAGCCACCTGAGTACAAACCTGCCCGACCCCCTGGGTACATTCTCAGGGGTGTCTAGCCTGAGCTTCCGCCTGTGTTGCCATGGCCACGCTAGTATTTTCAGTGGATTAGCTCGAGCAGAGCTAGAACGTCTATCTGCCCGCACTGGCAAGCACGCTCCCAGTTGCAGAGTATCTATTCCTTAGTCTCCAGCCTAGCTCTTGCACCCAAGGCACCAAGACTTCAGACAGCTACCTGACCTTTGGCTTGGGTGTTTCAGCTCCCTAAGATTATGGCTGCACCATGGTGACCTCTGGACACAGGAGACTTAAGTGCTTCTTTCCCCAGCTGTTAGCTGTAGGGGGCTTCCCTACCAGCCTGCTGGAAGGGGAGGCCAAATACCCTGCAGCACCATTAAGAAGGCCAGGCAGAAATACACTGTTGGCGGGGGACTGTCCCATATTGACATGCACAAGGAACTACACAGGACTGGTTGAGCATCCATGGTGCTTAAATAGTGGAGATGGCAGCATCCCAAGGTGGGGGAAATGTCTGGGGTGGGGGAAATGTCTGGGGTGGGATGGGGTCCCTGATGCAGTGAAGTTTGGGGTGTAAAGGAAATAGCCAGGCAGGGGTAGGAGTTGAGAGAGCTTCTCCCACAGTGCTGCCCCTCACCTAGAGACTTGGGACTGAGCCTCTTCTCTTCCCCCCCCCCCCCCGCTTGAATATAAACTGGGACATCCTCAGAGCAGGTTATACCAGCCAGAGTAAAAGTGAGAGGGGCTGAGGGTGACCCCACTTCCCAAGCTCTGGTACTGTGATACCACATCTCCCAGGGAGGGACTTTTCCCTATGTTGAGTGAAGGAGGGGAAGAGGCTCCAGGAAGGACAAAGTTACTATCAGTTTCAGTAGCTTTATTGGGATGAGAAGATATTTTATTAAGCTAATCCAGTGAGCTTCTCTTGCCCTGTGTCAGGGCTGCAATCGTGGCAGGGTCTGTTTGACTGGAACTGGGAAGCAGTTCCTTTTGGTAAAAGCAAAAAGACCCCAATTCAGTCAGTCTGTGCCTGAGAAAGGGATTGCTTCTAGCTTTCAAAGTTTGTTCTTCAGCCTTTGCTCTGTTTGTCCCTCTGCCCCTTCATCTGAATGACAGAAAATGAGAAATAAAGGGATTTCTTCCCCGCTCCCCCAGTCTGTCCCACATTCAGAGATCTTGTTCTAGGTTACTGGGGATTCCACCGCCTCCCCGGGTATTACAGGGGTATAGAGTGTGACTCAGTCCTAAAGAAAAGAGTGGAATTGGGGAACCTTACAAAGAGGCACCTTTTCTTTTCTTTTCTTTTCTTTTCTTCCCACTCCCCTCCCTCTGTCTCTTGTTACCTGTGGCTGGCAGGCATGTATGCTGAAAGCTGGTGTTGTGCAATGTCCCTCTGCGGAAGGGTAAACCCCCAGTTTTCCGAAGCCAAGAAAAGAATTTCCTTGTCTCTAATTGCTCAGCAATATCAGGGGGTCTCCAAAGCTTTCCTAGTGGCATATCGCGCTGCCCCATTCCCGCCTGCCAGCTCTGAGCAGTTTTTTTTTAAAAAGCATTCCCTTGGATTGAGAATGAAACAAACACAATTTGAGACGTGCATTCTGGGCTCACATTTTGCCTGTTAATGTTGCAAAGGAAACAATCCCCCATTTTAACCAGCCTGTAACCTACATTTCCCTACAGTCAGATATTGTGTATCTAATAGAAACATGGGGTGGAATAAGGATATTGGGGGCGTATGTGTACACATTACACACTTAGAATTGTGTTTATCTAAAAAGAAATACAGAAATGTACATAAATATGTCAGTGTTTGTGTTGTAGATATTAATATCATTGTATGTATTGCAATATAGGCTCACTTAAATCTGTGTATTTGTTACGTAAATCAATATACACACATGTATATAAATGATTATACATAAGTTGTAAATGATAGCAGAACTGCTGTTTAAGAAATGGCAGAAAACTTGAGTTATTCACACTCTTGTGGTGAGTACCACAAAAGTGAAAAAGTAGTTGAAGAACTTTCAAACAAAAATGTTGCGATATTGAGAGGTTTTAAAACCCTGGTTGTATTTTAAACTACTTTTTGGGAGCTTCAGGCACTGTTTAATTGTGTCCCTAAGTGCCTTTGTTTTACACAAAGCATTAAGAGAAAACTTGGAAAAATGAATGCATTTCTCCCCCCGCCCCCCAGTTAAAAGGATTGTAATTGTTTTTTTCTTTTCCACAAAGTATAAATACTAGTAAAGTTTTAACAACAACAGCAACAAGTATGGTTGACAAATGAAAATAATTTTGAATCCATTGATTGTATTTTGTTCTACAGAACAAAAAGCTCTCCCTGCTTTTCTTGTTTGAAAAAAATGTAAATATTTACTAATGTGAATAAACAGGGTTTGGGATTTTTTGTCTGTTTTTTATTTTTGCTTTTTTTGCTTTTCCCATATCCCCAACATACCAAGTTTGATAACATTTGATAGTTTATTTTAAATGCAAAGTTTATTTCCAAAGTTCTCATCTAGTTTAGAGAGACACCAAGAGCAAAGCTTGTCCCATAAATGAGGCTAATTAAAAACAAACTCTATTTTAGCTGTTGCACTATGCAAAAAATAAATATTCTTGTTTGCAAATCTTTTAAGAAAAAAAGTCACGCATCTATATTAAACCAGACTGCTAAAACCAAACAAAACTGAGTTTTTACACAGATCTTGAAGCTTTTTATGTCATTCTCTAGAGCAGTTATTCAGAGAGGGAAAACTCACTGAACTTGGACACCAGTGCTACACAATACTGCAATGAGTTTTGTATGTATTTTGCAAACTGGTGAATGGGAATTTTGCCCGAGGAAGGACTGAGGATTGGGCCCATATTATTATGTAGTTCTTGTGCCCGCACAAATATATGTGTAAATGCAAAACAAGGGAGAAACAGAATGATGACTATAAATGTCTGCTGAACCTATTAGACTTTTAAATGTATTTAAATTTGCATTGGGTGTGTATATATTACATAAGTATTTACTGTACATAAAATATTCCTGGAGGGAGGGAGGGATGACGTCTTTTTGGACATTGGTCACCTGTTTTAGGGAGAAAATATTTATTCTGCTGCATTTAGATTTAGCAAAATATTTTTAATTCTTAAATATTTCAGATTTTGAATGCAGAGACATTTATTTTGAAAAATACCACCAAGCAGATGGGAAAGCTGCCTCTGCATCTAACTTTGTAAAAAGTTGGAGCCTAGTGCTGAGTCACAATATGCAGTTGAAAGGTCTTGTGTTGAAATGGGGCTATGATGCCTTTTGCTGATTAATGAATCACAAATCTAACCCCCCCCCCCCACACACACACAAAGGGAGAAAGAAAGAATGAATGAAAAATAGAAAATGTGTGAACTTTGTGGGGGGGACGGGACTCAGAATTCAACCCCTCCAAAAACCCCACAACTCTCCTTTCATCAAAATATTTGCACTCACCCCCATCCATCCCATTCTGGTGTCTGTCGCCTGGTGAAATGCTTAGCAGGGTTAGTCACCTGCTGGTGACTAAACCACTGCACGCGGCTTCCTTTCTCTCTTGTTTAGAGAAAACAATTAAAAAAAAACAACAACAATCAACTGTATTTGGTTTCCCATGAAAGGTCAGCAGAAAGGGGAGAAAAAAAATGAATGAACCAGTATCACTTTTCCAAGTCCAGCATTTGGGCTGGGGCAAGGGAAGAGGGCTGCCTTTGGGCTTGTAGGGTTTCTTCTTATGGGCAAAACTTAAAAAAAAAAAAAGTCTGGAATGTGAGGAAGAGAGAGAAAGAGGAGAGAGGGGCTGAACATTATAGAAAGGAGAGGAGAGACTGAGACAGTTTGTATCATCTATCTAATCTCTCTCTCTCTCCATCTTTCTCTGACTGTACCCTTCTCTCTCACTCACCGCCCCCCCCAATCTGTCTGACACGCCGACGTTTCTGACACAGGGTGGCACCGCATGCTTACCTCACCCCTCCTACTAAAACTTTCTTTTGTAGAAAAGAGAATAACCAATCTGCCTCTACCTCTCCTCCTCTCCCCCCCTTTATACCCCCCCCCCCCCAGGGACTGGTGTTTCAGCTTGTGGTTAAAGCTTTACACGTCAGGAAAAAAAAAGAGGGCTAAAGAATATCCTCATTTAAAAAAAAAAAAGAAAGAAAGAAAACCACACACCAACCCAAACCAAACCCTAAATGAGTGGGATTGGCAAATGGGATTATTAATCCTGGCCAAAAATAAAGGACCGCAGACTCTGTGCAGCCCCCTTGGAGAAAGGAAGCACTAAATCACAAACCTACCTTGAAGGGCTGCAAGTCCTGAGTGTAGCTTTGGCTTTACCAAATGGATTTCAGAGCAGGTAGGGAGACCTCTGCACCTTTCCCAACCTCCCCTTCTCCAAAGGGAAGCCAGCCCTCCCCCTCCTCCTTGCCTGCTGCGTCCCATCTCCCCTCCCCACCCAGCGCGCCCTCCACCCACAACTCTTTGGGAAACACTTTAATTTTTCGCAATTTCTTTCCAAAATGCCACTAACAAAAGCTTTGCAACATCCAAAGATCTGGGGTGTGTGTGGATGGGGTGGCATTCCCCCCTACCCTCTAAGATTTAAAATGTCTCTTTTTTTTCCTCCTCCTCTTGCTTTCAGAAAAGCACGTCGCCCTTTAGTTCCATAGTTCCCTACCTTTGCCCAAAGCTGAAGAGCCAAGGGGGGGAGGAGGGGAAAAAGAGAAAAATGAATGGAGCCTGCTCTTGTGTACAATTGCATCAAATACATTCTTGAAAGCAACCTGGTTCTGCTTAACACTTGAATTTAAAAAAAAAAAAAAAAGCAAGCAGCTTGGAGAGAGGGTGTATGCAATTTTTTTTATTCTTGCATTCCTGGACACCAATCAAAAGAGCAAATCAAGGGAGGTGGAAAGGGGGAGAGAGCGAGAGAGCATGTTTAAAACTTTGCGCACACACACACACCAAAAAAAATATCCGAGACAGCTTTTTCCACCTAACACCCAAGCAAACACAAACCAAAACAAATAGGGAAGAGGAAAAAGAGAGAGAGAGAGAGAGAGAGAGAGGGCAGAACGAACAGGGAGAAAGTGAGGCTTCGCCATTCGCTTGGGGCTTTGGGTTTAGAGTAATAACTAACCAAAAAGTTTGTTTTCTATTGAACAAATTCTGCAGCCTTCCTTCCCCCACCCCAACCCCACAATCTGAGTCTACTATGCTATATGTTTCTGGGGAGATTTCAGGTAAGACCGAAGCGTCTCTACTATTTTGGCAGGGGATGGGGGTGTAGGGGCGGGGGTCTTGCTGTGCGTGTCGTGTTTTTCTTTTCTGAACCGCTGCTGATTCTAATTTGATTTGATTAAAACGTCTGTCTGGCTTTGTGATTGATTTAAGACTTTCCCCCCTGTTTTTTTTTCTTTGCTTTCTCTTGTTCTCTTTTCCATGCATGTTTGTGATTACTGTGGGGGAAATGCCGCTTAGCACGGAGAATTAAAATCCAGGACTGACAGAGAGAAGAGGAAAATGAAAGTCACCAGGACTTAGAGCAGAAAGATATTTTTTCTTCCTATGGCTTGATTTAAGCACTTACACCAAAAAAAGAGAAAGGGTTTGGTTGCTAAAATAGACTGCATTTTTTAATGGATATTGAAGCTAGGTTTCAGGGATACTGAGGAAATACCCCTTTTTGGAAGGCATGCACTCCCCCTTCAAAATTCTCCAGAGCTTTTCTTGGTTGTGAATGACTCTTTTTTTTTGTTGTTAATCTTTGGAGTTTTAACATTTGAAACCTAGTTAGAAAAGTCCCTTTGTGGCGGAGCAAAAAATGTTTTCAAGGAAAGGAACAGTCCCAGAGCATGGAGGGTGTAATTTGTATAAGCAGTAGGGGTTTTGTGTTTTTCAGACTACACTGCAAGCTATCTGGAAAAGAGGTTGCCATTAAAATAAAATAAAATTGTAAAAACAGCCCTTAAAAGGTCAAAATCTTGACTTTCCTAGACTCGCTCTTTTGACAATTATGCTGTTAGGTTTGGCACATGAGATTAGGTGAGATTCTCCTCCTTTGGATAGAGTCAGTTCTTTGAAAAACAAAAAAATCTGTGTTTGTTTTTTGTTCCAGACTGGAGGTGCTGGAGTGAGTCAGGAAGGGCATAGTGGGGAAAGTGGGGGAGAAAGTGTGAGGACAGAAAGACTTAAATCTATCTATGGACAGACAGAATGAAACCCAGGGCAGGATTTGCCCTTCAGATCTCTGAGGACTAGAAATCTGAATTCTCCATGCACAATCCCCAGAAACATGCTGTCTGTCTGTCTGGTCTGAAGCTGGCAAGGGCTGTTTTTTGGCCAAGAGTGCGGAACAACCAAAATCTCTGGGCGGATTAAGGAGGGAAAGACAAGCTGAGAAATGGAAGAAGAACAATGTACAGAGGAAGGGGAGATGGAGAAGGGCAAGTGTCTAGCAAAATCCAACCTTGTCCCCATCCCATTCTGTCTCCCCAAGTACATGATGCTGGGTGAAGTTGGATTTTCTGTCTTTGGGGAGGAGGGAAGGGAATGAGTCCTAGAATGAGCTGTGAAGCTCGGAGCTTCAAAGCCCTCGGCTTTGTCACTCATCAGAAACACTTGGATCCTGACAGGAACCGATGTACCCAGCTCCTATTTGGCAGGCATAGCAAGGGCACAGCCCCTGCGCACATCTGGGCTACATTAGCCACAAACCAAAAAAAGCCTCCAAAGGGAAATGCAAAGGGCTCTCCTTGCGGGACTGGCTTTGGGGAGGATTTATTCCCTGCTAAGTGGCACATTTTTCCGTAAATTAAAACCCTTCCCCACTGTACCTGCACCTACACTCACAAGGCAATTTTTCTCTCATACACACATGCACACACAGAGAGCTGCAGACACACACACTGGTGCACACATGTACATACACTGGCGCGCACACACACACACTCAGGCAAACTCACACACACACATGCAAACTCCCCTACACACATCCTCTATATACACACACAGGAAAACTCTTTCACATACCAGCACCCACAGAGGTGCATGCACTGGCAAACTCTCTCACTCACACATACTCCTATGCCAACATAAACACAGGCAAACAGATGGAAACACACCAACTCCAATCCACGTGCGAGGCGGGATCTGCAACAGCACAAACAGAAACTACAGGTTGCATCTGCAGTTATTCAGCACCTATGCAAGTGCTAGGGTAGGCAGGGCTCTGACATTTTAGCACTATGTCACCAAGGTCTGTGTGTGTGCATGCTGTGTGCACGCATGCAGATGCATGGCTTCAGGACACTGACCTGGAGAAGCTGGAGCCCTGACCACACTAGTGTTGCTCCCTTGCTATCCCCAGGGCAGCTGCACTGAGGCTGACAACC
Organism: Mauremys reevesii; assembly: GCF_016161935.1. Classification (NCBI taxonomy): domain Eukaryota; kingdom Metazoa; phylum Chordata; order Testudines; family Geoemydidae; genus Mauremys; species Mauremys reevesii. Next base: position 1,654,477 of record NW_024100826.1, read on the forward strand.
AGACACTAAGTTTGCTCAAGGAGGAACCTACCCATCCCAGGCCTGACCTGACCCCACTGAAATCAACAGCAAGACTGGTCTGCAAACTGGCCATGGGTGAGTGAGTAGAGGCACACGACAGGGCCAGGGCCAGCCCGATGAGCCATCAGAGAGACAAAGGACGTTATGTGAAGGGTCTAACTAGGGGAGATGCTTGAGAAATGGCTTAGAGTGCGCAGGTCCTGACCACTGTTAGAGTCTGGGTTCCAGCCGCACGGGCAGGTGGGCTAATCCAGACAGGCACATCTTATATGTCTGCACAACATGCTTGCCTGAGCACACATGCTGACATGCTCTCACTCGCACGCTCATGCACGTACACACACACTCACATGAGCATACACACTGACGTGCTGCCACTTGCAAGCTCAGGCCTGCAGACATGCTCGCATAAGCACACATGCTGACATGCCCATGCCCACATATACCTGCTTGCAATACGCACATGGTCCCAACTCACAATGCACATGCTTGTGCTCACATTTGCATGCTCATTCATGCGCACATGCTGACATACTCCTACTCATACACTCATGCATGTGCATACATGCTGACATACTCCTACTCATGCATGTGCATACATGCTGACATGCTCCCACTTGCATTCTTATCCATGCACACACACTGGCAGGTTCCCACTCAGACACTTATGTATGTACAACACGCTCACATGACCACACGGGCTGACATCTCCCCACTCATGCATGTGCACACACTAACATGAGCACACACGGTCACATTTGCATTGTCATGCATGTGCACATGTATTCACGTGAGTGCAGATGCTTGCATGCATGCACACATAAGCACGCACACACACCTGAATGCCCAGACACACTTCCCTGCTCATGGATGTGCATACTCACATGCTCACACAAGCACACATTCACATACACTGACATGTTTATGCACACACACACAGAGGCACACATTTCCTGTACTTACTGTCTGAAACACTTGGCTTAGCTTTGCCGCTAGCAGCATGGAGATTAGGGGATACTAGGGTTATGTCTGCACTGCAGAGTGTACCTGGGTCTGGGTTTGCCAAGCCCACTTGCGTTTGCCCCATTCCTGGGTAGCCATGTCTACGTTGGCACAGCAGTTACACATGTTTGGCGCTAGGATTTCCAGGATATATCATAGGGTTCTTTGTGCCTCATTAACTTGAGCCACTTTAGGAATTGGTTTGTGGTGTATTGTGAGCTTCTCTTCATATATAGGAGGATCCTGTCTTCACTGCAGAGTTAACTCAAGTCCCATCCACACACAAAACCGCTTCACTGAGTTTGGTGGTGCTTTCAGCTTAAGCGGCCTGACCAGTCAGGGAGTATCGGTTACACTCGAGTTAGTACAACTTGTCAGCTGCTAACATGACCACTCTGTGCAACTGGGATGTTATTTCGCAACCTAGCTGTTCTCACTTGAACTAGGCTAACTCCAGAGGAGTTCAATCCAGAGTAGATAACTGTGGTTAATTCTGCAGTGAAGACATAGCCAGGTTAGTTTACTTCTGGCAGAGGAGGTAGAGGGGGCACAATGGTTTCTATGGTTGGCTTGTTTGCTAAATTCCTCTGCATGGTTTTCTCCCCTCCTCTCTTATCCTCTCAGGCTGGCATGAAAAGCAGGGAATATGCCCTAATGTTTGAGTCAGGACAGCTAGGTTGTGTTCTCTTTATTCACTGTGCCCTAGAGCAGGTCTCCTCCCCTCTCTGGGCCTCAGTGTCACCCTGTGAAGATAGTGGACTTGGCACAGGGAGGCTTTGGCCCTGTTTGTGAGCAATTTGAGTTCCTCAGGTGCTAGGTATGGGTAGAGAGTTGGTGAGTCTTAGCTGAGGAAGTCTGGTAGCCTTTCTCAGGAGGATCCCATTGATTCATGGCATGGGGGCATGTTCTGGGCTGGCCTGGTTGCTCGGCTCCCTTTCCCTTGCCATCATCACTGTCTTTTCCCCTCCACTCTGACCTTTGCAGGGGAATCTACTGCAGCGCTGTCTGGGTTCAGGCCTGGCCCATATGTTTCAGGGCCATCAAGGGATGCTGCAGGCACTGGCCTGGGATCTGCCCAAGGGGCAGGTTAAACACGAGCAGCTTGGATTGAGCATGGGCCATGCTGAGGAAGGGAATGAGGGCAAAGTCACTGAATGTTGGGGCGCAGGCTGCAGAGGAAGAGAAATATTGCCGGCAATGGGTTATTATCCTAGTGTAGGCAAGGCGCATGAATGTGTGTATATGCATCTGTGACTCGGTGTGTGTCTCAATCAGTTTGTGTGTGGGTCTCTCTCTGCCACTTGTATGTGTCTCAATCACAGTTTGTGTGTGTTTGTGTCTGTGTGTCTCACTGTGTGTGGGGGGAGTGGGGGGAGAGAGAGCGCGAGAGCTGGGAAGTGCCTTTCCCCAGGCTCACAGGTCTGGATGGAATTAGGGGCCTGCGCACCCATGTTAAACAAGTTTGTTTCCATCATGCTCCTGGCTGGAGCCGGTGATGGGAAATCCAGGCCCAGCTAATTACAGGCCTCGCTGGAGTCTCCCGTGCTCTGATATATTTATAAACATATAGAGGAGACAGGATGTAAACAATCAGTGCGAGCGAGCTCCAAATGTATCGACGGGCGTGTGTGCGAGACAGAGGGGGGGACATGAGGCACAGGGGGGAAGAGGGAAAGGAGGGGCATGGAGTAACCTCACACTCAGACACTAATTCACACCCACACATTCATTCACTCAGTCTCGCACACTCGCGCACACATGCACAGAGGAATGTACTGTATATGGTGATAGGAACTAGAAAATGCAAAAAAACTCAAACCAAACCAAAAAAACCAACCCAACCCTCACTACACCCAATCTGAACCTACAAAGGCCAGACATATGAGAGATGAATGTGGCCCCTGCAGATGCACAGGTTCTACCAGAATCTCTCCCTGCATGATCATATAATACTGGGCAATTGCAAACAGAACATGGGGCTGGGGAGGAGGGGTAGTTCAGTGGTTTGAGCATTAGCCTGCTAAACCCAGGGTTCTGAGTTCAATCCTTGAGGGGGCCATTGAAGGATCTGGGGCAAAAATCTGTCTGGGGATTGGTCCTGCTTTGAGCAGGGGGTGGGACTAGATGACCTTCTGAGGTTCCTTCCAACCCTGATTATTCTATGATTCTAACTGTGCCACTGCCTTCAGTCCTCATCTGAGGAACCCTCTGCTATCCCAGCCCTGGGCTCCCTACACACACAACTCTGCCGATGCCTCTGTATTTCAACTACCAGGCCCCCTGCTAGGCTAGCCTATCCCTGGACTTCTAACCCCCCCTCCCCCCCACACATACAGCCCCAGCTGTGTTGGTGCCCATCAGTTCCAATCTGTAGGCCCCAGCTAATCTAGTCTTGGGTTCTCCATACACACAGCTCTGCCAATACTCCTCAATCCCATCATACAGCCAGGAAATTAAGAGCTGCAGGGGGTGGACAGGGATTCCCTACAAAGAGTGTCATAGCTACAGGAGACAGAGGGATATCTGTGGGGATTCCCTGTGTGTGTGTGTGGTGTTGGTGGACAGCAGAGTGGTGTGACCTGTGTGAAGGTTCTGAAGAGTTAATTCCCCATCACATGACAGGGTCAGTAGCCAGTTACTGCAGTGGTGGCTGTTACATCTGGCTGTGAGTCCATGTTTTGTTTGTTGAAAATTAAATAAAATGTCAGCCAAAAATAACAATCACAGAGACATTTAGCCCATTTATAACATTCCATATAGAAACACCTGGCCTGGAGGTCAGGGTTGATAGCTCAGCCCCAGACAGATGAGAGGACTACTCAGCCTTCTGACAGTAAATGCCTTCTCTGAGCCTACCTGGCTTCTAATTACAAGCCTGTAAGCCTGACTTCAGTACCGGGCAAACTGGTTGAAACTATAATAAAGAACAATATTGTCAGACATATAGATGAACATAATTTGTTGAGGAAGAGTCAACATTGTTTTAGTAAAGGGAAATCATGCCTCACCAATCTACTAGAATTCTTTGAGGGGGTCAACAAGCATGTGGACCAAGGAGATCCAGTGGATATAGTGTACTTAGATTTTCAGAAAGCCTTTGACAAGGTCCCTCACCAAAGGCTCTTACGCAAAGTAAGCTGCCATGGGATAAGAGGGAAGGTGCTCTCATGGACTGGTAACTGGTTAAAATATAGAAACAAAGGGTAGATATAAATGGTCAGTTTTCAGAATGGAGAGAGGTAAATAGTGGTGTCACCCAGAGGTCTGTTCTGGGACCAGTCCTATTCAACATATTCATAAATGATCTGGAAAAAGGGGTAAACAGTGAGGTGGCAAAATTTGCAGATGATACAAAATTACTAAAGATAGTTAAGACCCAGGCAGACTGTGAAGAGCTACAAAAGGATCTCTCAAAACTGGGTGACTGGGCAACAAAATGACAGATGAAATGTAATGTTGGTAAATGCAAAGTAATGCACATTGGAAAGCATAATCCCAACTATACATATAAAATTATGGGGTCTAAATTAGCTGTTACCACTCAAGAAGGAGATCTTGAAGTCATGGATAGTTCTCTGAAAACATCCACTCAATGTGCAGCGGCAGTCAAAAAAGGGAACAGAATGCTGGGAATAATTAAGAAAGGGATAGATAATAGAACAGAAAATATCATGTTGCCACTGTGTAAAACCATGGTACACCTGCATCTTGAATACTGTGTGCAGATGTGGTCGCCCCATCTCAAAAAAGATGTATCGGAATTGGAAAAGGTTCAGAAAAGGGCAACAAAAATGGAACAGCTTCCATATGAGGAGAGATTAATAAGACTGGGACTATTCAGCTTGGAAAAGAGATGGCTAAAGGGGAAATATGATTGAGGTCTATAAAATCATGACTGGTGTAGAGAAAGTAGATAAGGAAGTGTTGTTTACTACACTTCACACATTTCTTCACACAACACATAGTCAACTTGTGGAACTCCTTGCCAGAGGATGTTGTGAAGGCCAAGACCATAACAGGGTTCAAAAAAGAACTAGATAAATTCATGGAGGATAGATCCATCAATGGCTATTAGCCAGGATGGGCAGGAATGGAGTCCCTAGCCTCTGTTTGCCAGAAGCTGGGAATGAAGGACAAGGGATGGATCACTTGATGATTACCTGTTCCCTCTGGGGCACCTGGCACTGGCCACTGGGCTAGATGGACCTTTGGTCTGACTTAGTAGGGCCATTCTTATGTTCTTACATGGCCATCTCTTTATTATTTCTGTTACAGTGCCACCAATCAGGACTCCAGTCAGCTTACAGGGCCCCATTGTGCTAGGCGCTGTACAGACAAGTAACACAAAGGGTATGTCCACATAGCTGCCCAAGTACAGCCCTATCCCAGGTCCTAGGTATGTACTCGAGTTGGATGGATTTTCAGACAATCAAGATTGGTATCACTGGCAGAGCAAAGACAGGAATAAGCCTTGTGATAAGAAATTCAATAGGAGAGGTGAAGTGGGGCTGATTGATGGACAACAGTAAGGACAAGAACCTAGTGTTTGAAGAAAGGGGAGCCAGTGATGGACGCAGAAGTGGGCAGGAAGATCAGAATGACTGGCCAGGAAGATGAGCCTACTGGCAACATTCTGGATTAATGTAATGGTGAGCAAGGCAGGAGGCATTGAGTCCAAGAGGATATTACAGTAACCAAGGTATAGGAGGACAAAAGTCTGAACAAGAACTTTGGCAGCCTGTACAGAGAGAAAAGGCTGGGCCTTTGAGATGTTGTAGGGGAAGAAGTGGCAAGATTAAGACATGGCCTGGACAAGTGGGTCTAGGGTGAAACCTGAGTCCTGGAAGAATCTGGAGTTATGAATATGAATGACAGAGAGGATGGTTGTGTTGTCCACCATGATAGAAAAAGAAGGAAGAGTGAGGAAAGGAGATCAGGAGCCCTGATTAGGCCATGTTAAGTTTGAGTTGCTGGCTGGTCATCCACAAGGAGATGTCGGAAAGATAGGATGGATGGAGACAGGTCTGGGTTAGAGAGAGAGGTCATGAGAGGTCCTCATCAGAGGAGTACAATTCTGGAACAGCCTACCGAGGGAAACAGTGGGGGCGAAGGACCTCCATGACTTTAAGATTAAGCTGGATAAGTTTATGGAGGGGATGGTATGATAGGATAACGGGTTTAGTCAATAGGTCAATAATGTGCCACACTGGTAATTAGTACAAAGGATCAATGTTGGGATATTGTTAGCCTTTTCCAGAGGGTCTGGCTGGAGAGTCTTGCCCACATGCTCGGGGTTCAGCTGATCGCCATATTTGGGGTCAGGAAGGAATTTTCCTCCAGGGTAGATTGGCAGTGGCCCTGCAGGTTTTTCGCCTTCCTCCGAAGCATGGGGCAGGGGTCGCTTGCTGGTGGATTATCTGCTACTTGAAGTCTTTAAATCATGATTTGGAGCATTCAACAGCAGAGTCAAGGGAGAGAATTAGTTCAGGAGTGGGTGGATCAGCTTATGTGGCCTGCATCTTGCAGGAGGTCAGACTAGATGATCATAATGGTCGCTTCTGATCTTGAATTCTATGATTCTATGATTCTATGAGTCATCATGATCAAGAGGGTGTAAAAGCCTTGTTTGTAGCTAAGATCATCCAGAGATAGGGGGTAAGGGAGAAGAGGAGGGAATCAAGGACAAAACCCAGGAGCCACTGCAAGCGGGAGAGAGGAGGGGGAGGAGCCACTGAATGAGACACTGACAAGGTGATCTGAATGTTGGAGGAGAACCAGGAGAGGACAGAGTCAGAAAAGCTAAGGGATGATAAGATAAGAAGAAGAGAATAGCTGACAATATCAAAGGCAGCTGATAGATCTAGGAAGAGGAAGCTGGAGTGGAGGTCCTGAAGTTTGGTGATAAAGGGGTTGTTAGAGATCTTGATGAGAGCTATTTCAGTGGGAGGGGGTCTAAAATGGAGAAGAAGGAAAAGAGCTTAAAACTGTGGGTGTAATCTGCATGCCCAGTGTATTTGGATATAAGGGGAGAAGGGAGAGGTGGGGTCAAGTCTGGGGCTTTTATAGTAGGGGAGACCAATGCATGTGTGTATTGTGAGGAGAAGGAGCTGGGGAGAGTGAGAGATTGAGGGCAGGCATGCGAGTAGTTTCGAGGAGGGTCAGGAGACTGGATGGAATGAGGTCTCTGGGGCTGAGAGTGGGAAAGAGGAAGGAGAATGTGATAGAGGAGGGATAGTTGGGAATTAGTTTTTTCTTTGATTTTTGTGTGTGTTCTTGCTCTCAGAATGGCTTGTTCCGTGGTGGCATGTTTAGCCAGCCCTCTGGAGATCTGCCCCGGAAAGCTGTGTTTGCTACTCCTGGTGTTTTTCATTGTCAGTGACTGAGTGGGCATGCATTACTTCTGTCAGCACTCAAGAGCTGATAGCATTCTGGATGTGCTAAAGGGAGGACATCAGCAGCGAGCTAGTGTCGCCTTGGTTTTGTTTAAATGCCTCCTGTCAGATTGGCCCTTAGGGTGGTTATGACGTTGGTGTGGATGGTGCAACTGTTGCTTTGGTATGTTACTGGCTACTTTCTGTTTGGAGTCTAATGTTCACTCCCACTTGCAATAGGGGTCACTGTTGGGAAGCCTGTCATAGTATTTTCTGTCTGGCTCACAAAGCTCCTTAGGTGCTGCCACTGAAGCATCTGTCGTCCTGCCCATGAGTCTCTGACCTAGTAAGTCTAATGAAACTTTGAGAGGTGTGTTGGGGTATCCTAACAGTGCTAAGTATAGATCCCTTAGATCTGTCAGGAGATTTCTTAAATCACATCCTTTGCTATTGTACTGACTTTTCAGCTAACCCTTTTGACTAAAGTAAGGGCTTGAACTGAGAATTGAAGACAATTGCTGAAAGAAGTCACTCGTGAATTGGGGACCATCCTCTGTTGTTAACTCATCTAGAAACCTATGGTGTGCAATTTATGATTGATGTTTTGTGCAACAGTTCAATTTAAAAATAATTAAGTAGAAGTCAATTAATAAGAGTTAATTAATAATTAACTTCCCTGTTAAGTTCAACTAGAACTGCACCAACTTTGGACAAGGGAGTTCAGGAATCTCATATGGTTTTAGTTCTTTTGCATTCTGTTTCCTGTATCGATTGCAGCCTTCAAGCTCAGATATGTTCTCTTTAATGGCAGCATTCATGCCTGGCTACAATAGGGCATCTTGGTCTCTATTCTTACATGGTTCGATAGCCAAATAAGTACTGTGGAAGATGCTTTGCATTTGTGATTTCATGCTTATGATATGATGTCATTTGGACAGAATGCCATCTGATGCAACAATTCCATCTCTGGCTGCAATAAGTTTTTATACTTGGAGGTGGTTGGGCTTTTTCCACTGACTATCCGTCTAGAATTCTTCTCTTCTGTTCTCATGAGGTTGGGTCATTTGGTGTTTCTCACTGGAACTTGTCAACTTTTGTTATGGAAATGAATGGGTCATATTACTTCAAACTTCTTTTCCTGTAGCTCCTTGTTTTCACTGTTGATAGGAGTTTAAAAGTGTGCCTAATATAAAAAGCTCCTCATGGGTCTGCATTTCACACTCAATGAATTCTTTTGCAATTTCACAATCACTGTCTGAAGCCTGGACATTGCTTTGCACAATGGTTTTGGTAAAAGCAGCAAAGAATCCTGTGGCACCTTATAGACTAACAGACGTTTTGCAGCATGAGCTTTCGTGGGTGAATACCCACTTCATCCGATGCAAGTAGTGGAAATTTCCAGGGGCAGGTATATATATGCAAGCAAGAAGCAAGCTAGAGATAACGAGGTTAGTTCAATCATGGAGGATGAGGCCCTGTTCTAGCAGTTGAGGTGTGAAAACCAAGGGAGGAGAAACTGGTTCTGTAGTTGGCAAGTCATTCACAGTCTTTGTTTAATCCTGAGCTGATGGTGTCAAATTTGCAGATGAACTGAAGCTCAGCAGTTTCTCTTTGAAGTCTGGTCCTGAAGTTTTTTTGCTGCAGAATGGCCACTTTAAGATCTGCTATTGTGTGGCCAGGGAGGTTGAAGTGTTCTCCTACAGGTTTTGGTAAAGTCGCTTTTAATGGCTTATGGTCTTTCTCAACCTCAATAGGTTTCTGTCCATAAACATACTCATGAAACAGCTCAAAATCATGCACAATTGCAGCATTTCCACTTCAATTGAGCATAATTTTGTTGGGTTTTAGCCCATGCTTTGTCTGCATCTGCTACTGGGTGATCATCTGGCAGAAGGGCAGCTCCTGTCCCAGTAGAGTTGGTGACAGTTGAGATCTTAGGCTCTTTATTAATTTCAAAATATTTCAGTACTGGTGCTTCTGTGACATTTTTTAATTCCCCAAAGGTTTTTCTCTTGCCAGTTACATCCCAGTGCCACTCTGAACTGGCCTCCATAAGCATTCTGAGTAGAGCCCCTAACTGCGCAAATGAAGGATCAATTTGCTTAGCTATGCTAATCCAACAATCAGTCTATGTAAGACCTCTTTGTCTCTTTCTATTTGTCCAGTCCCTTCCATCTTTCCTGGGTCTGGTTGAATTCCTATGTCACTGAGTATGTGTCCTAAATAACACAACTCATTCAGCCCAATTTGGCATTTCTCCTCTCCAATACTGTGACCCATTGCAGAATGTGTCCCATCCTGACATTTTGTTGATCATTTTCAACCCAACTTAGCAGATCATTGATTAATACTTCCACTCTATCCAGTTCCCCCAAGATCCAGGACACAAGGCAAGGCTGAAAGGACATTGTTTGAACATATGTCTACCAAAATGGAAGTCGGACGTTCAGAGTTTTGCAGTTTCACTGCCGAGTTGGACCTGCCAAAATGCTTGGCTTGCTTCCAAAAGTGAATTATTATTACATTTTGAAGTCTAGACATGAGCTCCTCAACTGTCCTCCTGGGGAAGCATTCATGTTTGGTGGCCTTATCCAAAACTTTTGGATCTGTAGAAATCCTGAATATGTTTAAATGTAGAATGTAACATGGCGACCACACTGTTAGCCCAATAGTGCCTAACTTAACCATCTGGCCAAGTTCAGTTTTTATGTTATCTCTCAGTGCTAATGGGACTTGACTCGGTGCACGTATTTTTGGTGGTAGACTGGGATCTATATCAGCATGACGTATAATATCCTTAAATGTGTCCCAGTCCATTAAACAGCTCATGAAACTCTTTAATATCTTTTGCATCCTGTTCTGTAGACAAGTTATACACCTGTTTGATCATCTGTATTTGCAGCCGTCTCCTTAACCTAAGCACACACGAGGCTTCCTGTCCCATTATTTCTGAGTGGTATCTGTTCTTAACAATGCCAGTGGGGCTTTGCCTGCTTCATTTTGCTCCTGCTTTATTAAGTTGTATTTTTCTATATTAACATTGGGCAGTCACTAATCATTTTTCATATGTGATCTGTGATTATCTTGGCTCCGCTCCAGGGTCAATTTTGAAATTCACTTGTTCCTGTATTTCTAATGTTGCAGGGCAATCTGCCGTAGAACCTTGCTTTGTAAATATATTAAGAGACTCAACAAAAACTCTTGCTACTAAATCATCAAATAGTCAAACTGATAAATTAAACAGTAATAAGTCACCAGGACCAGATGGTATTCACCCAAGAGTTCTGAAGGAACTCAAATATAAAATTGCACAACTACTAACTGTGGTATGTAAGCTATCACTTAGCTAATGTAATGGCAATTTTAAAAAAGGGCTCCAGAGGCAATCCTAGCAGTTACAGGCTGGTAAGCCTAACTTCTCTACCAGGAAAATTGGTTGAAACTATAGTAAAGAACAGAATTATCAGACACATAGATGAACACTATATGTTGGGGAGAGTCAGTATGGTTTTTGTAGAGGGAAATCATGCCTCACCAATCTATTAAAATTCTTTCAGGGTGTAAACAAACATGTGGACAAGGGTGATCCAATGGATATAATGTACTTGGACTTTCAGAAAGCCTTTGACAAGGTCCCTCACCAAAGGCTCTTAAGCAAAGTAAGCAGTCATGCAATAAGAGGAAAGGTCCTCTCATAGTTCAGTAACTGGTTAAAAGATAAGAACCAAAGGGTAGGAATAAATTGTCAGTTTTCACAGTGGAGAGAGATAAATAGTGGGGATTCCCATGGATCTACTGGAACCAGTGCTGTTCAACATATTCACAAAAGATCTGGGAAAAAGGGTAAACAGTGAGGAGACAAAGTGTGCAGACAATACAACATTGCTCAAGATAGTTAAGTCCAAAGCAGACTGTGAAGAGTTACAAAGGGATCTCACAAAACTGGCTGACTGGGCAACAAAATGGCTGAAGAAATTAAATGTTAATAAATGCAAAGTAACGCACATTGGAAAACATAATCCCAACTATATACATACAAAATGATGGGGTCTAAATTAGCTGTTACCACTCAAGAAAGATATCTTGAAGTCCTCCTGGATAGTTCTGTGAAAACATCTGCTCAATGTGCAGCAGCAGTCAAAAAAACCAACATAATATTAGGAACCATTAGGAAAGGAATAGATAATAAGGCAGAAAATATCATAATGCGACAATATAAATCCATGGTACCCCCAACCTTGAATACAGTGTGCAGGTCTGGTTGTCCCATCTAAAAAAAAGATATATTAGAAATGGAAAAGGTACTGAGAAGGGCAAAATAAATTATTAGGGGGCTGGAAAACCTTCCATACAAAGAGAGATTAAAAAGATTGGGACTCTTCAGTTTAGAAAAGGGATCACTAAGGAGGGATATGATAGTGATCTATAAAATCATGAATGGTGTGGAGAAAGTGAATAAGGAAGTGTTAGCAACCTCTTCACATAACACAAGAACCAAGGGTCACCCAATGAAATTAATTGGCAGCAGGTTTAAAACAAACATAAGGAAACATTTGTTCACACAACTCAGTCAATGTGTGGAATTTGTTGCCATGGGATGTTGTGAAGGCCAAAAATATAACAGGATTCAAAAGAGAATTAGATAAGCTAAATTGGAAGATAGGTATATCAATGACTATTAGCCAAGATGGTCAGGGATGCAGCCCCATGCTCTGGTTGTCCCCAAACCTCTGACTGCCTGAAGCTGGCACTGGACAACAGGGGATCTCTCACTTGATAATTGCCCTGTTTTGTTCTTTCCCTCTGAAGCACCTGACACTGGCCATTGTCTGCAGACATTATACTGGACTAGATGGACCAATGGCCAGTATGGCCATTCTTATGTTCTTGTGATCATGGTTTTGTCCTCCAGCTGTATGTTGAGTCTTAATCTCCCTGATCTATGGAAAGTTACTCTGGTGTGACTTTCCTGTTTAGACAAGGCCTAGCTCTCATTCTTTCTCCCCTCTGTATGTCCATTCCTCTTCTATGTCATTCCTCTCTCTGTTCCCCGTCCCTCTATGTCTGACCCCACCTCTCCCATCTCTCTTCCTCTTGCCTGCCGTGACACAGCTTACCTCAGAACTGAAAAATCCCTGGAAAGCACAGCCATTGTCTGGTTAATTTCACAAGCCGTTTTCTGCACAGCCGGGAAACCTTTATTATTTATACAAATGAACTTCCCATTTCTAAGAGCAAGAGACTCCAGGGCCCCCCACACACACATGGTCACTTCCAGCCTTTCCTGCTCTCTCAGCCCGAAATATGCTCAGGGGTAACAAGCAGATGCAGAGACAACCATGATGTGTAAACCTAACCCCAGGCAACCCCCTAACTCCAACCCCACCTGATCATGGACCTTCATTCTAAACCCAACTGACAGTCCAGCCCCTGCCTACAACCTAACTTAACCCCCCCCCCCCATTCTAACCCCAGCCACTGCCCTAATGTCCCTTGAATGCTTATCAATACCTAAATCCATAACCACAACACTCCAACTCTAGCCGTCACCCCAGCTCACACTTAACTCTCAGCCAACCCCAACCCACAGCCTAATGCTAATCTACTCCTGAGCCAAGCTCATGCCTTGATGTCATTCAAACCCTCGCCTGAAGCCTAACCCTCAGGGCGGGTGCAAGGATGTTTTGTGCCCTAGGCGAAACTTCCACCTTGCGCCCCCCCCCCTCGAGCCCTGTGGCAGCCCTCCACCCTAAAGTGCCCCCTTTCCCCCCCCCCCCCCCGCGGCAGCTCCTCTCGGCCCAGGGAGCTGTGCGGCAGCTCCCTGCCTCAGCTCACCTCTGCTCCGCCTCCTCCCTGAGCACACCATTGCTGCTCCACTTCTCCCACCTCCCAGGCGCTCGGCGCCAATCAGCTGTTTGGCGCCGCAAGCCTGGGAGGGAGAGAAGCAGAGCGGGGTGGCATGCTCAGGGGAGGAGGCGGAGCAGAGGTGAGCTGGGGCAGGGAGCTGTTCCCCTGCGTGCCACGCCACCCCTTACTTGCTGCAGGCGGTCCTCCCCGCGCCCCCCTGCCCCAGGTCCCTCCGCCTAAATGCTGACGACGACCAGGGCAGCCGAAGATCTGGCCTCCGCGGTCGCCACCGAAGGGCCTGAAATGCCGCCCCTCAAATGCTAGTGTCCTAGGCGACCGCCTAGGTCGCCCAGTGGGTTGCACCAGCCCTGCTAACCCTAAGCCTCACCCTGATTCCATCCAGCCCACATCCTAACTGCAGCCACTGTCCTAACCCTCACCCCACATGCGAACACAACCCTAATCTCACCCTAACTCCGACCTCAATCCCACCCCAACCAATACCCTAACCTGCAACCAAGCCCACACATCATCTAACCCTCACATTCCCTTAAGCCCACCTCCAACTCCCTCCCACCACCAACATATTAACTCTTGCCCCAGCCGACATCCTGTCCCTTAACTAGACAAGAAATCCAACCCACATTTTCACTGAAACCCAACCCTAATCACCCTGACCCTTCCCCAATGCTTCCCTATACCCTAAACCCAGCAAACAGCTTTATCTGCACCCTAATACTCACCTACACCTGGGCCCTCCCCCAATGCTTCCCTAAACCCAAGCAACAGCTTTATCTGCACCCTAACACTCACCTATAATCCAACCTTAAGCACAATGTCACCTCCACCCTATTCCCAATGATTTCCTCTTTGCTCTCACCTCAACCCTCCTCTGACCCCATCCCTAACCACATTCACTCTCATTCCCCCTCAATTCCATTTCTAACCCCAAACCTATTCTCAATGCCAGCACCAGGCCCAGCCCCAAGCATAATGCCATCCCTCCTACTAGTCCTAGGCCTACCCCTTTCCCCTTCGGCATAGACCTGCAGCGCGGCCCCAGGAGGTCTGGAGGGGTACGTCTACACTGCAATTAAAACCTGTGCTTGTCCCGTGCCAGCTGACTTGGGCTTGCGGAGCTCAGGCTGAGGGGCTGTTTAAGGTGTAGACTTTCAGGCTTGGTCTGGAGTCCGGCATCTAGAACCCTGCAAGATGGGAGGGTCCCAGAGCTCGTGCTGCAGCCTGAACCAGAACATCTACACTGCAATTAAACAGCCCCTTAGCCCGATCTGAAGTCAGTATGGGCCAGCTGCAGGGATCTAACTGCACTGTAGACATACCCTAGAAGTGCTTTGGATGGGAGCTGTGGCCCCCAGTGCAGCAGCTTCTCCCCAGCCCCTCTTTCTCACTCTTCTGTTTTACTGCCTTGGCTCTTTCTCTCCTGTTCCCCCTCTCTCCATCCTCCTCACCAGCTCTGTTTCCTTCCATTTCACTGTGTTTGTATTTGGGTTGGAACGCAGCAGGCGTAAATGTAGGTCTCACCGTGCAAGGCAAGCTATAGAAACCTGACCCTGCAGTGGGCGCAGGATCTTGTCCCAGCCCTGTCTGCACAGCCCTCCCTCATGCAGCAAGCAGGAAAACATGTCAAAATGGGCCATTAAGTTCTGTGCTGGGGCTCACGCCACCATGGACTGGGCCAAAGCAAACACAGGAGGCAGGGGGAGTTATACATTTGCACTCCCCTCCCTGCACCCCCCGCCCCACACCGGTGAACAGCTCCCCCGCACACACTTGTAGAGGCAGGGGTACACACATACACAACCTGCCTGTGCACTCCCAGGCCCACGCACACCCAGAGGAGCTCTCCCATTCACCTCAGGGGAGCAGTCCTTGCATAAAGCACCTCAACCTGTCAGCACTAGAGAAGAGCCCAGCCAACCAAAGTGGCTAGATGGATGTACTCACTCCCGGCCCAATGTACTTAGTGTAGAGGGAGCTTTACTTTCCTTGCAGCTTCCAGTGCAGGATCCTGCCTCCCACATTTGGGGGCAGGGTCCCACAGGGGGACCCATGTGAGGGGCAGAGTGAGGGGTCTTTTGGGGGCAGGATCCCATGGCGGGAGCAGTGTGAAGGGGTCCCATTACAGAGCAGGCACAGCCAGATGGACTGGTGCCAGCAGGGAGAGTTCCTTCCCAGATGCCCATGTCATTGTAGCTTGACTAGTAGTTTGTTTCTTAATCTCTTTGCATCTTTGACTGTGAAATCTGATGTGAAAGGGCATCACGTAGCTTCCATCTGTAATAACCATCCTGGTACTTACACCAGCAGGGCAGCCAAATACTCCCAGCTGCTGGGATACAGAAGAATCGCAGTAGCAGGGAGGCTGTGAGTCAGGATTATGGGCATCTATTGAGCTATGTGGGGGGGAGCCTAGAGCTGGTATGGCTGAGGGCCTGTGGGTCAGGATTGAGGGGCATTGGCAGAGCTGTTTTTTTTGTGGGGGGGGGGTAGTCTAGGTCTGGGATAGCTGAGGGGCTGTGAAGCAGGATTTAGAGGTATTAGTGGAGTGGGGGGGAGGGGGAGTCTGGGCCTGGAATAGTTGGGTGGCTGTGAGTCATAATTAAGGGGCATCAGCAGAGCTGTGGGGGAGGGGAGCAAAGGCAGGCTGTGAGTCAGGGTTGAGGGGCATCAGCATTGTCGCCCCCACCACGGGAGATATGACGGGGAGATTCCTGGGGCTGTGATGGGAAGTGGAGTCTGGGGAAGGCAGCTCCCTCGGCTGCTGAGTGAGGTGCCAGTTGGACGGGAAAAGTCTTGGAAACGAGACGTGACCTTTATAAAATAACAGGCTAATTGGTTTGTCTTTCATAACCTGCCCCTGACGTCAGGGAAGATGACGGGATCCCAGGCTGCGGTTTCCTGCAGGCCTCTGCAAAGGTCATTGTGGGCCACTCCCGGGCCCTCCCTATATTAGGGTCTCCCCCCTCACCCAGAACAGCTCCCAGCTCCTTCCCAAGTTGGGGTGTCCCCCCATAACTCCTGGGGACAGCTCTCAACTCCTTTTCAAGTAGGGGTCCCCCCTCACTTCTGGAGTGGCTCCCAGCCTCTTCCTGAGTCTGGGTGCCCCCTTTGGCTTCAGGACATCTCCTAGTCCCTCCCCAAGTCGGGGTCCCCCCTCATCCCTAGGATAGCTCTCAGCCCATCCCTGAGTTGGGTTTCCCCCCTCACACCCTGGTAAGCCTCCCAAGCCCTCCCCAAGTCAGGATTCCCCCTCATTCCCTGACAGGGCTCTCTGGCCATCCCCGAATAAGGGATTCCCCACCCCTAGCAGTCTGGTTATAGCTCCCAGACCTGCCTCGAGTTGGAATCTCCCCTTTACTTCTCACTATTCCTCCTGGGATCTCTCCATGTTGGGGTTCCCTCTTACCTCTCAATACAACTCACAGCTCTTCCCCCAAGTCAGAGTCTCTCCTTGTGCCTCAGCATGACTCCTCCCTCCCAAGTTGGGCTCCCCCATCATTCCCAATATGACTCAGACCCCTCTCTGAGCTGGGGATCTCCATGTCACACCCCAGTATGACTTCTGGCCCCTCTCCAAGTCAGGCCTGGCCCCTGACTATCAAGTACCACTTCTTACCCCTGCTAGCATTGGTATACTAGCTGAGAGGTCTTCGCATGGTGTCCACATTGCTTACCAAGGGACCTTTCCCTGCCTCTACCCATCTCGGACTCCTGTGAGCTTTCCATGTGTCACCCCAGCCCATCACGCTCCGCTGGGGCTCATCTCAGCCTGGCCTGGATGCCTCTCCTTGAAGGGAGTAGCAGGGGGCTGAGGCCAGGGCTGGGATGCATAGAATTCGCTTGACCCTACTGACACCTGTCTTCCCTGCCAAGGCCCTCCACCATCCCCACAACCTGCCTCAGAGAGACCCCACCTCCTCACACACTGCTCCCCTCATGGGAACCCCAACCCTGCCCCAGAGCCCGCCACCTCCCCACACATTATTCCCCCTGTTGGACCCTGACCCAGAGAGATCCCCTTCCCCCACACTGTTCCCCCCATGAGACCCCCCACCATGCCCCAGAGAGACCCTCCCTCCCTGCACACTATAGGATCAGGTTCAAGGGCATTGCAGGAGATTCTCCCCCCCTCCCTCCCTCCCTCCCGGATCTGTCACATTAGTGAGGTCTGTTTAGTCTGTGGCTCCCTAATCACCTCGAGCTGGGCTGCTCTCTCTCTGCCTCTGTAAACATCTGTCGGGATCAATCCATCCATGGGCCCAGCCAGGCACTGGCCTCCCCCATCCATCACCCCCTCTACCATCCACATCCCGCACAGCCAGCCCTACCCTGGGCTGACATGCAGAGAGCAGGCACCAAAGGGGGCTCTGCCTCCACCCTCCAGCCAGTATTCCCCAGAGCCTCCCCTTTCTGGAGCTGACCAGTGTCACCCTCATAGAATATCAGGGTTGGAAGGGACCTCAGAAGGTCATCTAGTCCAACCCCGTGCTCAGAGCAGGACCAATCCCCAGACAGATTTTAGCACCAGATCCCTAAATGGCCCCCTCAAGGATTGAGCTCATAACCCTGGGTTTAGCAGGCCAATGCTCAAACCACTGAGCTATCCCACCCCCCACTCCAGTGAAACCCTGTCGTGGGGATCTCCCAGCCCCAGTGTATATCCCCCCAGAGATTCCCCTCTGTACAGCTCTTCCCCCCACCCCCCACACACTTTAGAACAGGACTTGAGGCCACCACCTACACTGGTTGGTCACAGGGAGGGGGCGTTGGTGCCTCCCTCTGCTCAGATCTTGTTTCCTTTGTCTGACTGTGGCCTAAGATGGCAGCTCCATAACCAAGGCTGTTTCCCCCCACCTCGCCCCCAAGAACATCCTGCAGAGAGGCCTTTGCCTTTTAATGAAAGTTAACATCGTTTATAGGAAAAGAGAGGGCTGTATCAGGGTTGAGGGGAGCCAGCAGAGCTGGGAGTGGGGAGCTCAGGACTAGGACAGCAGGAGGCTGCATGTCAGGGTTGAGATGCACTGGCAGAGCTAGGGGTAGGGGGGAACCTAGGGCTGGGGTAGCAGATGGCTGTGGGTCAGGGTTGAGGGGCACTGGCAAAGCTGTGGGGAGGGGCAGAGCCCAGGGCTGAGGTAGCCGGGGGTGGTGTGCTGAGACTGACACATCTGCAAAGCCTTGCAAGGTGCAAATGAAAGAACCTGGAGCCTTCCTCACCACAGATGAGGAATGCAGAGATGTTGCGATTAGGAGGGCAACAAAGTCTGCCGCAGCGTTAATAGTAGGTGACTCGGAGTACCCAAATATAACCCGTCCAGGCGTCCCGTCGGGAATGGCCTTGGAGAAATGTTTTCTCAAGACCATATAAAGGATTGTTTCTGTGTCTCTCGTTGTGGAGCAGCTAAGAGGAGAGGCTGCTTTGGACTGAGTTCTGAGTAACCCAGCTGGGTCAGGTCAGGGAGTCGCTGGTTCACTGGCTGCGCTGCTGTGTAATTGAGTCTGATGTGCTGGCAGGAATAGTGTTGCCCGCAGTGGCCTGGTGAAAGCAAATGGCCAGGAGGGAAGCAGAACAAACTGCCAATGTTTGCAAGAAGCAGCCCAAAGGGGAGCAGGAGGGAACGAATCCTTCGAAGCAGCAGGGAGATTGCTGAGGGCTCCACTGCTAGAGTCACTGCCCTGAAGGAGAAGCAGGAGCAACTACAGTAGCAGCCAGTGGGCAGGTACGAGAACACAGCAAGGCCCAACCCACGTCCTTAGGGATCAGGAGATCAGGGGGAGGGCAGCGGGGCCTGAGGAGTCATTTCCAGAAGTCATTTCCTACCCCTGCATCACTACAGAGTGATGACTCTATTAAACAATGCAGTTAGCCTATGGAACTGGATGGCAGCGAGGCTGAGAGCTCAGACCAAAGGATCAGATAAGAGATTCTGCTGCTGCATTAGGCCGTCTGAATGTGTTTAAGGGGCCTAAGCCCACCTGCAAACCACTAAGGATTTGTCTAGATAAGGGGGAAAGGGTCATGGTTAGGTCAGGACTAGTGAGCTACTTCCAGCTAACCCTGCCCCACTTCCTTTATAAATCTAGACATAACCAAACCTAAACGTCTCCTTGGGCAGGTTCTTTGAGGGCCTCTGTGCTTCCTATTTGTGGGGCCTAGTGCCCTTGGTGTCCAGCTGTGGAACTGCCCAGAAAAGCCGTGTCTGCAGGAGGGTGCATGCGATATCTCGTGTGAGAGTGATGTAATTTACTCTGTGTAAAGGCATATACCCTTCTCTGTGGTGGCGGCGAAGGACTAAGGCAATGAGCTAAAGGAACTTGGGCTAGAGGCTCTCTAACCCTAGCTTGATCTTTCCTTGTAAACAGCTAGCTTTTAGGGTAGTATAGGTGATTCCATTGGTGATAGCCCTTCCCTTGTCCCTCACTGGGGCTACATCGGGCCCCACAACAACTTCAAGAGACGTGCCTCTTGTCCAGCAATTATACCAGAGACAAACACCCACATCTGGTGCCTCCTATGCCATGGTGAAACCCATTGGGTAACTTTATGTACAGTCTGTCATGTCTTTGTACCCCATGACAGACAGCAGAGATACTGGAGACTTCTCTGGCTTTTCAGTGCCTGCAGCCTGATACCCTTGATGGACCCCTTGGAGTATCGAGACCAGCCTCTGTGCTGCACTTTTCTGACACGGGAATACACACATTACCACTTCAGCTTCAGCACTGCCTTGAATCACAGGCTCAAGATGGGAATCTTCTCAGCCTGCTGCATGGTGCGGATTCCTCACTCAGTGTCACTGGGGGCAGTTCACTCTAAAGTGACAAACTTGGCACTGCCTACTAAGGCCTCAGTAGCCTTTGCACTAATGCAGAAGGCACTAGCCTCAACACCTACTCGACACCAGGCACCATTACCCTCATTATCAACCCCAGACCTATCATCTGACACAACAAACTAAGAGCAAACTCACCCCAAGGGTCATATAGTTGCTCCTTTTTCACTTGGAGAGGTCATGATATCTCAGACACCAAAGCAAGAACAATGGCCACAGGAATGGTTCTCAGGAGGTACTCCTTGCTGAAGTACAATGGCGTAACACCTGCCTCCCCAGGGAAAATTAAAGACCTGCCTTTGAAGGCATGGACCTCTTGAGTGACAGACCTGACAAGGCCCTAGCCTCTTCCAAAGACAGGCTCCCTCACAGCACCAAGGGACACGGTCTCACAGGTGATATCACCTGCCTCCAAAACCTGCTCTGGCCAACAACCTCAGCAGCACTGGAGCAGGATTCCTCACCACACATCCTCAGCCCCCAGCATCAGCCTCTAAACAGCAACTCTGATGGTGCAGCCAAGAGCTGTATACATCACATCACCAGTCCTTTGTCCCTCATTCTCTCTCTTCTGACCTTGTCTCTCCTCCTTCCACAGTGCCCGATGCATGATTACTTCCACTCTCTGGGTACTAGACATCATCTACAGCAGATATTCCACCCACTTCTGCACCAGGCCACCTCCCCCTCTTCCCTGCCTCTTCAGGCACTTGTCTCACCAGAGAGTCCCATTGGAAGAGCTGGATTCCCTTTTCAGGAAGGGAGCCATAGAGGTCCCACAGATCTCCAGTGGATATTCTGTTCTCCAAGAAGAGCAACGATCTGAGACCCATCCTAGAATATCAGGGTTGGAAGGGACCCCAGGAGGTCATCTAGTCCCACCCCCTGCTCAAAGCAGGACCTAATCCCCAACTAAATCAAGCCTGACCTTAAAAACCTCGAAGGAAGGAGATTCCACCACCTCCCTAGGTAACCCATTCCAGTGCTTCACCACTCTCCGAGTGAAAAAGTTTTTCCTAATATCCAACCTAAACCTCCCCCTCTGCAACTTGAGACCATTACTCCTTGTTCTGTCATCAGGTACCACTGAGAACAGTCTAGATCCTCTGATCCCCAGAGTCACAAGGAAGAGCAGACTGGACAGAGCCAATGTTTTACTAAGAGCCTTTTTGTGGCCTCATCAGCACTATTGTCCAGATCGCATTGCAGCTGACCAAGGAGTAACCTTATCTGCTTGCCTCTGTTCTCAGGCCTCCTGAGTCAACTGCAAGGGAGGAGTCTGCATCCCAACCCACAGACACTCCCCTAGCAGTGTGAAGGGTAGATGACCTGCTGACCAATGTGGACTGTTTCAACTCTTGGAGGGCCCAAGCCGTTCTCTTACAATCCGGAAAGGGCTCTGTCCTCAAATGAAAACTATTGCCATCTGGCTGCAGGTAAAGGGCTCACTCCATCATGAGCTGGGGTCCTTGCAGTCCTAGAGCATCTTCTACCCCCTAATTCCCAGGACTTCACCTCCCTATGGCACAGTATCTATCTTCTCTCCCTGAACAGTCTCCATGTTCCTTAAGGGCATGGTAAATGCATTTCCTCCCATGAGGAGCCCCCACCTTTATGGGAGCTCAGTCTTGTCCTAACAAAGCTGAGGGGCCGTCCTTACAGAGCTCAGGTTCTAAGGCCCACCCCGCTCCCTGTGCTTCAGAGCCTGAGCCACAATGTCTACACTGCACTTTTTAGCACTGTAGCGTAAGCCCAAGTCTATAGACCTGGGCTCTGAGACTTGCTGCCCCGTGTTTTTAAATGCAGTGTAGATGGACCCTCAGTGTTCAGTATGGGTCCCCAGTCTTCTAAAACAGGAAGGTAAAGAGACATAAAGGCAGAGTCAAGACCATGAGGTCCCACTCGGGATAGAGGACAGTTGAAGGCAATCCACCTACCATAGGATGTTACTACGTAGGCAGAAGGAGAGAAAGGGCAGGGCACCAAACTAGACATCAGGACTCCTGGATTCTCTCCAAGTTCTGCCACTGTGTGACCTGAGGCAAGTCCCTTCCCCTCTGTGTGCCTCGGTTTCCCTGTTTGTAAGAGTGGGGCATAAGTGATCCTGACTGGCTGACTCATGGGATTTGTGAAGCTACATTCCTTTCTAAAGAGGCCTCTCACAGCCTCCATCCCTGCCCATGAGGCTCTTGCAGTCTGGACGGTGCTGTTGAAAGGCAAAGTGTTGTTAAATGTGGAGTCCGGGGAGCAAGGGAGGGGCCCTGCTCCAGAGACAGTAGGCAGTAGAACAGCTGGAGTTGTTGAGGGCAATAAATCCCTGGGAGCTGATGACCTCACCAAGAGTGACAAGGCTGAACCACTCACAAAACAGTGTCAGTGAGGGGGGGGTCTGCATCACCCCAGAGCAGGAACCCTCTTACTCTTAGTACTACCATGCGAAAGAGAAGAGACCCCCTGCTTGGGAGTAGGAGAGGGACACAGCAGCCTGGCTGTTGGGGGTGGGCAGGATAATGGGGCCCTCTCTAGCTTCACTGAGTCCTTGGAAAGGCTTAACAATAAAGCTCCCTCTCTGGATTTTGTGTGGAATCCTGGGGTGCCGCCGAGATGGGTAAAGACAGAGCAGTTATCAGAGCAGGGGCACATCTAGCTTGGTATCCCATCTTTGACAGTGCTCCATACCACCTGCTTTTAAGGGAGCTGCAGGAAACCCTGGGGTGGGGAGTTACGGGATAACATGCCCACCAGTGTAGTCTCTAGCTCCCATCAGCTGGGGGTTGGCTTTGCCCTGCAGAAGGAGGGGTTTGGTCCCTCCCAAAGCTCTTGCCTATTTTGAATCATTGCTGTTCTAATTGGATGTTCTCATTCTCCCTAGAAATGCACTACCCTTTTATTAATCCTGCTGAGCTCTTAGTTCCAGTAACATCTCGCAGCAGTGAGTTCCACAGGCTAAGTGTGCGTGGTGTGAAAAGCTGTTCCTCTGTGCAAAAGTTGCTAAGAGAAGAGGATCAGGGAATAGGAAGGAAGGGTATATCACTGGCTGGGAAGAGTAGACTGCCTGAGAGAGTTGGATTTGGTTATGTGATTTAAGGAGGAAGGTTGGGCTTGTGATTGCACTCATAGGCTGAAACCCACCAGAGGTGGGTTCAATTCCTCACTCTACTACAGACTTCCTGTGGGTGCATGGGCAAGGCTCTTCACCTCTCAGTTACCAGTAAAATGAAGATAATGGTCCTTTTTTGTGTGTCTGGTCTTTTAAGACTCAGTTCTTTGGAGCAGGGACTGTCACTCGCTGTGTATCTGTGCAGCACCCAGCACAATGGGGGCCTGATCTTGGTTGGTGCCTCTAGGTGCTGCTATCATCATAGCATTACAGATAAAAGCAACATATAAAGGAGGAGGAGGATGCATAAATGCTGAGGTTTGGCCAGGTCTTAACACAGTGTTTCCCAATGTATTGAGTGTGGGGGGCTGAAAAACTAGTTTGGAATCAAGGGGCATCAGCTGAGCTGTGGAGAAGGGAGCCTTGGACTGGGATAACAGAGGGGCTGTGGGTCTGGATTGATGGGCACTGGCACAGCTGTGGAAGGAGCCCAGGACTGGGATAACAGGGGGCTCTGGGCAGATAGGCAGGCCTCCCAATTGTTCCCAAGGATGCCAGCTTTCATTTAAAAAGAGTAAGGCTCCAGCTGTTCTGGCTGGGAAGAAAACCTTGTAAATATGAACCAAGTGTAACTGATGCAGCCTGAGTTTGCAGAGAGCCCCAGAGAAAGGTGCTGAGGTGTGAACTGCCCTGCTGGTTTCAGTGGGCACTCACTCACATGCCCAAGATGCCACTTTAAGTGTCAACATTGTTAACTCTTTCACTGCTGGTCAGAGCATGTCAGAAAGAGTTTGGGGGGGAGCATATTTTTCAGGCGTAAGATTATATGGGTAGGCCCTTAACCACAAGGCGGATGCTATTGCTTGTATTTGCCTGAAGGGGGCACCTGGTCTTCCGAGGTTTGGGGAACGTGTTAACACCAGCCAGTGATGTCAGTTTAATTAGGACATGGGGACAATCTGAGGCATATTCCCTCCAGACCTTTCCTCGAATTCAGCTGCTGCAGGGCAGGTGCAGGGGGGACACTCTGGCAGCCAGAATTCCATGCTGCAAAGAAGTTATCTGTAGGCACTGACAGGCCCTGAGTCAGCATGGAAAAGACCCAGGCACCATGCAATGGTGTCTGTGGGGAGGCCCAAAAGTGTTTGGCTGCCAGAATGGGGAAGAGACAGGGCCTGCTCGCCAGCATGGGGATATGCCAGGAGAGGAGAGAGACTCAGGCTGGTGTGGGGAGATGTGAGCGAGGGGCTGGGATGGACTCTCACCCATCATCAAGGAGCACTCAGACAAGTGTTCCTAACTGATCCTCCACCTGCGGGACTCACTGCTGCAGTTTGGTCCTGAGGCGGAGAGCTCTCTGCACTCCTAGAAGAGGGGATATAGGCTCATGGGAATAGGGAGAGATTTTAGGGAGGGGAGCTAGGTGGGCTCTGCACTCTCAGGCTTCTGGGCCTGAGCTGATTCCCAGCTGGGGAACAGGAAAGAATTAGGCACCATGGCACAGGACGGTGCAGTGAGGTGCATTGGGCAATTTGTAAGAAACAGATGGAGGGAGGCAGAATATCAGTCTAGGGCCCATTGGTCTGATCCAGCACAGCAGGATGGGAAATGGTACTTACTGGGCTAGAAGGGCCCATTGGTCTGATCCAACCTGGTGTCTGTGGGGAGAGATACCAGCTTAGATGGGCCCTTTGGTCTGACAGGTAGTAGCTGGGCTGGAGGGAGAGAGGGAAGATCATGCTGGGTGGGCTGGTTGGTCTAATCTGGGTTTGGTAGGAAAGGGGATTGTCTGATTTAGTGTAACAAGGAATGGGCATGGGGTCCTGGGCTAGGGGGCTTATTGCTCTGATCCAGCATGGCATGGAGAGGGGTGGGGGCTAGACCAGCCCTGGTGTGATCGGGTGCAGCAGGGGGTTGAGGGACAGCAGAGTAGATGGGCACATTGGCCTCTTACAGTGTCGGGGGGGGGGGGGGGGGAGGAAGGGGGCAACGTCAGGCTAGCTGGGCCGTTTGGTTGGCTCTCCTGGCGGTTCCCTAGCTGGTCAGCACCAAGGTAGGAGTGCATGTCCCCCAACCCCCAGTACACACATGCACAACACTGGGGAAGCTGCTGGCTGCAGCCTTTGGGTCTGTGCCTCCCAGGCAGCTAAGCAGACTGGGCTCTTAAAGGGAAAGCACAGCGACTGCACAGGCCAAGTGACCCAGGTGAAGGAACATGTGACACCTCGCTTTAATGGGCTGCCTGTTTCCTCCCCTGAACTGGGGCCAGCTCCACTCTGGGCCCATGTTCCAGCGCTCGCTCTGCCCTGCCAAACAGGCAGGGAGGGGCTGCCAGAAGGTTCACTGCAGGGGGTCGGGAGGGAGGGAAAAGGATGGGGGGAGGAGGGTGATGGGGAACAGGGGAGGGGGCAAGCGGGAGAGGAAACCAGGGAAGGAGGCAGGAGAGGGATTGTGCAGGGAGCAGAGGGTGAGGGGAGAAGTGGGCCAGAGAAGAAGGGGGGCTGTGGAAACAGAACCCCCTGGCAGGTGACTCCTTGACCTGGCTCTTGGCCTGGCCCTGCTGTCTAGCCCCTCCCCACACTGGGTTAGAAATCACTGGGCTCTGCCAACCCCAGCTCTGGAAAATAGCTCTGCGAGCGTGACACACTTTTTCGATTAAGAGTTGGCAGGAGTGCATTCCGTCCCTCAAACTGCTGGCAGGGTGCAGAGGGGATGAAAGGGAGGTGAGGCAGCGGGGCAGGAGGGAAGAGGCCTGCTTGCTGCCTGCCACCCCCAGCCCTCCCTGCCCTCACCCTTCACTCCCTCCGATTAGTTAAATTCCAATTGCTGTTCTACAACATGTCCGGGATGTTTCTTTTGTTAACGTGTGAGGAGGCTGTGATATCAGAGAGGCCTCAGCCAGTCAGCATGGAGCTTACCATAACTCATTAGCAAGCTGTCAGCCTATTGATTGCTTTGCAGGGGCATTGGGGCAAGGAGAGATCTCATGCTATGAAGTCACAGCCTGATGTCATCTCTGATTCATTTGATTTTATTCCCGTTGGGGTGTATGACAGAGACTGTTGCCATCTGCTGAGCTGAATTGGAACTGTTCAGCTGTATGTCATAGGTTCTGTACTTCTGATAGCAAATGGGGATTCTCCATTAGTTCAGTGGCCCACACATGGGCTTCATCAGTAGGAGGATCCAAGTGCTATACCCACTGATGCTGTGATGTTGAGAGTAGCCATATTGTCCATGGAGTGCTGGCTAGTCCTGGCTTAGTTAAAATAGCTGAGATGCAGCTGCCTCTGGGGGGATGTAGCAGCTGTTTATACAAGGATCCCTTGTCTGGTGCCAAGATGTAGCCACCTCTGGGTTGGGGCCCAGCAGCTGTATAAACAGGGATTACTCATGCAGTGCTGAGATGCAACCTCCTCTAGAGTGGGGCATGGAGCTGTTTATCAGCTGTTTTTCAACTGTGATGCTGTCTAGGAGAGGCCATCTCCAGAGGAAGTGCAAGGGGTGTAGGGAGGCAGAATGGAATTGCCCAGGTTGGGATTGGTCCAGGGCACGGCGTGAACACCTGACTGAGGCAAAGTGCTGCAAGATGCTTTTTAATGAAGCGTGCAAGTGGCCAGGGCCTGGGCTTTGTGTCTCATGGGTGATTCATCGCAGGTGAGAATCACCTTCCTGAGCAGGATTCACGCACCAGCACGAGTAATGGGCACGTCCCCTCCATGGCCAAGAGCCAGCAGCCTACGCAGGCGTGTCTCCCTTTACAGCTCCTTCCTGCCAAGCCCAGCGGAGCTGCAGTGAGACACTGGAACACTGCATGGTTCTGGAGCCTGAAACCACCATGCTCTTGAACCTCTAAGCCTACAAACCTTGATGGCTCCCTACACCCTAAAGCCCCAAGAGCTCCAACCACAGCTGCTGAGCTCCTGATGGGCCCTGCACCCCTGCAGCACCCACTACCCCACGCCTCCAGTGGGCCCTGGCCCCACGTTTAGCTGAGCATCAAACCAAATCACGCATTCTGAAGCAGTAAGAGAGTCCTTTACCTCCAGCTCTGAACCCTCTGATCCCCCTTTCCCTTGGGGTTTGGGACCCAGAAGAGATACTCAGCCCTGGACTGGGCAGGCGGGGAGGAGTGGAGGTGGCCAGGCACACATTAGAAGGCCTGTTAGACCAGTTGGGCCTCGACTCCCCGACACCCACAGCATCTGCCTCTTGCTCCCAGCTCTTCCCTGAGTGCTCTACAGGCTTTATCATTCATTTGAAACAGGTGTGTGAGACACCCATAAAAATACCTGGCTGAACAGCTGGGGCTGGAGGCCTTTCAGGGCTGTGTGGAGGAGAATGTGAGACATCCTGCCTCCCTGGGCCACTGGGCCGGGGAACTGGCCTGGATGGCCCCGGAGAATGCACCCCACCTGCCTCTCCTCAACCGCCAGCCAGAGCACATTCAGACCCAGCCTGAACACAGCCCTGGGGCAGAGCAGTGGGGTGACAGCTCCAGAGACAAATTCATGTCACAGCACCCCCTGCTGGAGAGGGCAGGGCTAGGCAGCCACAGGTTCTTCCTCCTACCCAATGTCACAATAACCCTGCTGGGAAGGATGGAGCTGGGCAGAGGAAGCCCCACCCTCTCTCTGGTGTCACAGTGCCCCCTGCTGGGGAGGGCAGGTCTGGGCAGTCACAGGTGCCTCCTCCTACCCAATGTCCCAGCGCCCCCTGCTGGGGCGGGCAGGGCTCAACAGAGGTAGGCTTTGCCCTTGCCTGTGTCAAAGCGCCCCCTGCAGCCCCCTGAGCTGGTCATTGTGTTCCCTGCAGGAGATTCTTGGGGGATCTTTGCCTTCCTGTGTGCCGCACTCTGGAACCTGCCTGCGATCCCCGCCCTGAACAGCACAGACGAGGTGGGCGCCGGCCAGTCCATCCAGAAGACCTACGACCTCACCAGGTATCTGGAACACCAGCTGCGCACACTCGCCGGCACCTATGTGAGTACAGGGAGGGCTATGGAGCAGGGCACAGCCTTGTGACCCCATCTCCCCTTTCCTCGCCCATCTCTGCCTGTCCTCAGCTCTCCCCCTCTCCTGCCCCTTTCTCCCACCCATGCCTCCTGTGCAGTCGCTCTCCTCCCCTCCCCCAACTTAGATGTCTCCCCAGAGGGGTGGGGGGTTGATTCCTTTCTGTCCTCCTTGGGAGGGTCTTGGTAAATGACAGGCTCCCAAAAGTGATTCTCCCACCCAGGAGACCTGGGGGGGGGGCGGGTTGTAACTCAATTCCCCCCCCCCCCCAGCACACGAGGGAGCAGGGATGACAAATGGCTGAGGCATGTTCTGTTATAGGATCTGGCTCTGTATTGTGCTGATGTGGTCTGGGGGCTGAGTCAGGAGGCAGCTCTTGGAGTGCAGGGAAGAGCTGCAAATCCTCTGCCTCTCCCTGATTGGGGTCTCTGTCTCATCCCCAGCCCCCTCTCTATTCTGGGCCCAGTTCTCTGCCCCCCACCCCGCCAACATCCCCTTCTGGGGACTGGGGCTCCCACTCTCCCTGTCTGCACCCCCTACCCCTGCTCTGTCATGCATATCTCCCAGCTCACACCCTTCCCGCTGCGTGGCTCTAGCCCTGGCAGGATGCCCTGCATCATGCCCCCTCCCTGTCCTCGGGCACCGGGGGAGTCTCCCACTGTTTACACTCTGTTGTGCTGTCTCTCCATGGGGTGAGGTGAGGCCCGTGTGTCAGAACTCGCCTGGGAGACGCCCCGGCTAGGCCACGCTCCACCACGCACAGAACAGGCACCCAACCATGGCAACGGGGGACACCGCCCGCATCAGACCCACGGGCCTATCCAGCCTGGTATCCCTCTCCCCGCTGCTCTGCCAGACCAGACCCACAAGCCCATCCAATCTCTATCTCCCTCCTCCGTGCTGGGCCAGATCACACCCTTGGGCCCATCTAGCTTTGTATCCCCCCACATTGGATCAGACTTATGGGCCCTTCTAGCCTCATCTCCCTGGCAATGCCCAATGCCAAAACTTCCCATGGATATTGTCCAGCCTGGCCTGTAGATTCCACTTCCCTCTAGAGTTTTGTGCCAATGAGTTATAAGGAGCCCTGGGTAACTATAGGCCAGTTACCCTGACACCGATCCCGGGCAAAATCATGGAAAGGTTTAGATGGTATACAACAAAGAATTAAAGGGTGGTACCATGATGAATGCCAGGGAGCCGTGTTTTGGAAAATAGGGCGTGTCAGACAAACCTGATATCCTGTTTGTTGATGAAATCACAAATTTGATAGTAAAGACAACTATGCTGATGTAACATACATTGATATCTGTGAAGCAGTTGGCTTAGTCCTGCAGGATAATCTGATTAAACAGTACGGTGCAAAATCAGCCTAGCCCATATTAAATGGATTAGAAACTGGCTAACTGATAGAGCTGAAAAGTAATTATAATTGGGGAATCCTCATCCAATAGGGGTGTTTCTGTTGGGGCCCTGCAGGGATCCCCTCTTGGCCCAAAGCCGTTTGATATTTTTATTATTGATCTAAAAGAATATACAAAATTACTGGTGGTAAAGTTAGCACATAATACCAAAATTGGCAGTGGTAAATACTGATGTGGACAGGTTAGTTAGACTGACTGATCTGGATTGCTTGGTAAACTGGGCCCGTGTGAACAAGGTGCGTTTTAACAGAGCCAAATACAAGAACATACATTCTTTGTTCCTAGGTATAGGCCATGCATACTGGAGGAGGGACTGTATCTTGGAATGAAAAAGGACTAGGGGGTCATGGTAGATAACCAAACAAACATGAGCTCCCAGTTCAATGCTATAGCTCATGTGATCCTTGGATGCACAAGCAGGGGAATGTCCGGCAGGAGGAGGGAGGTGGTGTTACCTCTGTGTATGGCATTAATGAGGCCATTACAGGAACAGCATGTCTGGTTCTGGTAACCATATCAGAAAAACTGGTCAGGGTTCAGGAAAGAGCGAAAAGAATGAGGCAAACTCTGGGAAAGTCTGTTTGATGTTATTTATCTACCTGGGGTTGTTAAAGAGAAGGTTAAGGGGTGATTGACCCTGGTCAATAAGTACCTAGATGAGATGATGATTCTGGTGCGGGAGGGCTCTTTAGACTAGCAAAGGCAGAATGAGATCCGATGGATGAAGTCAGCAAAGCTCAAACTGGGAACGAGGCGCAACCTTTTCTGAGGTTCCGTGAATACTATTGACAATTTCACAGTAACTGTCACACAGCAGCACTTTTATTTTTTATTCCAAATTCTTCACACATTTTTCTCAAAAATGTTTGGGTTGGAAAATGTTCGATTCCCTCCTCCTCCTTTCATCGTGTTTCCATTTTGACACGGAAAATGCAGATGAGAGAGGAAAACCTTTAAAAATCCAACCTCAAATGTTCATAGGGGGGAGTGATGAAAAATGGAAAAATTTGAAAAAATGAACATTAAGGGGTGAAAATAAGCATCTCTGGGACGAAAGGCCATTTTGGACACTGATACAATTGTTCAGTAGGTCGCCAGACTCTAAGCAATGTGCCATCCTTTGGGGCAGCTTCCCACAGGGCATGGCAAGCAGGTTCCTCTCCCTGGATTCTTTCTTCTCACAGTGGGGCTCTTTCTAAAGGATCTGCTCTAGTGCAGCAGTTCTGGGCTGGAGGCAGGAATCCCTGGGGATGGCTCTCTGGCCTGGGTTATGCAGGAAATCCGACTAGATCAGGGGCAGGCAAACTTTTTGGCCTGAGGGCCACATCAGGTTTCCAAAATTGTATGGAGGGCCAGTTAGGGGAGGCTGTGCATCCCCAAACAGCCAGGCATGGCCCAGCCCCTGCCCCCTATCCGACCCCCATTGCTTCTGGCCCCCTGCTGCCCCCCCCGACTCCTACCCCATCCAACCCCCCCATTCCCTGACAGCCACCCCCAGACCCCTGCCCCATCCACCCCCATTCCCTGTCCCCTGACCACCCCTGGAACCCCTGCCCCTGACTGCCCCCCACAGCCCCATCCAACCCCTCCTCTCATTCCTGACTGCCCCCAGCCCCTGCCCCATCCAATCTCCCTGTTCCCTGTCCTCTGACTGCCCTGACCCCTATCCACACCCCTGCCCCCTGACCACCACCCCCAAACTTCCCTGCCCTCTATCCACCCCGCCCCCTTACCACGCTGCCTGGAGCACTGGTGGCTGGCGGCACTACAGCTGCGCTGCCTGGCTGGAGTCAGCCATGCCACCGCGCAGCAGAGAGCACTGGGTCAGGCCCCAGCTCTGCAGCTGCGCTGCCCCAGGAGCTCATAGCCCCACCACCCAGAGCATTGCACCAGCAGGGCAGTGAGCTGAGGCTGCGGGGGAGGGGGAACAGCAGGGGAGGGGCCGGGGACTAGCCTCCCTGGCCAGGAGCTCAGGGGCTGGGCAGGAGGGTCCTGCAGGCTGGATGTGGCCGTAGTTTGTCCACCTCTGGACTAGATGATCTCAGTGGCCCCTTCTGGCCTTAAAGTCTAGGGCTGTCTGAGTTCTCGGCAGCCACAGTGTAGGACCTGACCCTATGACATCCCTTGTCAGCTGCCTGCACCCTGGAGATGTCCTTGGCCTTTGCTAGATCTCTCCTTTCTTCTAGGGTCATGGGGTAGGGTTGGAGGGCACTCAGCAGGGGGAAATCCAGCTTGTGTCTCTGTTTCACCTCTCTCCCTCTGGTCACATGTGTGAGGCATGCTCCCTGCTTCCATGTTCACATGTCAGTGCATGTTAGTGCTCTTCAGTCTCTCCGCTTTCACTCCAACTCACTCTGTGTCTGCCCCCCCACCTCTGTGTACGTCTCCCCCTCTGCTCCCGTCCCCTCCCCCACTCTAGGGTGCTCACCTTGTCCCTGCGCCCCCACCAGCTTCCGCTTAGGCTTGCGCAACGGATGGGGAGAGACGTCTCCATTCGCCTCCGGGCAACACTGAGGAAATTAATTCATCTCCTGAGCTTGTCAGATTGTTCAGATGCCCGCACCGCCCCACCCGCGGCATTGACACACCTCCTTGATTCTCCCTGAATGCCTGCTAGGGCTCCCCTGCTGCGGGGGCTGCTCCCCATGCCGTCCTGGGGGACGGGGAATCCCTGGGTGTGGGGAGGCAGGGGAGTAGCAGTTTGGAGGATGGGTATGGGAATTTGCATGTGTGGAGGCATGTTAGCAAGCATGTGTGAGAGAATGAGCACGTGTGTTGAGGGTGAAAATGGGCATGTGTGTGGGGGGGTGCGCTCATCTGGGGCTGCACGTGTGACTGGGGGGGGTGCATGTGGGTATGTGTTGGTGTGCATATATGTCAGTGTGTGTGTGGGAGGGGTGTCTGTATGAGGGTGAGTGTGGGCATGCGTGTGTCACTGTTCAGATGTGGGGGGGTGATAACACGCAGGTATGCAGGATGTGCATGGGTGTGAAAATTGTTATGTGTGTTATGTATGTGTGTGAGATAATGGGCATGCATGTGGGAGTGTCTGTCACTGCATGTGTGTATGGCGTGTGGGAGTACCTGGGCATGAGAATGTGCACACGTGTGAAATATACATGCGAGAACGTGTTTGTGGAGGGTCAGTGTGTGTCTGCGTGGGGTGGAGGGTCAGTGTGTGTCTGTGAGGGGCAAGGGGGGGTCAGCGTGTGTCTGCATGGGGTGGGGGGTTAGCATGTGTCTATGTGGGGCGAGGAGGGTCAGTGTGTGTCTGTGAGGGATGAGGGGGGTCAG
The DNA here is from genome assembly GCF_016161935.1 of Mauremys reevesii. Classification (NCBI taxonomy): domain Eukaryota; kingdom Metazoa; phylum Chordata; order Testudines; family Geoemydidae; genus Mauremys; species Mauremys reevesii. Next base: position 1,687,399 of record NW_024100826.1, read on the forward strand.
CATGTGTCTGTTGGTTGGGGCATCAGCGTTTCTGTGAGGGGTCAGTGTGTGTCTGCATGGGGTAGGGGGGTAGCATATGTCTGTGGGGCGAGGAGGTCAGCATTTCTGTGAGGAGTCAGTGTGTGTCTTCGTGGGGGAAGCAGGGTCAGCATGTGTCTGCATGACGGGGGTGGGGTCAGTGTGTGTCTGCATGCGATGAGGGAGGGTGCTGGGGCTGACTAGTTTCCCCAGCCCGGCATTGTCCTCCATCCTGTGTATAGACTTAGGTGGAGAACACACCCCTTGCCCCGCCCCCCACTTTCAGTGTCTGTGGGGGGCACACCTGGACCCCCGTCTCCAGCAACACCACACTCCGATGGCCTTGGTTCACCTCCACTTCCCCACTCAGCAGCCCGTAAATTACCTCATCCCTGGGGCCGACAGCTGGTTCCTCCTGCCGCTTCCTAGCCCCGTCATTAGGGCCTCACCTGCGAGACAGGGCCCCCCTCCCTCCATCATCCCTGGAGGAATTCCTGAGAGCCGCCCGCCGTGCTCTGAAGTGTCCTCGCCTGCGCCAGGGGGCACAGGAAATTCCACAGCTCATGATGAGGCAGAAGCAGCCCTTCCCAGGGGGCACAGTCCCTGAGACTTACCACCCCCAAGGCCCAGCAGTGCTTTCCCCGCCTCATGGCATTTTGGTGCCAGTGTTCCCACCCCTTCCCCTGACAGGGGTTCCCCAGCTCCGTGCCCCTGCCTTGGTTGGCCATACCCTCTGGCTGCAGGGCTCTAATCCCACAGGCCTTTATCCCCCCCACATCCTCTTTCATGCATCTCCTTCCAGCAGTGGACAGGGCTGAGCTGTAGGGCTCTTGAGTATCACTGGCCCTTTCCAGTGCCTCCCCTTTACCCCCAGGCTCTCCCAGGAGGGACTTGTTCCCGTGCCTCCTCTGCTGAACATCTCCTTGGGGCCACTTAGGAGGGCCGAGTGGCAGCTGGGGTGTCCACATGCTGATCCCCTCAGAGTCTCTGGCCATCCTTGGGTCAGGCCTGACCCTGGCAGGAGTGTCCGAGGGTAACATTGAGTTCTGTCTGGGTAAATCTAATGCCCTCTCTCCCCTCTCTCGCCCACTGCAGCTGAATTACCTTGGCCCACCCTTCAATGAGCCAGACTTCAACCCTCCCCGGATGACAAGGGCTGAGATGGTGCCCAGTGCCACTGTGGACTTTGAGTTGTGGCGCAGCCTGAATGACAATGCCCGGCTGGCAGCCAATTACCGGGCCTACACGCACCTGCTGTGCTACCTGCGCAGCATGGACGGGCAGGTGGCCAAGGCCGAGCTGCGCAAAAACCTGGGCCACTTCTGCACCAGCCTGCAGGGCCTAGTGGTGAGCATTGCCAGCGTCATGTCCTCGCTGGGCTACCCACTGCCCAGCCCGCTGGGCAGTGCCAACCCCACCTGGGCCCAGGGGCCAGGCGCCACGAGCCCCCACAATGACTTCCTCAAGAAGATGGATGACTTCTGGCTGCTCAAGGAGCTGCAGACCTGGCTGTGGCGCTCCGCCAAGGACTTCAACCGCCTCAAGAAGAAGGTGCCGCCTGCTGCCCTCATGCTGCGCCTCGAGATGCGGGGTTTCTGACCCCTGCCCCCCCACATCCCATCACCACGCTGTGCCTCAAGGTGCGGGGCATCTGCCCACTCCCACCCCACTCATCATGCTGTGCCTCGAGATAAGGGGCCTCTGACTTCCACCTCCCCTCAGATCTTCCGCACCTCCAAACCCAGGCTCCACTGTGCCTCCCACCCCTTACCCCTCTCTCTCCCTTCCATGGTTTCCAGCCTCCTCCCCATCTGTGATGCCATGCAGCATGTCCCCATCCTTCTCCCTCCCTCTCTGTGCCCTCCTGCCCCTGCTTTTTCCTTATTCTCCAGCAAGGGACCTATTTGCTTTCCAAAATAGGGAAATGACCCTCATTCTCCCAATACAGCCCAGAGCAGCACTAAACCCCACCCCCAGATCTGGACAGCAATAAGCCCATCTCAGTTCACCCAGAGCAACAATAAACCCCACCCCCATGTGCTCTGGGCAACAGTCAGCACTGTCTATTTACCATGGGCAGCCCTAAGCCTTGTCTGGCTTTGTCTCTTGCTGCGTCATACTCTGTACCTCTGGTTTGATCCAATTCTTCCTCTGCGTCCCCCTCCCCTGCTGCAATCCCCCACCCCTCCTCTCATGCACAGAGACCTGGACTCATCCAGCCTTTCCTCAGGTTCAGAGCCCCTGACACTGGCCTGCAGCCTGGCCTCCATGTCTCCTTGGGTGCTTCCAGTTCTGCCCTACATGCATCACTTTCCTCATGCCTGGGGGCAGGAGCTGAGGTGAGCAATGCCAGTGCCAGCCCTCCAGTCACACCTATGAATGGGGCAATCTCACCCCATGACACTGCAACATCGTGGGGCAAGACGGATTAGAAATAGGAAGGATCAAGGGGAGACCAGGAAAGTCTGGAGATCTAAACCAGGAAGGGGCAGGATTTGGAACAGGAAAGGTTGGGGTCCAAACCAGGAAGGGGCAGGGTTTGGAAGAGGAAAGGTTGGGGTCCAAACTAGGGGCAGGGTTTGAAAGCGGACCTCCAGCATTTCTCCAATTGCAATGCTGCTGCATCTTTTGGCCCCATCTCCTGACAAAACACCCATGAGGGCCAGGAAAGCAGGGGAGCTAAACCAGGAAGGCGTGGGGCACTATCCCTCCGCCCTTTCGTACCATGACACATGGAGCATTTCCTTAAAGTTTACATTGTCGCCGACGTAGCATTTGGGCAGATGTGGGGGCTCTTTACCTGGCATAAGCCCTGCTGCCCAGCCCCCTCCCCATGCTCCAGGTGTGGGATCAGGGTTAAGGGCCTATCACCCCACCCTTCTTAAACCCCTCCCCCCCCCACATTCCCCCTGTCGGGTTGTGTTTTTCTTGGTTTATCTATATTAATATTTATTTATTTGGAAATGTTATTTATTAGATGGTATTTATTGCAGAATTTCTATTCTTGTATTAACAAATAAAAGGCTTCCTCCATGAGCTTGGCTCACTGGCACCTTGGGTTGGGACTGGCTGAGAGCTCACTGGCCTGCTAGTGTTCACCGCACCCCAATCAGCTGCCCCAGATTCTACCACAAACTGAGCAGCCACCCCAGATCCCTAACCCATGTAAATACAACCCCAATCCACCCCCACCGCATCCTTCCCCAGGCCCCTGCCCCTGATCCAGGTCCTGATCTGCCCCCCACACCAGCACCATGTGCTGTGTCACACACACTCTCCTGGACGGTTGGCCATCCTGAGGCTTTGGGGGTAAAGACGGGGGTTTCCTGGCAGGAAGGGAAAGAAATGGGGACCTGAGGGAGGGGCATTACCTGTAGGGTCAAGGAGAACTGGGCAGGCAGGAGAGCATGGGGCGGGGGGGGGAAGAGCGACAACATGGCTGGGGCACTAGGGGTGGGGAAAGAGAATGTGACAGGGTGGGGTGGGGGCAGATGGCTCATCAGCATGGAACAGTAATGTAGGGAGTGGCCCTGAGATGGATGCAGGGGTGGGGCTGGATGGAAAGGCGAGTCCCAGGCCCCTTTGCCCATCCTGGCAGCTCCTACCTGTACAACATGACATGTCTGACAGGGAACAAGCCCTCCCCATGTGTGTCTGACAGCAGGCTCCTTATGTCCAAGGGGGAAACTGAGGAACAGGGAGGGCATAGGGCCCTTCACAGCCAGTTAAAAGCAAAGCTAAGAATAGAACCCAGGTGTGCTGGCGCTCACCCCACCCCACCCTGCCTCTGCAGCTCTACCCACTAGACCCCACTCCTCTGCTTCATAATTAAAATGTCATAGTTGGGGGAGCTGACACGGCTGCACCTGCTCTGAGGATAAGTGGGAGGTTCAGGCCCATTGCATCTCCTACCAGTGTAGAACTCACCAAAGAGTTCAATATGACGGGGATTATGGGGACAAAACACCTGCTAGCCCCCTAACTCCCTGCTTCTGGACCTAATCTAGCCAGCCCCTACACACCCATCCATCTAGGCATCCACCCACCCATGTACACATCCCTCCATCCATCCCCATACACATCCCTCCATCCATCCATCCCCAATACATTCCTCCATCCCTCCCCCAATACGTCCCTTCATCTGTCCCCATATACCCCTCCATCCATCCTGTAGTGGGCTGTTCACCCACTCCTGCCTGGAAGGGCTTAAAACAGCCCTGGAGAGGGCTGGGACAGGGGGAAAAGCTGGGCTGATTGGGAAGCAGCCGCGGCTGAGGCCATGCCCCAAACAGACCCAGCTGGCCCTATAAAGGCCAGGGAAGCCAGAGGTAGAAAGACTCTAACTGAGAAGGAGGGACCTGGCTGCAGGGAGCTGAGAGAAGGTATCTGGAGTGGAGCAGGGCTGGGAGAAGGCCGAGGGAGCTCTGGCCTGGAAACCCCCTAAGCTGCAGCCTAGTGGAAGGCCAATTAGGTATGGGGGTTGCAGTGGGTAGCCCACAAGTAGGCAGAGGTAGCAGATCCAAATGCCCCTTGCCTATGATGAGTGGCTTTTACACTTCAGTTTTCCCAGGTGAGTGAGGTTAGATGGTGACTGGCAGTAGCCCATGACTGAGGCAAGGTGGGGATAGAAGGTTGGGGGTTCCCCTGGGTGGGAAGACCCTGAGACTGCAGGGGTATTGCCAGGGGGCAGCACCCCAAAGGCAAGGGGAAGTGGGGTCCTGGGAGGGACACAGGGGCTAGCGGCAGCAGGACACCAGCCTGCAGAAGGCACTCTGGAGGCTGGAAATGCTAATTCCCTGAGATGACCAGCAGGAGGCACCACAGGGGTGAGTCCTGCACTGTGACATATCCCTGCATCCACACCCTGACACGTCCCATGAGGTTGACATACAGAATTGTGGCTCTTGCTCATTTTCACTTGAGTCAGTGTCTGGGGCAGGTCCCCAGCCTCTCCCCTTCTCGCTGGCTGGGTTCGCTCTGCATGTGGAGCCCCAGGGCTGCCTTCATGCCTTGTAAATTCACCCTGCAACTGCAGCAAATCAGTGGGGGGGGAGCCCCTAAATATAGCTTTGGGCGGGGGGAGGAATGCAGCACGTACACACACTGCAGCCTGGCATAATTTACACCTGGTGCAGGGAGCCCAGGGCTGGGCTGGCAGGGGCTGTGGATCAGGGTTGAGGGGCTGGCATAGCTGGGTGTGTCTGTGTGTGCTGTTCAAGCCCACTGCCCCCTTCTCTTGGTCCGCAATGGGCTCAGAGTGGGGCCTCCAGCCTGGCACCCTCCGAATGCCCCTGGAAGGGGAGAGGGGTGCTGGGATATCAGACCCCTGTGAAGGCTGGGGAGAGTGGGGAGTCCTGGCTGAGCTGGGTGACCCTCTCATGGCTCCCCCTAGGAGTTTTTGTGTCTCTGTCCCAGCCCCTCGCTACCCCATGTGGGGCAGGGGGGCAGCAGTTTGGGATTGAGGGGCACCAGCAGAGCTGGGGGGGGGGAGGCAGCCCTGGGGGCTGGTGGTGACTCAGTGCCATGTTGGATGCCTCACCCCCAACAGAGGCAGACTGGGGCTGGGGTCAGTGCCCCCTGCTGCTTCCCTTTGTCTCCCTGGAGCCAGGGCTCCCGGAATCCGACTGACTCAGCCCCGATTCCCTCCCTGTTCCTGGCAGGGGACAAAGCTGAGGCTGCCCTGGGTCAGGGATGGGGGGCGGGGGGGAGGGGAGGAAGGCCAAGATCCCAAGTGAGTCACTGTGCCCCCCAGACCACAAGCTCTGCACAGCCCCGAAGCTAAGCGGGCTCAGGGTAGGCTAACCCTAGGAAGGAGACCACCCAGTTTCTATGGCATCAGCCCCAGACCCAGGGCCCCATTCCCCTACCCCTTCTGGTTCATCCATTCTACCTCCTTCAGTCGCCCTGCTTTCCTCAGTTGGCTGCACTCATTCGCCATCGCTTCTGGTCTTAAAATAATCAGCAGGTGTAGAACAGATGCTGGGGCCCTCCCCAGAGGCAGCTGCATCTCAGCACTGGGTGAGGGATACCTGTATAAACAGCCTCTGTGCCCCATCCCACAGAAGACTGTATCGTAGTGGTTGGCAAAAGATTCCTGTATAAACCGTTCTTGCACCTCTCCCCAGAGGGGGCTGCATCTCAGCACTGGGTGAGGAGCAACAGAGAGATTAGAACTGGGATAGATTTCACTGTGTGAAACTGTTTTTTTCAGGATGGGGCCTCTCTGTGTGTTTGTGCAGTGCTGGGGACTCTGGGTGCTGCCCTAATATGCCATCCTCTTTATACTGAAATCCCTAAACTGCCCACATAAAAGAGCTTTGAAATGAGCACATGACTTTGCAGTGATGGGGGGGGCAGTTGGGCCTCTCAGTGCCCGAGATGGGGGGGCAGTTTGGTGATGGGGAGGATGTGGCGCACATCAGCTAGACTTGTAAATGATCAGCTATGAAAGTGTTAACAATACAGGCATTTAATCTGGAATCACTAGGCTTCAGAGTTAACAATGCAGCAAAGTCTAGAGCTGTGAAAGAATGGGGCATGGAGCCAGAATAACACTGATGATATGGGCATAAGCTTTCGTGGGTTGAACCCCCGCCCCCCTTCAGATGCAGATACTAACATGGCTACCCCCTGATACTTGACTGATGATAGGGGGAAGGGGGGAAGGCTACATGGGCCAAGGGGGAACCCATGACTGGTGACCAGGTTTGGGAGGGCCCCATGTGATCTTGGGGCATCACTGCCAGCCTTGTGCCTCAGTTTCCCCTGTCCTGTGGGGGTGAGGGGCTCTTGTATTTGCAGCAGGCCTTGGAGAGACATGCGGACAAGGAGTCACAGAAAGCAGCGCCCCAGAACCAATCCAGCTAATCAGCCACTGGCGCCCCGCCCTCTCAACCCCGGCGGGTCCAGTATGGAAGCGGCAGCAAGGCCTCGGCGGGGAGGGGGTTAACTCCGAGCCGTCCGCTTCCTCCCGGCCAGAGAGCTACGAATCCTGGAAGTAACAGTGACACCCAGTGGCCAGATGGGATAACGCGCCTCGCCCGCGCAGATATCCCCAGGAAACCCCCAGCCCTGTGCCCCCGACCTGCAGCCTCCTACTAGCCCAGCCCTGGGCTACCCCCAAGCTCTACCGATGCCCCTCACTCCCGCCCTGCTGCAGCCCCTCCCTCCATCCCCCGCTAGCCCAGCCCTGAGCTCCCCCACAGCTCTGCCTGTGCCCCTCAATCCTGCCCTGCAGCCCCTCCCTCCATCCCCCGCTAGCCCAGCCCTGAGCTCCCCCACAGCTCTGCCTGTGCCCCTCAATCCTGCCCTGCAGCCCTCCCTCCATCCCCGCTAGCCCAGCCCTGAGCTCCCCACAGCTCTGCCTGTGCCCCTCAATCCTGCCCTGCAGCCCTCCCTCCATCCCCGCTAGCCCAGCCCTGAGCTCCCCACAGCTCTGCCTGTGCCCCTCAATCCTGCCCTGCAGCCCTCCCTCCATCCCCGCTAGCCCAGCCTCAGCTCCCCCACAGCTCTGCCTGTGCCCCTCAATCCTGCCCTGCAGCCCTCCCTCCATCCCCGCTAGCCCAGCCCTGAGCTCCCCCACAGCTCTGCCTGTGCCCCTCAATCCTGCCCTGCAGCCCCTCCCTCCATCCCCCGCTAGCCCAGCCCAGAGCTCCCCCCCAGCGCTGCCTGGGCCCCGCAATCCAGCCCTGCAGCCCTCCCTCCATCCCCGCTAGCCCAGCCCTCAGCTCCCCCCACAGCTCTGCCTGTGCCCCTCAATCCTGCCCTGCAGCCCCTCCCTCCATCCCACGCTAGCCCAGCCCTGAGCTCCCCCACAGCTCTGCCTGTGCCCCTCAATCCTGCCCTGCAGCCCCTCCCTCCATCCCCCGCTAGCCCAGCCCTGAGCTTCCCCACAGCTCTGGCTGTGCCCCTCAATCCTGCCCTGCAGCCCCTCCCTCCATCCCCCGCTAGCCCAGCCCTGGGCTTCCCCCTGCCCCCCCCCCCATTCTGTTGGTGCCCCATTCTCTCTAGGGAAGGGATTCCCTAGCACAGAGGGAGCCCAGCATGCTCCCAGGCTGTCCCCAGGCCCTGCCGTGTGCCCCCCACCCAGTAGCACTTGCTCTGCTCCTTCCCCCCACTCACCTGCCCAGGGGCAGTGGGGCCCTTCCAGCACTGAGTTTAGTCTCGAGTGTGTAGCTGAGCCCCTGCCCCACTGCGGGGGTAGGATGTGAGGGGCGCCTCTGGGGCAGAAGGAGAAGCAGCACCAGGTCAGTAGGGGGCACTGTAAAGAGCTGATGCTAAACTGTCCACCTCACACACACTTCACTCTGCAGGGGGTGGGTTGGAAAGGCTCAGTGGGGGACCCTGTGCTGTGGGGAGCAGGGCAGGATCTCAATAGGGGGCACTGTGCTGTGGGGAGCAGGGCAGGGGGCTCAGTGGGGGGCCCTGTGCTGGGAGTGGGGCAGGGGCTCAGTGAGGGGCCCTGTGCTGTGGGGAGAGGGGCAGGGGGCTCAGTGAGGGGCCCTGTGCTGTAGGCAGGGGTGAAAGTAACTTAAAGGATTTATCAGTACGCTGGAGTCCTGAGCATGGGCGTGGCCTCAACCGGAAGAGGTGGGGCCTTTCAAGATTTAAAGGTGCTGGGAGCCCCAGGCCTTTAAATCACCCTGGAGCTACCAGCTGCAGAAGTGGCTGGGAGCCCTGGGGCTCAGGGGTGAATTAAAGAGCCCAGGGCTCCGGGCCCTTTAAATCACCCCTGGAGCCCTGCTGCCACTGAGGTAGCAGTGGCAGGGCTCTGGCTGTTGCGGGGAGCCCCAGGCCCCATAAATCCCTGCCTGAGCCTGGCTGCCAGGGCTCCGGCAGCTGGACTTGTGTGGAGATTTAAAGGGCCTGGGGCTCCTGACACTGTGGGGCCCCCCAGGCCCTTTAAATCACCGCTGGAGCACTGCCGCCACTGGGGTAGCAGCGGCAGGGCTCCGGCCACTGTGGGTACCCTGGGCCCTTTGAAGTGCCGCTGGAGCTCCAGCAGAGCAGCTTGGGTGGTGCTTTAAACATGTCTAGAGCCCTGGGCCTTTAAATCACCACCGGAGAAGCTGGTCCAGTTTGGCACGGCGTTCCGGCTCTTGCCAGTACGCTGTACCATACCATACCATGCCGGCTTACTTTCACCTCTGGCTGTAGGGAGCGGGGCAGGGGCTCAGTAGGGGGCACTATGCTGTGGGGGGGCAGGGGCTCAATAGCAGGTGCTATGCTGTGGGGAGCGAGGCAGAGACTCAGTAGGGGGTGCTGCGCTATGAGGAGCAGTGAAGGGGGCTGTGTTGTGGGGGGCAGGGGCTCAGTAGCAGGTGCTGTGCTTCGGGGAGAGGAGGGCTTAGCATCTTTTGGATACAGGACACAGCTTCTTCCATTCCCCAATGTTACATGGTGTACAAGCACTGCTGTCCCCCCTCCCCCTTGGAGTTGGTCATGTCATCTAGTCCCTGTGGGGCAGAGAGGCCCCTGCCATCATCACCAGTGTACAGGACCCAGGGAAGTCCAGGCAGTGCAGGGGGCTCAGGATGGCTCGGCTCAGCCTAGCAGCACAGTTCTCATGTAGCCATAGGTCAGGGAGTCCCGGAGGACCCAGAAGGTAGGGATCCCCAGGCAGGCTGGCCAGGAGGTGCTGGGGAAAGAGTGGGTCTGGGTGCCTGGGTAGTATCAGCTTTGTCTGTCACCCTCAAAGCTGCAGTTGTCATTGAGTAGCTCTGGCATCAGGGGAGAGGGACACTAATGCTGAAGGGGAGCAGGGGCTGTCTATGCTGGGAGCCTCCCCTTCCAGAGGGCACATCCCTCTAGGGTCAAGTCAGACTGCCCCCTCCCCCCGTGCCATCCCCTAAGTCGAAGGGGAGGAGTCTGTGCCAGGCCCTGCTCAGACAGTCACTGAGGTTGGGGACCCATCTTGTCAGGCATGGGCCTGACATGGAGTCACTGAAGTTGGGACCCCGTTGTGCCAGGTGCTGCACAGACATGGAGTAACTGAGATCGAGGGCCCAGTTGCCCTGGGATAGGGGTGATCTGGCTTAGTAGTTGGTGCAAGAGTCATTCCTAATGGTTGGAGCGGGAGCCAGGAAATGGAGCTGAGGGTCAGAGTCAGAGGGCAGATCTTCTATCCTTTTTGACAGAGATAGACACATCCAGCCACTAGAAAATCTTTGACACCAAATTTCAGGTCTTGAAGTGGCGGAAGGGACCAACAAGACATGTATCACAGCGTAACCTCAGGACCTGCAACTGAAGTTGTTCCTCTGGGACATAAACACGGCCTTTGTGGTAGAGATGTCCTCCTGTAATCTGAACTTGGCAATGGGTTGGGTACTGGTACCAGCCAAGGCAGGACGGATTTGAGGGGTGAATGGGTCAGCAGACAGCAAGAAACAGACGGAAAATATCAGGTTGCTGTCTATTGTCCCATTAACAAAATTGGATGCCTTAAGAACTGTGGAAGGCGTTCCCCTGGCAGAGTCAAGTTATTCCTCCTTACGGGACAGTGTGTTAGCCTTTCTGTCTCTGTCCCCCAGACAATAGGTGACTATAAAACTGAACTGGGCAAAGAAGAGGCATTGGATCTGACGTTGGTTAAGGTGCTTGGCTGTCCAGGTATATTCCAGGTTCTTGTGATTTGTAAGGATCTGGACTAGGAGTCTGGCCCCCTCTAGTCAATGGCATTATTCCTCAATGGCTGCCTTGATGGCTAACAACTTCCTCTCTGCCTGGGTTAGCTTTTATGTGAGAAGGCACAGCGGTGCAGTCAGCCATGGTTGGGGGGAGGGCCTGCTGGCTGGGATAACACACCATGCCCAGTGTAAAATTTGCTGTGTCAGCCTTTGCTGTAAATGGTTTTGTGGGATCAGGATGAGTACTGAGGTGAATCTCTATTTTAGTTGCTTGAAGGTGGGTTGGGCTTCTGGAGACCATGTGAACTGGGCTCCCTCATGCAGAAGGGCAGCCATACGCTAGAAAACACCTTTAATGAATCAACTGTAGAAATTGGCAAAGCCCAGAAATTGCTGTATCCCATGGTGTCTTTTGGTGCAACCCAGTCGGATATGGCTATCATCTTGCATGAGTCAATGGTTTGCTTCTTGGGATGATATACCCAAAGAATTCAACTATATCTTGGTCAACCTTGTACCTCTCAGGTTTAGCATACAGAGGGTTCTGACAGATTCTCTCTAGGACTCTGCATACACAATGATTGTGAAGGGCCTGGTCTCCCCAAAATATGAGGCTATCATCATTGCAGATAAGTACAAAATGGTCTAGCATGTCCCTGAAGATATCATTGCTGGAAGGTCACCAGAGCATTGCACAGGCCAAATGGCATAACTAGGTACTAATGTCTGTATCGGGTACAGAAGGTGGTCTTCCACTCATCTACCTTCCTAAACCAAGCTAGATTATAAACTCCATAGAGGTCCAACTTCATGAAGTCCTTGGTGGAACAAAGTCATTCAAAAAGCTCATTGACAAGGTTAAGGGGTTACTGATTCTGGATGGTGACCTTGTTTAGCACCCTGTAGTCCACACAGGGATCCATCCATCTTCTTTACCAAGAAGATTGGTGAGATGTGGATGGATGGATGAAACCCTTTTGAAGGTAGCTCCAGAGTGCCTATAGCTCAGGCTCAGAGACAGAGTAGATGTGGCTGAAAGGGATCTCTGCTCCTGGCTGAGGGTCAATGGGGCAGTTGTAACTATGATGGGGCAGAAAGGTGTCCACAATCTTCTTATTGAACATGTTCATGAATTCTTGGTATTTAGCAGATATCGCTGAGGTGATAGGAGATGTGGAGGGTGCTGAGATTCCATGCAAACTAATGGCTTTTGGATTCTCTGAGAAGGTAGACAGAGGTGCAGATGGCTTCTGGCCCATGAGTTGGTTATGGGAAACAAGACTCCTGACAGTACCAATGGATATGCTGTTTGTGGGCAGCATGCTGAGGATAAGTGGAGAGTTTGTGGTTTGGATGAGCCCAGATTAGAGGTTTCTTGATGACCCTAGAGGGCGGTGACCTCCCAGGGGCAGTCTGGTGAGTAACCAGGCCTGATAAGGAGTCATCCATCAACAGACTCCACCAAGTCTGAAGAGCTTTTTTGCTGCATGGGGACCATATGTGAAGGATTGCACAAAATCCAAGTCCATGAGCTCAAAGGAAGCACCTGAATCCACCACCACATTCAGGTGGGCCTCAGACATGGTGGGATGTTGAAGTTGGAGAGGGAATCCCAGTGGGTGACAGGTCAGGTTCTAGTTAGCACCAGTAGTGCCAGGTGCTGCACAGACAATAATTGATGATAGGAAGAATACACCGGCCAAAGGCCAGGCCACAGTCAGGGAGCCAGACCCAGACTAGTGCCCACAACACTAGTAGGAGCTGGAGCTGGGGAGCCCAGGGCTGGGGCTGAAGGGCATTAGCAGAGCTTGGGGAGGGGGGGGCCCTGCTCTCATAGTCTCACTCTGCCCCCAACCCTGGTGCATTCTGAGTGTTTTTGCATTTCCCTGGGGGCCCCTCCATCTATGACCAGGGAAAATGCCCGATCGTGCCTTGCAGCTGCAGGAACATTGCTGTGCCCGGCTCTGGGCCAGGCACAGACTCTGTTAAGGTTCATTTGCTCAGGGATAAGAGGCTGGAGCAACCCCCAAGGGAGAGATCCATCAGGATGGAACAGAGAGCAGGGAAGGTCTCTGTCTTCCCTGGGAGATGGACTAAAGATTGGGCTGGGGAGGCAGGCACCTCCCACCAGGTGCTGGCTGCTCTCCCAACTGTCCCCTCCCCACTTGCTCCTTCTGTCTCTCAAAGTCCAAACCAATTCCTGCTGCTCACCCAGCAAAGCCAGCGGGACCTCCCTAGCCAGTCATAGGACAGGTAGGCTCCATATCAGCCAATTTACAGCACAGGTGGGTGCTATGCCAGCCAGTCACTGCATGGGCAGGCTCCATGCCAGCCAAAGACCAGGGTAGCTCTGGCTCCCTCCATGATTCCATGCCATCACAGGGCTCAAGTGTGTGTGTGGGGGGGGGGGGTCACCAGCCCCTTTCCCCCCCTCCTCTGCGCTCAGGGTCTCCCCTGCAATACTAGGCCAGGGGACACAACTCAAAGGTCATATCCCAAAATCAGGAGAGTAAACCTGGGGATGGGGGAGGTAGGCCCCACAACTTTCCCACATGTACGCCCTGCCCGGTGTCTCCCCTCAACACTCACCCCCTCCACATACCTTCCCCCTCCCTGCCCCTCACACTGATCCCTAGTGTCCCCCCCACATCCCCTCTCCTTGCTACTCCCCACATACCCCTGCCCACTGTCTCTGGTCCTCAGAGCCTGGGGCAGCCGTCTTCCCTGGCCTTAGTCCTCTGAACTCATTGTGAGGTGGTGGCCGTTTTGACTAAGGGCAGCCTGTGGTGGCCACCCTCTCCCATCACTGCCAATGGGGCTGACATGTTGGAGAAAGAAGAAAAATCTCCCCCAATGTGCAAAAGATCATAAGATGCTGGAAACCTCCCCAATAAACACTGGGAGGCTCCTGACAAAGTTGTGAGTTCAAAGCTGCCTTACCCAGCCGCACAGAAAGGTGCTGGCCCTAAGCCACCACGGTTCACCTGGGGAGCCTGGCTCTCTTCAGGGGGTGGGGACTCCAGGGACCAGGTTGGCTCAGAAGGGAAAATTGGGATTTGGGGGCCCCCTAAAGAGGAAGGACCCCAAGACAGAGGCCAGGCTGGCTCAGGGGCTTGGGAATGGGACATGGAGCCCTTCCCCTCTAGGGGGCCCCAAGGCAGGGGCCAGGCTAGTTCAGTGTGGGGGTGGGGGACAGGCAGATCAGTCATTCCATTGGGAGTTCCTCACTCTGCTCCATGTCTCCTCCAGCAGGTGGCATCAGATGACCCTGATTTCTATACCACCACATATGCATCGTTCTACTGGGACCTGGGTGCCTACTGGGCCTTGCTCAGCAGGGCCATCAACTGGGGCCAGGCCTTCTGCATTTATGGTAACATGGGCCCCACAACACTGGGGAGGGCCCCACAGTGACTGAGCATATATGTCCTGTCTGGGCCCAACCCTAGGATTCCACCCTACTGTGCCAGCCCCAAAGCCCTCATCTCCTCTCAGGCTGCCAGCTCTATGGGGGGCAGGAACATATGCCAGGGCTGGGCTGGGGTCAGCTCACCTGACCACATTCTCTTCCCTTAGGGTGTCCAGTTTTCAACTGGAACACCTGGTCAAAAAGGGACCCTGGCAGCTCTGGTCAGCACCACTGACCAGGCCATTAAAAGTCCAGTTGGCAGTGCTGCTGGGTGAAGGCAGGCTAGTCCCTACCTGTCCTGGCATCGCTCTGCACCCCAGAAGTTGCCAGCAGGTCTGGGTCCTAGGTGGGGGGCCACATGGCTCCACATGCTGCCCCTGTCCTGAGCACTAGCTCCACACTCCCATTGGCTGGGAACTGCTCATTGGGAGCTGGGGGTCGGTGCCTCTCGGCAAGAGCAGCATGCGGAGCAGCATGCGGAGCCTCCTGGCCTCCCCGTCTAGGACTCGGACCTGCTGGTCGCTTCCAGGGCACAGCACAGACCCACGACAGGCAGGGACCCTGCATTAGCCCTGCTGCGCTGCTGACCGGGAGCTGCCAGAGGTAAGCCTGTGCCCCAACCCTGAGGCTCCCCCAAACCTGGAGCCACCTCCTGAACCCCAAACCCCTCATCTCTGGCCCCACCCCAGAGCTAGCACCCCCAGCCCAGAGTCCTCACACCCCTGCACCAAAACTCCATGCCCCAGGCCAGAGCGTCCTCCCACACCCTGAACCCCTCATCCCTGGCCCCACCCCAGAGCCCTCACCCTGTCCTGCACCCCAACCCCCTGCCTCACCCACAGCCCCCTCTCGCACTCCAAATCTCTCAGCCCAAACCTGGAGCCCCCTCCTGCACCGTAAACCCCTTAACCCAGAGCCCTCACCCCCTCCCACACCCCAACCTGCTGCCGCAGCCCAGTGAAAGTGCATGAGGGTAGGGGAGAGTGAGCCATGGAGGGAGGGGGAATGTAGTGAGTGGGGGTGGGTGGGGCCTTTGGGTAGGGGCAGAGCATGGGCAGGGCCTCTGAGAAGGGGCGGGGCTAGGGTATTTGGTTTTGTGCAATTAGAAAGTTAACAACCTTCTCTTCCCCGAGGGCCAAGAATGGGGGGGGGGTTGGCAGCTCAGACTCTTGCACCTTCCATCCCCTGTGCCAGGCTGGGCTTCTTTCTATCTATCTATCTAGGCCCTTTCCTCACCACCGTTCAGTCCCTTTCCACACTGCTCACGGCCCGTTGCTGCCCCCTGCAGGGCTCCAGAATGGGGTGTATGAGGCCTCCAGGAACATCATGGAGGCTAAGGAGATCCAGCTGGAAGCATCCTGCTACTTCACCTACCTCCATCCCTGAGATCTGGTCAGTGTGTGCCTGTGCCAAGTGGCCTCATGGGGGAGGGGGTGGCAGGGAAAGGGGCAGCCTGAGAGGTGGGGGCATTGGCCAGCATGGCACTGATATTCCCAAGGCCTGGCCCTGCTATTCCCCAAGCAGGGCCTGGGGCACTGTTGCCACCAGCAGAATCTCAGTGGGATTGGCACTCAGCCCAACCTTCCTCAGGGTATGGCTACACGTACAAATCTGCAGCGCTGGTAGTTGCAGCGCTGGTCGTCCAGCTGTGCAGGGCCAGCGCTGGTGTGTGGCCACATTTGCAGCGCTGTTGGGAGTGATGAATTATGGGCAGCTATCCCAGCATTCAAGTGGCAGCAACGGTGCTTTTCAAAAGAGGGGGGTGGAGTGGAGCGTAGTGTGACAGGGAGCGGGGGGGAGAGAGAGAGAGTGGATTTTTGGAGCCAACACTGTGTGTTAGCTTCCTGCCTTGAAAAATCAGAACATGTTCCCGATCCCTTACCCTTAACTCTTAACTGCAAACAGCCTGCAGCCAACACGACTCCCTTTCTCCCCTCTGCCCCCGCTGTTTCTGTCAAGCAAACACTCACTCCCTGATTTGATTGTTCACAGATTGATCACAGCAAACAGGAGCTGTGTTTGTAGATAAACAGCTCCGGGATCAACGGATCAGAGCTACGGAGCTCGGAATTCACAACAAAACAAAGAGAGGCTGCATAACAAAACAAAGAGTAATTTATAAAAGCATTCTGGGATACATCCTTATACCCTGGAGGCCAATCACAGCGCTGGTGTGTGGCCACACTTGATGACCAGCGCTGCAGCACCAGCGCTGGAATCCTTATTCCCCATGCCGAGTGAGGTATACGGCCAGCGCTGCAGCCAGGGAGTTGCAGCGCTGGAAGTGCCCTGCAGGTGTGGCCACTTACTAATTGCAGTGCTGGTGGAGGCTTTCCAGTGCTGCAACTTGCCAGTGTAGCCATACCCTCAGAGACCCTGCAGGGACTAGGGAGTGTAGCCATCGAGTGGGGTCAGCCATGGGGAGGGAAATCCCTCTTCAGCTCCTGTACAGGGCCCCCTGCCTCTGCCAGGAAACCCTGATGCAAATGGCTTCTGTGCCACCAATGGGGTCCCACCTGTGCCTCCTCAGGACCAGGCACTCCTTCAGTCAGCCATCAGCCCTGGCAGGACTTGGGCAGCGAGAGGCTGTGCTCCCCCTATCTTTGCACCATGTCGCACCTGGCCCAGGATGGAGAGGAACCTTCCCTGTCCACAGCCTGTTCAGGACCCAGGGAGGAGCAGAGTAGATACCCTGGGGCATTTTTGGGATGGGGGCGGGGGTCTCTGTCAGGAAGGGAAATGAGACACTCAATTGTAATGAGAAGGGACAGTAGGCAGCACTACCATCGTGTGGGTTAGTGGGAAAAGGCCCTGTGTCCCATTCCCTCCCTTCCCCCACCTCCAAGCTAGCCTGTCCCCTGCCCTGAGGCTGGATCTAAGACAGTGCCCCCTAGAGCAGTGGTTCACAAAGTCTAACAACCTGTGGACCCCTTTCACTAAATTGTCAAGTCTCATGAACCCCCTCCTAAAAATGAATATTTCCAGAGATTTTCTCCTTTACCTGAGTATAAATTATAAAAGTGGTGATTGTGGGCATATAAAATTTGTTTTTATTACATGCTTATTACACACTATTTATCACTACAGTATTTTTATTACATTATGAAAATGGCAACACTCTTCCAAGATCTCACCTTCCGAGCCTGTATCAAGGCTCCTATGTTTCATCAAGGAGTATCAGATGTGAAACAGCATGAAGGTATTTAAAAGGCCTACTGAAAGAGTTCCCCCTACACAAGCATTCAGGTCTTGAGCAGTCCAGGCAAACAACGCACCTTACAACAAAGCTTAAACTTGTTCTTCACAATAATTTAAAAAACAGCACTAGCTGTCTATTTAATGTTAAAAACAGCAAAAAATATCCACCTCCCTTTCCATTTCTTATAAGGAGTCTTGAAGTTAAAATCTCCTCAGTGTGATAGATATGCTTGCTTTGATTGCACCCTGGTTCTCATGGGAGACTTTAATCACCCTGATATCTGCTGGGAGAGCAATAAAGCGGTGCACAGACAATCCAGGAAGTTTTTTGGAAAGTGTAGGGGACAATTCCCTGGTCCAAGTGCTGGAGGAACCAACTAGGGGCAGAGCTCTTCTTGACCTGCTGCTCACAAACAGGAAAGAACTAGTAGGGGAAGCAAAAGTGGCTGGGAACCTGGGCGGCAGTGGTCATGAGATGGTCGAGTTCAGGATCCTGATACAAGGAAGAAAGGAGAGCAGCAGAATACAGACCCTGGATTTCAGAAAAGCAGACTTTGACTCCCTCAGGGAGCTGATGGGCAGGATCCCCTGGGAAAATAACATGAGGGGGAAAGGAGTCCAGGAGACAAGGGCGGCTCTAGAGATTTTTGCCGCCCTGGTCCTGCGGCTCTGAAGCCGTGGGACCAGCGGACCCTCTGCAGGCAAACCACCGGAGGCAGCCTGCCTGCCGCCCCCGTGGCGCCGGCAGAGCGCCCCCCGCAGCTTGCTGCCCCAAGCACACGCTTGGCGTGCTGGGGCCTGGAGCCGCCCCTGCCAGGAGAGCTGGCTGTATTATAAAGAATCCTTATTGAGGCTGCAGGAAAAAAAATCCCGATGTGTAGAAAGAATACTAAATATGGCAGGTGACCAGCTTGGCTTAACAGTGAAATCCTTGCTGATCTTAAACACAAAAAAGAAGCTTACAAGAAGTAGAAGCTTGGACAAATGACCAGGGAAGAGTATAAAAATATTGCTCAGGCATGCAGGAGTGAAATCAGGAAGGCCAAATCACACTTGGAGCTGCAGCTAGCAAGAGATGCTAACGTACGTGAAGAAACCCTTCTTGTTACTCTTAACAAGAAGAAGAAAGTCAAGGAAAGTGTAGGCCCCTTACTGAATGAGGGAGGCAACCTAGTGACAGAGGATGTGGAAAAAGCTAATGTACTCAGTGCTTTTTTTGCCTCTGTCTTCATGAACAAGGTCAGCTCCCAGACTGTTGCACTGGGCAGCACAGCATGGGGAGGTGGAGACCAGCCCTCTGTGGAGAAAGAAGTGGTTCAGGACTATTTAGAAAAGCTGGATGAGCACAAGTCCATGGGACCAGCTGCGCTGCATCCAAGGGTGCTAAAGGAGTTGGCAGATGTGACTGCAGAGCCATTGGCCGTTATCTTTGAAAACTCATGGCGGATGGGGGAGGTCCCGGATGACTAGAAAAAGGCTACTGTAGTGCCCATCTTTAAAAAAGGGAAGGAGGATCATCTGGGGAACTACAGGCCAGTCAGCCTCACCTCAATCCCTGGAAAAATCATGCAGCAGGTCCTCAAGGAATCAATTCTGAAGCACTTCGAGGAGAGGAAAGTGATCAGGAACAGTCAGCGTGGATTCACCAAGGGCAAGTCATGCCTGACTAACCTAATTGCCTTCTGTGAGGAGAGAACTGGGTCTGTGGATGAGGGGAAAGCAGTGGATGTGTTATTCCTTGACTTTAGCAAAGCTTTTGATACGGTCTCCCACAGTATTCTTGCCAGCAAGTTAAAGAAGTATGGGCTGGATGAATGGACTATAAGGTGGATAGAAAGCTGGCTAGATCATCGGGCTCAACAGGTAGTGATCAACAGCTCCATGTCTGGTTGGCAGCTGGTTTCAAGTGGGGTGCCCCAAGGGTCGGTCCTGGGGCCGGTTTTGTTCAATATCTTCATTAATGATCTGGAGGATGGCGTGGACTGCACTCTCAGCAAGTTTGCAGATGACACTAAACTGCGAGGAGTGGTAGATACTCTGGAGCGTAGGGATAGGATACAGAGGGACCTAGACAAATTAGAGGACTGGGCCAAAAGAAACCTGATGAGGTTCAACAAGGACAAGTGCAGAGTCCTGCACTTAGGACAGAAGAATCCCATTCACTGTTACAGAATAGGGACCGAATGGCTAGGAAGCAGTTCTGCAGAATAGGACCTAGGGGTTACAGTGGACGAGAAGCTGAATATGAGTCAACAGTGTGCCCTTGTTGCCAAGAAGGCTAACAGCATTTTGGGCTGTATAAGTAGGGGCATTGCCAGCAGATCGAGGGATGTGATCGTTCCCCTCTATTCAACATTGGTGAGGCGTCACCTAGAGTACTGTGTCCAGTTTTGGGCCCCACCCTACAAGAAGGATGTGGAAAAATTGCAGTCCAGCGGAGGGCAACAAAAATGATTAGGGGGCTGGAGCACATGACTTAGGAGGAGAGGCTGAGGGAACTGGGATTGTTTAGTCTGCAGAAGAGAAGAATGGGGGGGGGGGGATTTGATAGCTGCTTTCAGCTACCTGAAAGGGGGTTCCAAAGAGGATGGATCTAGACTGTTCTCAGTGGTACCTGATGACAAAACAAGAAGTAATAGTCTCAAGTTGCAGTGGGGGAGGTTTAGGTTGGATATTAGGAAAACCTTTTTCACTAGGAGGGTGGTGAAGCACTGGAATGGGTTACCTAGGGAGGTGGTGGAATTTCCTTCCTTAAAGATTTTTAAGGTCAGGCTTGACAAAGCCCTGGCTGGGATGATTTAGTTGGGAATTGGTCCTGCTTTGAGCAGGGGGTTGGACTAGATGACCTCCTGAGGTCCCTTCCAACCCTGATATCCTATGATCTGCTTAGGTCTTGGAAGTCCAGGTGCTCCGAGCTGCTGGCCCTTGCTGCCCAGGGTTCCTAGGGACAGCTCTGTCCATCATTATGGAATTTTTTTCCCCGAGAACCCCCTGTAACATTTTGCAAACCCCCAGGGGTCCACAAACCCGTTTGGGAACCACTGCCCTAGATGGAAAAGCCGTGTCCCTCCAGTGGGAACCAAAATCACAGTCCTATCTTTGGACATGTTGGCCACAATGCTTGTCTCACACACAGGGCACGGGGAGTTCAACACTCCCATGACAGACCAGAATGTCAGTGTCATCTGTTTGGTAAAGAATATCAAGATTCTCGGGGGTCTGACTCCTGATCACGGATCTTGGGGCCTGTTTCCTGCTGCTCTCTGCTCCCCTAGGCTGGACTTTGCCATGAGGCTCTTGTCCCTGGACGTCTCCCACTCTGCCCTGCTGAACCAGATATAGCCCTATGGGGGGACTGAGCAGAGCCGGTGGTACCTGGCCAACCTGCTCTGACGCTTTCCCGTTTCTGCCTCCTGGATGCCATTAGCCACCCTGTCAGCTGGCGCCTCATGGACCCCTTTGGTACCATGGCACATGGCTACGCTCTGCCCCAGCACCGTGGGCAGGACTATGTGCAGGTGCTGATGAATGTCATGGTCAAGCGGATGCATGCATGCAGCTATCCCAGCTACTGCCATGTGGCCCTGGACAACCACCCTACAAAGAGGCTGCAGAAGAGGCAGGACTTCCAGCGCCAGCCCAGCCTGTACCACTTCATCCTCCACAACCCAGCGCCAGACCTGCCCCCAGCCCAAGGGAGGGAGTTGAGCTTCTCCAGGGATCGGTGCTGGGCCTAGTTGGACCAATAACATCCCCCAGCTCCCATCCCACAGGGTCTGTCTTCTCCCAGAGCCAGCTTGATAGGGTCTGTCCTACTCTCCTGAAACCCATAACCTGCCTTCCTGAGCAGACCCTACCCCTTGATTTTGTAGCACATTCCCCATACTGGCTTCCCTTTGCTGCCCCTGGCTTCCAGACACCCTAGCAACAGTTCAATGATCTTCCACTCAGTAAAGCTACAAACACCTGCCTCTTGCATTTGTTCTGCTCCTCCTCTGCCCCTTTCCTCTGGAATAGCCAGCTCAGTGTGTTGTGTCCAAGTCCTTCACAATTGCCATGTTCTCAGCTTCCCCCAATAGAGTAGCACCCCCATATACTCCCTGAGAAAGCTGATTCCCCACTTTGGCACTTCGTGTGCAAAGGTGGGGGCCTGCAAGTAGTCTAAAAATTAATACTGGCAACTCCAGGCTGTTATTAAAAACCTCAAGGTTACAGCTTCTCTCTGACCTTGGATGGGTAGATGCTGCCACCACCCAAGTGCAAAAACCCCTTTGAGAACCCAGGAAGGCGCACTTGGGAATTCCTTCCTGTGGGGTACCCCCAAGCCTTTTCACCCCACCTCTAGGGAAGAGCTGAGAAAGAAAACAAAGGAAATCTATGGTTGCCACCAGCTACTTAAACAACAGGTGTGCAAACCTCCTAAGACACAAAATCCAATCCTGTTCTTAAAAAGGTAAATTTTATTAAAAATTAAAAGAAAGAAATACATTTGAAAACTTGGGCTATTGCTAGATTTAAAAAAACTCACTTACAAAAATTCAGCATCAGGAATAACCTTCTTGAGGTTCAGCTTAAAGGTTACAAGCAAAACGAAAGCATTTGGGGTTAGCATGGCAGAGTCCACAAGCCATAAAGAAATAAACCTAACCGTGCCTTTCTAGACATTTCCTGATCTACTTACATATCTGGGGGTTTCAAGTGAGTAGTTTCTAGGTATGATTCAGGTGATTTTTCATACCTGGCCCCAACCTTCTTACAGCATAGTTCCAGCCCTGTCTCTGCCTATCTGTGTTGTTCTCAGAGTGAAGCAAAGGGGAAGTTTTTTCCCAATTTTAAAAAGTTCTAGCCTTCCCATTGGCTCTTTTGGTCAGGTGCCCACTCCCTTCCTTTTACCCAGGCAGGGACACAATTTAACTCTTTACAGGTGAAGCAAGTAGAGAACTACTAAGGGGGGTTTTATAGCTAACTGTTTGTCTGGGTCCATAAAAGGGAGCTACCCCCCTTTTCATTTATCACACTTCCTGTCACCCCGCTGCTGCCCTGGAATTTACACTTCTCTCCCCACTGCATCCCGCCTTCATTAGGTCTTTTCACTCAGTTTTCTTCGCCGTGGGAGCCCCAGGGAATCCCAAGCTGAGGTTACAATCAAAAGCAATGCAAATGTGTTGCTAAAGCACCCAAATCCCCTTAACTGCACCCACCATGATCAGCAGATTGCTGGAAGCATTTTGGGGTTTGTGATCCCATCTGTGATTAAACTGATTGTTGAAGACACTTTTGAGTTTTCTTCCTTTGTGGCATCGCTCCCTGGCATGCCTGGGACCACGCGGGTGAGGGGGATGGCAGCTGTCATAGAATCATAGAATCATAGAATTCAAGATCAGAAGGGACCATTATGATCATCTAGTCTGACCTCCTGCAAGATGCAGGCCACATAAGCCGATCCACCCACTCCTTAGCAAGTGAACCCTGCCCCATGCTTCGGAGGAAGGCGAAAAACCTCCAGGGCCATAGCCAATCTTCCCTGGAGGAAAATTCCTTCCCGACCCCAAATATGGCGGTCAGCTAAACCCCGAGCATGCGGGCAAGACTCTCCAGCCAAACCCTCTGGAAAAGGTTATATCATACCAGGCACATAATTGACCTATTGACTAAGCCCGTTATCCTATCATACCATCCCCTCCATAAACTTATCTAGCTTAATCTTAAAGTCATGGAGGTCCTTCGCCCCCACTGTTTCCCTCGGTAGACTGTTCCAGTATTGCACTCCCTGATGGTTAGAAACCTTCGTCTAATTTCAAGCCTGAATTTCCTGACTGACAGTTTATATCCGTCCTCGTGTCCACATTAGCACTGAGCTGAAATAATTCTTCTCCTTCCCTGGTATTTATCCCTCTGATATATTTAAAGAGTGTAATCATATCTCCTCTCATCCTTCTTTTGGTTAAGGAAAACAAACCGAGCTCCTCAAGTCTCCTTTCATACGAAAGGCCTTCCATTCCTCGGATCATTCTAGTGGCCCTTCTTTGTACCTGTTCTAGTTTGAATTCATCCTTCTTAAACATGGGAGACCAAAACTGCACACAATACTCCAAATGAGGTCTCACCAGCGCCTTATATAACGGGACTAGCACCTCCTTATCCCTACTAGAAATACCTCGCCTAATGCAACCCAAGACCGCATTAGCTTTTTTAACGGCCACATCACATTGCCTACTCATAGTCATCTTGTGATCAACCAGGACTCCTAGGTCCTTCTCCTCCTCCGTTACTTCCAACTGGTGCGTCCCCAGCTTATAACTAAAGTTCTTGTTAGACATCCCTAAATGCATAACCTTACACTTCTCACTATTGAATTTCATCCTCTTACTAATACTCCAGTTTACAAGGTCATCTAAATCTCCCTGGAGAATATCCCGATCCTCTTCCGAATTGACAATACCCCCCAACTTGGTGTCATCCGCAAACTTTATCAGCCCACTCCTACTCTTGGTTCCCAGGTCAGCAATAAATAGATTGAATAAAATCGGACCCAAAACCGAGCCTTGAGAAACTCCACTGGTAACCCCCAACCAACCGGACAGTTCCCCTTCAATACTACCCTCTGCAGTCTCCCTTTAACCAGCTCCTTATCCACCTCTGGATTTTCACTTCGATCCCCATCTTTTCCAATTTAACCAGTAATTCTTCATGCGGTACCGTATCAAACGCCTTACTGAAATCCAGATATATGAGATCCACCGCATTTCCCTTGTCTAAAAATCTGTTACTCTCTCAAAGAAGGAGATCAAGTTGGTTTGGCACGATCTACCTTTCGTAAATCCATGCTGTAATCTATCCCAGTTGCCATCGGCCTCATGCTCCGAACCACTCTCTCTTTTAAGATTTTTTCCATGACTTTGCATACTACAGATGTTAGACTAACAGGCCTATAATTCCCGGGTCACTTTTTCCCCTTCTTGAATATAGGAACTACATTAGCTAATCTCCAGTCAGTCGGTACAATCCCGAATTTAGGGATTTATTAAAGATTATCGCTAACGGGCTAGCAATATCCCTCGCCAATTCCCTTAATATTCTAGGATGAAGATTATCCGGGCCCCCCGATTTACTTCCGTTAAGCTGTTCCAGTTTGGCTTCTACCTCAGCTACCGTAATGTCTACCCCCATATCTTCATTCCCATCGGTCCTCTATCACTATTCCTTAGCCCTTCATTAGCCTAATTAAAGACCGAGGCAAAGTATTCGTTCAGATATTGTGCCATTCCAAGATTATCCCTAATCTCCACTCCATTTAAAGTTTTAAGCGGTCCCACTTCTTCTTTCTTGGTTTTCTTCCTATTTATATGGCTAAAAAACCGTTTGCTATTGGTTTTAATCCTTCGCTAGATCCATCTCCACTCGTCGCTTTGCCTTTCTCACAGCTTCCCTGCACCCTCTGACCTCAATAAGGTAGGTTTCCTTGCTGATCCCTCCCATTTTCCACTCCTGGTACGCTTTCTGCTTTTTCTTAATGACCCGTCTAAGACGCTTGCTCATCCAGCTCGGTCTAAAACTGCTACCTACGAGCCGTTTCCCCCTTCTCGGGATACATGCCTCTGACAACTCCTGCAACTTCAACTTGAAGTAACCCCAGGCGTCATCTGCCCTTAGATCCCTAAATATGTTAGCCCAGTCCACTTCCTAACTAGTCGCCTTAATTTAGTAAAATTAGCCCTTTTGAAATCATACACCCTAGTCTCAGATGCACTATTGATTATCCTCCCATTTATTTGGAAACGAATTAGCTCATGATCACTCGAGCCAAGGTTGTCCCCTACAACAATGTCCTCAACAAGGTCCTCGTTACTCACCAAAATCAAATCTAAAATGGCATCCCCCCTCGTCGGTTCAGCAACCACTTGATGAAGGAATTCATTAGCTATCACGTCTAGGAAAAGCTGAGCCCTATTATTATTACTAGCATTTGTTTCCCAATCTATATCCGGGAAGTTAAAGTCCCCCATGATCAAGCAGTTCCTATTAGTATTTACCTCCTTAAAAACATTAAAGAGCTCTCTATCCATCTCTAAGCTAGATCCCGGCGGTCTATAGCACACCCCAATCACTATCCTGGATGAGGCTCTGGTAGTTTTCTTCCCCAATGTGACCATTGCCCAAACAGACTCTGTATTGTCCATTGCAGCGCTAGTTATCTCATTACATTTTACCTCATTATTGATATACAGTGCTACTCCCCCACCTTTACCTTTGCATCGGTCTTTCCTAAACAGCACATACCCTTCCATACCTGTACTCCAGTCATGGCTACCGTTCCACCATGTTTCTGTTATTCCTACGATATCCGGTTTCAATTCCCGGACCAGGAGCTCCAGTTCCTCCATTTTGTTACCTAAGCTTCTCGCATTGGTGAACAAACATCCTAATTTTTCCTGTTGGGCTCCTCTCACTCTTTTCACCCAACTCGGTAGGGACACAGTACTTCCAGTATGACTTGTAGATCTAGAATCTGTCCCCCCCCTCTTCCTTACACGTAACTGCCCCCCTCTGGCTATATCTGTTATCTTGTTGTCCTCACTCCCAATGTGAAAATTTGGTGTGGAGAGCACTAGGACCTCTCCCGACCGTCTCCCCCCAGTGTCTAGTTTAAAGCTCTTTTAATCAGATGAGCCAGCCTCCCTCCTAGAAGTCTACTTCCTTCCCTACTTAGGTGGAGCCCATCCCTTGAGAACAGTTGTCTGTCCCTAAAAGCCTCCCAGTGCCCATACATCCCAAAGCCCTCCTTGTAACACCACTCCTCAGCCAACTATTAATCATCACGATCCTCTCACCCCTTTGGCGCCTTCCCTAGGGACAGGTAGAATCCCACTGAAGATCACCTGAGCCTCAATTTCCTTGAGCGTCTTACCCAACCTGGCATAGTCTCCTTGATCCTCTCTAGCGAGAATCTAGCCGTGTCATTCGTTCCCACATGAAGGATGATCAAAGGGTTCTTACCCGCTCCTCTTAGGATCCTTTTCAACCTCAGGTCCACATCCCGTATTTTAGCACCCGGTAGACAGCACACCCTTCTGTTCTCCGGATCGGCCCTGGTCACAGGCCTGTCCAACCTTCGCAGTATGGAATCCCCAATCACGTAGACCTGCCTTCGCCTGGGGACAGCACGGTCCTCTAACCTATCCCCGTCCCCCTGGTTGCAAGCTCCTTCCATTCCTATCATCCCTTGTGGTTCCCCTTAAGCCATCCTGTATCTTCCTGGGCCCAAACTTGGTGCTACTTCCATCGACTCCCCTTTATCTATGGGACTGGCCGCTCGCCTCTTTTTCTTTGGCCTCTCACCGTCAGTTACCACTTGCTGTACCCCTTCCTCATTCTCCAGACCTTCAAACCTGTTCCTTAGCTCAATTTCCCCCTCACTGGCTCTCCTTTTCCTTGGCCTGCTTCTCACGGTCACATGCTTCCACCGCCCATCTTCCTCCTCTGGTGGTCCCCCTTCCTTGGCCTCAGCCCCTGCTCCCCCCTGTGCCCCTGGGCGTTCCCCCTCCGTTACTGCTTGCCATTGCTCCATCAGCCTCTCAAACCCCCTTCTATTCTCTATCAGGGTTTCCACCTGCAGCTCTAGGCCCTGGATCTTTTCCTCCAGCAGCTCTATTAGGCGACACTTCATGCATATATAGTACTGTTCTGGGTCCCCCGCTAGGACCAGGTACATACCACAGCTGCTGCATGCTCTCATCCTCGGTGTGTCCTCTGCTGCTTGGCTCATGGCTGCTGGCTGCTGCTGTCTAGGCTCCGCTTGGTGTTCTTCCCTGGGGGGCGCAGGGCCTCCCCTTCCACCTCCCCCTGCCAACTCCCACGCTAACTCCCCTGTTGGCAGCCCTGTTTGCTGCCTCCTGTGCCGCTGCCTGGCTGGGCGGCCGCTTTTATAGGCCCCTCCTAGCCTGGCTCCTCCCCCTACTCAGGGCTCAGCCAATCCTGGCTCAGCTGCCCCTTCAGCAGCCTGCCCCTCTGGGCCTCTACAGCGAGATACAAACACTACACAAACAGACGCAAAGACACTCACCTGCTCCTCCAATGGCAACTCCCACGCTAACTCCCCTGTTGGCAGCCCTGTTTGCTGCCTCCTGTGCCGCTGCTCCCTGTCCAATCAGGGCTGCTCAGAAGTGCTCTGGTTTTGGCAAGAAAATTGGGGTTACATATGAAATTTTGCCACACAAAGGGTCTGCATCGATATTTGATCAGAATACAGGAGCCCTGAAAAAATAGAGTTTATAACCCCAGCTGCTGGGTGTTGGCTGAAGCAATTAGTGGAAATTCAAATATCTAGAGCAGGGATCGGCAACCTTTGGCACGCAGCTCGCCAGGGTAAGCCCCCTGGCGGGCCGGGCCAGTTTGTTTACCTGCCGCGTCCGCAGGTTTGGCCGATCGCAGCTCCTACTGGCCGAAAACCTATGATGGCAGCAGAAAGCCCCATGGAGCATCTGTTCCTCTCCAGGAGCATCTGTCCCTGTTCGCCGCTCCAGGCCGATGGAGGCTGCAAGAAGGGTGGCCGCTGTCAGTCAAACCTGCGGACGCGGCAGGTAAACAAACCGGCCTGGCCCGCTAGGGGGCTTACCCTGGCAAGCCGCATGCCAAAGGTTGCTGAACCCTGATCTAGAGACTCCTGAAAAGTAACATATACTTCTGGCTTGAGCCCCACACCCAGAATTTCTGGGATCACTAAACATCTCCCTTAGGCATCCTTAATAGGTAAATACTTCCCCCCACATGAGCACTGAGTCTGTGTATGAAACAAGGAGAGTTTTGTAGAGGGAAAGGGATTCCAGTATCAGCATGGGAAAGCATGGCGATACCAACTCGACTATATATAGCCATACACATGCTAAGTAAACACCCACTACCCCATCTCATGCTATAGGCAGCTCTGACTCAGTTTGCCACCCACTGGTGTGAACAACCTATAATAAATATCCCAGGCCATGGTGCTTCATGGGAAATGTAGTCTAGCCAGCGAGCCCATAGAAGAGAATGAGAGCATAAGGCAACCCAACTACAACTTCCATGACACATTGTGGCACCATTTTGACTCAATCTATTATAGTGTTTGGCCAATCAACCTGTTAGGCCTGTGGCCTGATGCTCTAGAGGGGGAGCTCACTGCTGCCACCTGTTGTTGGGCATGGGGAAGAGCAGCCCAGAGCTGCTTGAGAACACCAGAGGGGCAGATGCTCCATGGGGCTCTCTGCTGCCATCTTTTAGTGTCTGGGGGAAGAGACAGAGTGAGCCTAAAGTTATTTGCGTTTTATTACTCATTGTCCCAGCATGAACGTTTGAGTCATTTTGCTTAAAATTCTTTTATGTTTTAGGTTTGGGCTCAATAAACTGTTATTTTCCTTATTGTGCGACAGCTGGTTAACAGAGCTGTGCTGAGTATACCCTGAGGGAGCGGGTCACTTGAACCAAAACACAATCATGCATCACTGGTTTTGGCATTGTGGGAGGCAGGGGTATTTAATCTAAAAAGAGAAAAAATGGTGCTTTTTTGTTATGGCCACATGCTTTGTGGTAAGTACTTTGTTCAAGTTTGTGGGGTAGTGTGGATCTTTTTTTCTGGGAGATTTTGCAAAGAGGTGGGCTAAGTCCTTGTTCTGAGGTAGTGAAAAGGTGGTGATCATTTCCTGTAGTTACAGGAAGTGACACTATGGCAGAGTGAAGTCTAATGATGCCCTAATACCTGTGCTAAAAAGCTACAATCACCATAGGTGGTTTCAGAGGTGGAACTTATAGAGCAGGGGTAGGCACCCTATGGCACGTGTGCCGAAGGCGGCACGTGAGCTGATTTTCAGTGGCACTCACACTGCCCAGGTCCTGGCCACCAGTCTGGGGGGCTCTGCATTTTAATTTAATTTTAAATGAGGCTTCTTAAACATTTTAAAAACCTTATTTACTTTACATACAACAATAGTTTAGTTATATATTATAGACTTATAGAAAGAGACCTTCTAAAACATTAAAATGTATTACTGGCATGCGAAACCTTAAATTAGAGTGAATAAATGAAGACTCAGCACACCACTGCTGAAAGGTTGCCGACCCCTGTTATAGAGTGTGCTCAAAGACTCTGGGGTAATACTACCAGCTGCCCCAAACTGTGAGTGGGGCATAGCAAAGGAGGGAGGGGGGAAGGAACTTTTGAAGGGACACTTGTATTTGGTCATTCACACCAGTGGGGGAGAAATGTGTCAGAGGACACGGCTGAAGATACCATGCAGTGGGAGCGGGTGTTTACTTATTATTCACGGCATGGATACCTACTGTTGCTGTGCTTTCCCAAGATGATGCTGGGTTCCCTTTCCCACCATGGAAGCCCTCCTTGTTTCATACATAGATTCAGGGCTTGGGAGTGGGGAAATATTTGCCTCTTAAGGGCTCCCAGGGAAGATAATTAGTGACCTCAAAAATTCTGGGTGGGGGCTTGAGCCTGTGGTATTCACTAGTTTTCTAAAGGAAGGGCTAGATAGTTGAACCTGCCCTCATTGCTGCAGACAACACCTTCAGAAGGAATGACACACCCAGAACTCTTTGAGAGAGTAGGACAGACCCTGTAAGGCCAGTTATGGGGCTAGGGGAAGGGCAGGCCCCATGGTGATGGAGCTGGAAGATATTATGCATCCCACTGGGCTCAACGCTGACCCCAGTACTATGCAAACTCTCTCCCTTGGCTTCCTTGGCCCCTGTCCTGGGACAGAAATAGGTCCATGAGGTTCTAGCTGATGGGCTGGCACCATCCAGGAGGAAGCAGCAGGGAAAGTGGTGGATCAGGCCAGAGAGGCACCACTAACTGTGCTCGTTATGCCTATAGTCCCACATCTTGTTCAGCAGGTCAGAATGGGAGATGTCCAGGAACAAGAGCCTCATGCTGGGTACAGCCTCGGGCAGCAAGGCCCTGCCCCCATGGTCAGCAGTTGGCTGTCAGGCCCCAAAATCTTGAGATTCTTTACAAAGCAGATGACACTGTGTGCTCCAGTCTGTCTGAGGAGTGTCAAACCCCCAGCTGCCCAGCCCCCACAAGTGTGGGTGAGACTTCTAGGGCTCCCAGCACTCCAAAATGTATTACGGTGATTTGGGCTCCCACTGCTAGAGCTCCTGCCTCCACATCTGCCTAGTCTCCACGTGCCCATCTGTTCTCCATGGGCTCTAGACAAGGGAAGGTTCCCCTCCATCCTGGGCCAGGTGAGATGTGGTGCAGGGATGGGGAGAATATGGCCACTCCCTGCCCAAGCCCTCCCATGGCTGATGGCAGGAGTGCCTGGTCCACCAGGGGCCCCTTCAGTGGCACTGAATCCATTTGAATCAGCTTTTTCCTGGCTGAGGATGGGGGGCTCCTGTGCAGGTGCTGAAGCAGGGATCTTGCACCCCATGATTCTGCCCCAGTGGTTATGCTCCCTGAGGGAGGCAGGGCTAAGTGCTAATCCTGCTGGGATTCTGCTGATGCCATAAAGACCCCTGTGCATAGGCCCTGGCATGGAGTGAAGGACAGAGACAGCTGGCCAGATCTTGAGTGATTCTCAGGCTGCCCTGGGCTCCTTCCCACCCTACAGGAGCTGCGTGGTGTGGGCAGATGCTGACCTGATCTCTGGCATGATGCTGTGCTCTGGATGGAGGCAGGGGAATCCGTGGGACCCCTCACCATCTCAGCATCAACGTTGGTGATGAGTTTGCCTTGATGGCCTGTTTTGCTTAGCAATAACACAGCAAGGCCTACTGAAAAATTTACTGGCTGGGGTAGAGAGGCCAAATTTATGACCTTGCTAGATAAGACAGTGCTTGCTGAGTCTGGGAAAAATGCTTGCAGACACTTTGTGAAGAAACTTGTACCTTTTTTAAGCTTATCAAGAAATAACAGTTGCTCTTTGTTTTTCTCTTGTATGCTGGGAAAGTATAACTGGGAAGGTACAGTGATGATGCAACGTAAGTGATGATGTGACGGAGCAGCTAATAAAAGCAATTTGAATTTGTAGAAGCTCCTAGCCCCACATCTCTCCATCTCCCATACAGCAATTCATCTTGCCCCATCAGTTCTGTCCCCCAGTCACCCATCAACTCTGTCCCCAGGCCTGCCTGCCCGCCCATAGAATCATAGGGTTGGAAGGGACCTTAGGAGATCATCTAGTCCAACCCCCTGCTCAAAGCAGGACCAATCCCAAGATTTTTACCCCAGTTCCCCAAATGGCCCCCTCAAGGATTGAGCTCCTAACCCTGGGTTTAGCAGCCCAGTGCTCAAACCACTAAGCTATCCCTCCCCAGCCTCCCCTTTGCACCTCGTGGTGGTGTTCCACCCCTCCCAGCCCTGTGGGGGCTGCAGCGAGCTCCCCTCTCCCAGGCCAGGTGTCCCAGGGAAGGGGGAAGCCTAAGCACTGTCCTGTCCCCATTGCTCACAGCAAGGGATGGGGAATGGAAGCATGTCACCCTGAGATGCTGAGCAATTCCTGCTGCCTCTCCACCCCCACCCCCACCCCATGACATGGGTGTCACATTACTGCAGGCAGGGGCAGGGGCAGGGAACTCTTACTGCAGCAGCTCTGAGAGGCAGCCAATCAGAGGGGGCTTCCCCCACAGACAGAGGGGAATTCCCATGGAGGTCATTGTGAGACCCAATCAAACTCATGGGACACAGGAAAGGGGCATGCTGTAGCCAAGTGGAGGGGGGAGTTGGCTGGCTAAGGGGGTGGGGAATGGGACACTAATCCACACAGTGGCAGCTCTGCCTAATGTCTCGTTAGAACTGACTGTCTTATTTCCCTTCCTGGTAGAGACCCCCCCTTCTACAAAGCACCCCCGGGAATTTGCTCCTCCCAGGATTCTGGGTGAGGAGCTGAGGTGTGAACAGGCAGTGGACAGGGAAGGTTCCTCTCCATCCTGGGCCAGGAGAGATGTGGTGAAGGGACAGGGTGAGCAGAGTCACTCACGGCCCAAGCCCTGCCAGGGCTGATAGCTTTTTGCAAGAGTGCCCTTCCCCAGGGGCTGCAGGTGGGGCCTCATTGGTGGCACAGAAGCCATTTACATCAGCCTTTTCTGGCAGAGGCTGGGACCCTGTGCAGCAGCAGCTGAACAGGGCCCTCCCCATGGCTGGCCCCACCCAATGGCTACGCTCCCCAGCCTGGCAGGGTCCCTGAGGGAGGTTGGGCTCAACGCCAATTTCACTGGGATTTTGCTGGTGGAAACAGGACCCCAGTGCCCCAGGCCCTGCATGGGGAATAGCCAGCCAGAGTGTGGATATCCCAGTGCCATGCTGGCCAATGCCCCAACCTTTCAAGCTGTCCCCTTCCCTACCACATCCCCTGTTGGGCCCTGAGACGCAGGCAGACACTGACCAGACCTCGGGCATGGTGCTGGGATCTGGGTGGAGGTAAGTGAAGTAGCAGGACGCTTCCAGCTGGATTCCCTTAGCCTTGGTGATGTCCCTGGAGGCCTTGTACACCCCGTTCTGGAGCCCTGCAAGTGGCAGGAATGCACTGTGAGCAGTGGGAACGGTGGTGAGAAAAGGACCCATATGTGTGGGAAGCCCAGCCTGGGACAGGAGTCTGAGCTTCCAATCCCCTAGCTTTGGGGCTGGCACAGTAGGGCGGGATCCAGCGGTTGGGCCCAGACATGACTTATATGCTCAGTTGCTGTGGGGCTTATGTTACTGTGGATGCAGAAGGCCTGGCCCCAGTTGACGGTGCTGCCCAGCAGGGCCCGGTAGGTGCAGGGGCAGCTCCAGGCCCCAGCACGCCAAGCGTGTGCTTGGGGTGGCAAGCCGCTGGGGGCGCTCTGCCGGCGCTGCAAGGGCGACAGGCAGGCTGCCTTCGGCGGTTTGCCTGCGGAGGGTCCGCAGGTCCCGTGGCTTCGGGACCAGCGGACCCTAGGCAGGCAAACCGCCGGAGGCAGCCTGCCTGCCTGCCATGCTTGGGGTGGCAAAATCCCTAGAGCCACCTCTGGGTAGGTGCCCAGGTCCCGGTAGAATGCCGCATACATGTTGGTGTAGAAATCAGAGTTGTCTGATGCCACCTGCCAGAGGAGACATGGAGCAGAGTGGGGAACTCCCAATGGAATGACCAATGTGCCTGGCTACCCTGAGCCATCCTGACTGTGGGGGACAGGGGTCAAAGCGGCTGGTGACCCCCCCACACACACTTGAGCCATGTGATGGGCATGGAACCATGGAAGGAGCCAGAGCTACCCAGTTCTCTGATTAGCTGTCATGGTGCCTGCCTGTGGTGTGATTGGCTGACACGGAGCCAACTTTCCCTGTGATTGGTTGGGAAGGTCCCACTGGCTACGGTGGGTGAGCAGCAGGAATTGGTGCTGGGTTTGGACTTTGGGAGACATGAGGGGTGAGGAAGGAAGTGGCTGGGAGAGCAGCCAGCATCTTCGGGGGAGGGGCCTGCCCCTCCAGCCTGATCTCTAACCCATCTCCCAGGGGAGTCAGAGGGACCTTCACCTGCTCTCTGCCCCATGGATGGGGGTGGGGAGGGTTGAGTCCTGGCCCTGGGCTGCGGGCAGTGTGGCTAGGAACAGGCATGTCACCTACAATGTCTAAGGCAGGAGCCTTCATAGTGTCCCCTCCAGCAGCCGCAGCTTGGAGGAGCAGCTGAGGATCAGCATCTCTTTTGAGATGGGCCCTTGGCAGCTTCCAGTGGGTGTGGAGTGGGGGGCACCTGCCCAGGTGGGGGAGAGAAACTCATCAGTTACCTGTGTCTGTCACCACAACGTCACCCCAGAAGCAGGCAGGGTGTGCGTAACCTCCCACCCTGCAATAACAAACAAACAAGTCTGTGTGCAGGCTCTATGCTCTCCAGAGACCCTACAATAACAAACCAGTCTGTGTGCAGCCTCTGTGCTCTCCAGAGACCCTACAATAACAAACCAGTCTGTGTGCAGCCTCTGTGCTCACCAAAGATCCTACAATAGCAATCCCTGTCTGTCTGTCTGGCTCCTGCCATACCAGGGCTGGTCTGC
Organism: Mauremys reevesii; assembly: GCF_016161935.1. Lineage (NCBI taxonomy): Eukaryota > Metazoa > Chordata > Testudines > Geoemydidae > Mauremys > Mauremys reevesii. Next base: position 1,721,653 of record NW_024100826.1, read on the forward strand.
AGGACTCAGGTGGCCCCAGTACCCCCCACTCACCTGAGAAGTCTCTGTGCCAGGGTAAGGGGCAGCCTCTGGGAAGATAGGGGGACAGGGTGTCTGTGAGGCAGTGAGGTCCCTGCCTGGCAGCAGCTGGTTCTGTCCCTGCTGGGTATCTCCCCTGGAGGCTGCTCCACCCTCTTATCCCTGAGCAAATGAACCATTAACAGAGTCTGTGGCTGGCCCAGAGCTGGGGCAGCCAGGTCCCTGCAGTCACAAGGCACCACTGGGTTCCTTCCCTGCACAGGGAGGGGCAAGAGGGTTTCCTGGGGCCAGCTGAGTAGAATTCTGAGGAAATATGAGCACTGCCAGGATTGGGGCATGGGCAAACCAGTTCTGCTGGTGCCCCTCAATACAGACCCTGCTGTCCCAGCATGGGCCTCCTCCACTCCAGCTCTGCTGATGCCCCTCAATGCCGAACCACACCATCTGCTGTCCCAGGCGTGGGCTCCCGCATAGCAACTCCTTCCTAACTCTCAGTTTCTGTTTATTCCTTTGGCTCAGGGTTGTGCTAGGAGCTCCCAGTCTGTGCCCCTCTCCTTGGCTTTCTGCTTGCCTCTGCTCTGTGTCTCCCCCAGCCTTGTCCCCCGAGCATGTGTGCCCTAGGAGGTTCTGTGCCTCTTTTGCCCATGCTCTGTCTGGGATCTCATATTGGTCCCTATTGACATTGGGGAGTAGCCACGGGCTCCAGGCTGAGCAGGTTTCTACCTCTGATGGAATCTCCTTGACAAGGGGCTGTCACAGTTCGTTACCTGCGGGGAGTAATGCAATCCATATCTGCAGCAACTCATCATCACATTTGTTACTTTAACTGCAATCTGGCATCAGAGAATCCTCAGGTTAGCTTGGCAAAGCCGAGCTGAAGGCAGAGGTCGTGTTGGCAGCAACAACTGCCTCAATACCCCCAGCTCTGTGGGATCCGTCTTGGCTCTCCCTCCTTTTGTCTCTGGGGTTCTCACAAACACAGTCACCTCCCTCACACCCTGTGACTTTGTTCCAAGCTTTGTTCCAAGCTACAGCAGAGCTGTGTCCACATCTCCTGCTCCCTTGTATGCCAGGCAGTCAGTGCTAAGTCAAACTGTGGAGTTAACATTGTGGAAGGGCATGTGGAACGTCTAGGCCAGTGGTCCCCAACCTTTTCCGGGTAGTGGGCGCCGGATGACGAGCCACCGAGGACCGTGGCCGGTGGACAAGCATCTGCCGAAATGCTGCCGAGAAGCGGCAACGTCAAGAGGCATTGCTGCGGAAATGCTGCCGAAAATCTCTTGGTGATGCCACTTTTTGGCAGCATTTTGGTGGATGCTTGTCTGCTGGCTAGTACGCGGGCGCACATAGATGCGTTGGGGACCACTGCTCTAGGCAATGTCGAGCCCAGCAAAATTCACACGTCTGAAAACCAAACAATGAGGAGTTAAGGTGCCTGCCAATGGTCCTTATCTCTGCCCCTGGAGCTGCCAAGAACCCCCAGGCTCCAGCTGTCCTCAGCGCTGTAAGTGTTGCTGTATTGAATGGAGGAGGGGTTAGCTGGACCAGCTCGGCAGAGCTGTGACTGAGTCAAGGTGGTTTTGGGGGCTGTTCCCTCAGTGACAGTGAGACTCATAGAATCACAGAATAGCAGGGTTGGAAGGGACCTCAAGAGGTCATCTAGTCCAACCCCCTGCTCAAAGCAGGACCAATTCCCAACTAAATCATCCCTGCCAGGGTTTTGTCAAGCCTGACCTTAAAAACCTCTAAGAAAGGAGATTCCACCACCTCCCTAGGTAACCCATTCCAGTTCTTCACCACTCTCTAAGTGAAAAAGTTTTTCCTAATATCCAACCTAAACCTTCCTCACTGCAACTTGAGACCATTGCTCCTTGTTCTGTCATCAGGTACCACTGAGAACAGTCTAGTCCAGGGGTCGGCAACCTATGGCATGCGTGCCAAACATGGCACGTGAGCCGATTTTGAGCGGCACGCAGCTGCCAGCCGCAGTCCCGGCCCCCAGCCCCACTCAGCCCCCCTGCCCACCGCTCTTCCCTGCGGGGGCAGGAGGCAGAAGCTTGGTTCTGCAGCAGCCAAGCTTCCTCTTCCCCCAGGATGGTGCTTTCCTGCCCCTCTCCTTCCCTGCGCCAATCAGTTGATGGCCCTTGCGAGGGGGAGGGGGAAGAGCAGCAGCGTGCACACAGCTCCGTAGAGGAGGCAGAGAGAGGTAGGGATGGAACCTTGGGGAAGGGGGTGGAACAGGCATATCCCTTCCAGCCCCCTGCCCTGAGCCACTCAGGGCAGGGGGCTGGGAGCACCCCTATGAGCCGAGCACCCCAGCCCTTTGCCTTGACCCCCCACTCACCCAGCCTTCTGCCCTGCATCCCCACAGCCCCATCCCTCTGCCCTGAACCCCCCCACACTCAGCATTCTGCCCTGCACCCCAACCCCAGCCCTCTGCCCTGACCCCACACACTCAGCCTTCTGCCCTGCACCCCCATACCCCCAGCCCTCTGCCCTGACCCTTGAACCCCCCCACACCCAGCCCTCTGCCCTGACCCCCCACACACACTCAGCATTCTGCCCTGCACCCCCATACCCCCTAGCCCTCTGCTGTGACCCCCCACACACTCAGCCTTCTGCCCTGCACCCCCATACCTCCTGGCCCTCTGCCCTGACCCTTGAACCCCCCCCCACACAGCCTTCTGCCCTACACCCCCCACCCCCCCAGCCCAATGCCCTGAACCCCCACCCCACCCCAACACACACCCAGCCTTCTGCGCTGCATACACACAGCCCCCTCCCTCTGCCCGTAACCCCCCCACACATCCAGCCCTCTGCCCTGCACCCCCACAGCCCCATCCCTCTGCCCTGACCCCCCCACACACACTCAGCCTTCTGCCCTGCACCGCTACACCCCAGGCTCTCTGCCCTGAACCCTCCCACCCCAACACACACCCAGCCTTCTGCCCTGCATCTCCACAGCCCCATCCCTCTGCCCTGAACCCCCCACCACACCCATCCCACTGCCCTGCACCCCTACAGCCCCATCCCTCTGCCCTGACCCCCACACACACTCAGCCTTCTGCCCTAACCCTTGAGCCCCCCACACCCAGCCTTCTGCCCTGCATCCCCACAGTCCCATCCCTTTGCTCTGAACCTCCCCACACCCCGAGCCCTCTGCCCTGCACACACCCCCACACCCAGCCTTCTTCCCTGCACCCCCAGCCCTCTGCCCTGATCCCTGAACCCCACCTCAGCCGTCTGCCCTGCACCCCCACATCCCCCAGCCCTCTGCCTTGACACCTGAACCCTGCCCCCCCAGGTCTGGCGTCCCGGCCACAGGCCCTGCTCAGCCCGCTGCCGGCCTAGGTGAACAGAACCCCAGGCTGGCAGCAAGCTGAGCAGGCTGGCAGCGTAAGCTCAGCATTCTAATTTCATTTTAAATGACGCTTCTTAAACATTTTGAAAACCTTGTTTACTTTACATACAATAGTTTAGTTATATAATATAGACTTATAGAAAGAGACCTTCTAAAAACGTTAAAATGTATTACCGGCACGCGAAGCCTTAAATTAGAGTGAATAAACAAAGACTCGGCACACCACTTCTGAAAGGTTGCCGACCCCTGGTCTAGATCCATCCTCTTTGGAACCCCCTTTCAGGCAGTTGAAAGCAGCTATCAAATCCCCCCTCATTTTTCTCTTCTGCAGACTAAACAATCCCAGTTCCCTCAGCCTCTCCTCATAAGTCATGTGCTCCAGCCCCCTAATCATTTTTGTTGCCCTCCGCTGGACTCTCTCCAATTTATCCACATCCTTCTTGTAGTGTGGGGCCCAAAACTGGACACAGTACTCCAGATGAGGCCTCACCAATGTCGAATAGAGGGGAATGATCATAGAATCTCAGGGTTGGAAGGGACCTCAGGAGGTCATCTAGTCCAACCCCCTGCTCAAAGCAGGACCAAACCCAACTAAATTATCCCAGCCAGGGCTTTGTCAAGCCTGACCTTAAAAAGATTCCACCACCTCCCTAGGTAACCCATTCCAGTTCTTCACCACCCTACTAGGGAAAAAGGTTTTCCTAATGTCCAACCGAAACCTCCCCCTCTGTAACTTGAGACCATTACTCCTTGTTCTGTCATCTTCTACCACTGAGAACAGTCTAGATCCATCCTCTTTGGAACCCCCTTTCAGGTAGTTGAAAGCAGCTATCAAATCCCCCCTCATTCTTCTCTTCTGCAGGCTAAACAATCTCAGTTCCCTCAGCCTCTCCTCATAAGTCATGTGCTCCAGCCCCCTAATCATTTTTGTTGCCCTCCGCTGGACTCTCTCCAATTTATCCACATCCTTCTTGTAGTGTGGGGCCCAAAACTGGACACAGTACTCCAAATGAGGCCTCACCAGTGCTGAATAGAGAGGAATGATCACATCCCTCGATCTGCTGGAAATGCCCCTACTTATACAACCCAAAATGCCGTTAGCCTTCTTGGCAACACGGGCACACTGTTGACTCATATCCAGCCTGTCGTCCACTGTACCCCTAGGTCCTTTTCTGCAGAACTGCTTCCTAGCCATTCGGTCCCTAGTCTGTAAAAGTGAATGGGATTCTTCTGTCCTAAGTGCAGGACTCTGCACTTGTCCTTGTTGAACCTCATCAGGTTTCTTTTGGCCCAGTCCTCTAATTTGTCTAGGTCCCTCTGTATCCTATCCCTACCCTCCAGCGTATCTACCACTCCTCCAAGTTTAGTGTCATCTGCAAACTTGCTGAGAGTGCAGTCCATGCCATCCTCCAGATCATTAATGAAGATATTGAACAAAACCGGCCCCAGGACCGACCCTTGGGGCACTCCACTTGAAACTGGCTGCCAACTAGACATGGAGCTGTTGATCACTACCTGTTGAGCCCAACGATCTAGCCAGCTTTCTATCCACCTTATAGTCCAATCATCCAGCCCATACTTCTTTAACTTGCTGGCAAGAATACTGTGGGAGACCATATCAAAAGCTTTGCTAAAGTCAAAGAATAACACATCCACTGCTTTCCCCTCATCCACAAACCCAGTTATCTCCTCATAGAAGGCAATTAGGTTAGTCAGGCATGACTTGCCCTTGGTGAATCCATGTTGACTGTTCCTGATCACTTTCCTCTCCCCTAAGTGCTTCAGAATAGATTCCTTGAGGACCTGCTCCATGATTTTTCCAGAGACTGAGGTGAGGCTGACTGGCCTGTAGTTCCCCGGATCCTCCTCCTTCCCTTTTTTAAAGGTGGGCACTACAGTAGCCTTTTTCCAGTCATCCGGGACCTCCCCCGTTCTCCATGAGTTTTCAAAGATAATGGCCAATGGCTGTGCAATCACATCTGCCAACTCCTTTAGCACCCTTGGATGCAGCGCATCTGGCCCCATGAACTTGTGCTCGTCCAGTTTTTCTAAATAGTCCCAAACCACTTCTTTCTCCACAGAGGGCTGGTCACCCTCTCCCCATACTGTGCTGTCCAGTGCAGCAGTCTGGGAGCTGACCTTGTTTGTGAAGACAAAAAAAATCATTGAGTACATTAGCTTTTTCCACATCCTCTGTCACTAGGTTGCCTCCCTCATTCAGTAAGGGGCCCACACTTTCCTTGACTTTCTTCTTGTTGCTAACATACCTGAAGAAACCCTTCTTATTATTCTTAACATCTCTTGCTAGCTGCAGCTCTAAGTGTGATTTGGCCTTCCTGATTTCACTCCTGCATGCCTGAGCAATATTTTTATACTCTTCCCTGGTCATTTGTCCAATCTTCCACTTCTTGTAAGCTTCTTTTCTGCGTTTAAGATCAGCAAGGATTATACTGTTAAGCCAAACTGGTCACCTGCCATATTTACTATTCTTCCTACACATCAGGATGTTTTTTTCCTGCAACCTCAATAAGGATTCTTTAAAATACAGCCAGGTCTCCTGGACTCCTTTCCCCCTCATGTTATTTTCCCAGGGGATCCTGCCCATCAGCTCCCTGAGGGAGTCAAAGTCTGCTTTTCTGAAGTCCACGGTCTGTATTCTGCTGCTGTCCTTTCTTCCTTGTGTCAGGATCCTGAACTCGACCATCTCATGGTCACTGTCTTCCAGGTTCCCATCCACTTTCGCTTCCCCTACTAGTTCTTCCCTGTTTGTGCGCAGCAGGTCGAGAAGAGCTCTGCCCCTAGTTGGTTCCTCCAGCACTTGGACCAGGAAATTGTCCCCTACACTTTCCAAAAACTTCCTGGATTGTCTGTGCACCGCTGTATTTCGATCCCAGCAGATATCAGGGTGATTAAAGTCTCCCATGAGAACCAGGGCCTGCGATCTAGTAACTTCTGCTAGTTGCTGGAAGAAAGCCTCATCCATCTCATCCCCCTGGTCTGGTGGTCTATAGCAGACTCCCACCACGACATCAGCCTTATTGCTCACACTTCTAAACTTAATCCAGAGACTCTCATGTTTTTCTGCAGTTTCATACCGGAGCTCTGAGCAGTCAGACTGCTCTCTCACATACAGTGCAACTCCCCCACCTTTTCTGCCCTGCCTGTCCTTCCTGAACAGTTTATATCCATCCATGACAGTACTCCAGTCATGTGAGTTATCCCACCAAGCCTCTGTTATTCCAATCACATCATAGTTCCTTGACTGTGCCAGGACTTCCAGTTCTCCCTGCTTGTTTCCCATGCTTCTTGCATTTGTGTATAGGCACTTAAGATAACTCGCTGATTATCCCGCTTTCTCGGTCTGAGACAGGAGTCCTCCCCTTGCACTCTCCTGCTTGTGCTTCCTCCTGGTATCCCATTTCCCTACTTACCTCAGGGCTTTGGTCTCCTTCCCCCGGTGAACCTTGTTTAAAGCCCTCCTCACTAGGTTAGCCAGTTTGCTTGCGAAGATGCTCTTCCCTCTCTTCGTTAGGTGGAGCCCGTCTCTGCCTAGCACTCCTTCTTGGAACACCATCCCATGGTCGAAGAATCCAAAGCCTTCTCTCTGACACCACCTGCGTAGCCAGTCGTTGACTTCCACAATTCAATGATCCCTACCCAGGCCTTTTCCCTGCACAGGGAGGATGGACGAGAACACCACTTGTGCCTCAAACTCCTTTATCCTTCTTCCCAGAGCCACATAGTCTGCAGTGATCCGCTCAAGGTCATTCTTGGCAGTATCATTGGTGCCCACGTGGAGAAGTAGGAAGGAGTAGCGATCCAGGGGGTTGGACTAGATGACCTCCTGAGGTCCCTTCCAACCCTGAGATTCTATGATTCTATGATTCTATCTGAGGACTTGATGAGTCTCTGCAGTCTCTCCGTCACATCGTGAATCCTAGCTCCTGGCAAGCAGCAGACCTCTCGGTTTTCTCGGTCAGAGCGGCAGATAGATGACTCAGTCCCCCTCAGGAGGGAGTCCCCAACCACCACCACGCTCCTCCTTTTCTTGGGAGCGGTGGTCGTGGAACCCTCATCCCTAGGACAGTGCATCTCGTGCCTTCCAACCGGTGGAGTCTCCTTCTGCTCCCTTCTCTCAGATGTACCATCTAGTACACTCTCTGCATTAGTACCTGTGGAAAGAACATGAAAACGGTTGCTCATCTGTATCTCCATTGCTGGTACATGGACGCTTCTCTTTCTTCTTCTGGAGGTCACATGCTGCCAAATTTCTTCACCATCCCTTCTTCAGGACGTTGTGCCCATAGAAGCATATTCTGACGTCTGACCAGGAAATCTTCATTTTCTCGTATGCAATGCAGGGTCGATACTTGTTGCTCCCAACCTCAAACCTTCTCTTCCAATATGGAGACCAGCTTGCACTTTGTACAGAAACCAGAGGAGGATCCCGGAAGTGGCTCTTACCCGCCCCAGGGAGCGGCCCATGCAGGGGAAGAGGAAGACCCATCTCACCCCAGCATGGATGGGATTAGCAGCTGGAGCTCAGTACATGGTAGGAACCCCCAGCCCTGCCCCTCCCTGCTCTGGTCCCAGCACTCAGAGGCTTAAGGGGCTTTGGGATGGCTGACCTCTGACCATGAAGGCTGTTGCCCACCCCTAAGACAGCCCCCCAAAAAAGTGATTGATCCTCTCATACTATGCCACCCTCACTTCTCTGCTGCTGGTGATGGCACCACTGCCTTCAGAGCTGGACTCCCGGCCAGCAGCCACTTCTCTCCGGCCACCCAGCTCTGAAGGCAGCGCCACTGCCAGCAGTGCTCAGAACTAAGGGTGGCAATGCTGTGACCCCCTCTAGAATGGCCTTGCAACCTGGCCCCACAGCTACATTTTGGGTCGGGAATCCCCACGATTTCAACACCGTGACATGTCAGATTTAAATATCTGGAACCGTGAAGTTTATTATTTTTAAAATCCCCTGATATTGACCCAGATGGAGCGTGAATTTGGTAGGCCCCCCCACCATGAGGCTGGTATGTGCTATGTGTGATAGACCCAGGCCAGTTGGGTACAGCAGGATAGCAGAAGGCAGATATACTGGCCACTGGATTAACAGTTTTCTGTTCCCTGACTGACCAGAGCAGGGGCTGCTCCAGGCTAATGAGAACACCTGACTCTAATTAACCTGCAAAGAGTCAGGTGAGGCCATTAAGTTAATGTGACCACCTGACTCCAGTGGTGAGCTGGAGCAGGTTCCCACAGGTTCCCAAGAACCAGTTGCTAAAATTAGACCTCCATGGAGAACCGGTTGTTAAAGGGCCAGGAGGTGGGCAAAGAACTCTGGTCCGCGGGCCAGACCATCCTGTTGCTCCCAGGATTCCCAGCTGGGGAGGCTGAGGGTCCCCCGGCCCTTCCCCTGCTTCCCCCCAGCTGCAGCGCGGCCAGCCGCCAGCACCAGCTGGGCAGATCAGCTGAGCTCCGGAATTTCTTTGAGCTGCCAACAATGTAAGGGGGGAGGGGGCTGCAAGCTCTAGGGCTGCTGGGGGGGCAAGTGGGGCAATTTTCCACAGGCCCTGTAGGGGCCCCCGGCCCTACAAGTATGTCTCCGCCTGCCCCTCCCCCACTCCCCCCCCTTAAATCAGAACTTTTTATAGGGAACCTGTTGTTAAAATTTTAGCAGCTCATCACTGCCTGACTCTAATTAAGGCCCTGCTGATACTATGAAAAGGGCTCACTCCAGTCAGGCAGGAGAGAGCCAGGGAGCCAGAGGAGAGGAAGTGCGGCTGAAGGGCTGGTTAATGGAGACACCCTCAAACCATTGTTAAGGGAAACCTAAGATAAGGGTGAAGAAGGGAGACGCAGGAGAGCTGTGGGGAAGTGGCCCAGGGAAATGTAGCAACTCTGGCAGTGAAAGGTTGTCTGCCAACAGCTGCTACCATTAGGGTCCCTGGGCCGAGACCCGGAGTAGAGGGCGGGCCCGGGTTGCCCCCCAACCCACCACTACAGGAACATCTCCTGGGAGGGGAAGTCAGGCCCCTGTCAGGACAGGAGGCTAAACTGTTCTGAAATAAGCTCCCAGGGACAACAGAGACTGTGGGAGTTCTCTCACCAACCTCCTTGCAGGCCTATGATGAAAAGGGCTCAGTAGACTGTAACCCTGGCCCTAGAGAGAGAAGGGCTACGTGGAGGGTCACAGTGAGCCACTGAGGCTAGCATAAACTGCCTAGAAGCGCAGGACCCACGGGAGCAAGGTCAAAGCTCTGCCATGTTACAGAGAGGTGCTGGCGAGATGGGAGATGTTTCTAGTTCCATGGGGCCCAATGGAGCGCCCACCCTGTTGGTCCTCAGCCCTGCCCCATGGAGGTTGCTGGAGAAGGGGACTTAGGTAGGAGGTGGTGGCTGGTGCTGGGTCAGGGGGCTCAGGCAGGAGCTGTCACTGGCTCTGGGGTGTGGATAATGATGGCACAGGCTGGGCTGGCGCTGGAAGCCCTAGCTCTCCTGCAGCCTCTGTATGGGGAAGTTGTCCAGGGCCACATGGCCAAATATGGCTGCCGTGGTGCTGAGAACCCGCGTGTAGCCGCACCTGTGGTGCTGGGGCAGGGTGTAGCCATGAGCCGTGGCACCAAAGGGGTCCATGAGGCTCCAGCTAACAGGGTGGGTGGTGGCATCCACAGGACCACCCAGAGGATTCAGGGGGCCTGAGGCAAAGCAATTTCAGGGGCCCCTTCCATAAAAAAAGTTGCAATATTATAGAATACTATATTCTTGTGGGGGCCTGTGTGGGGCCCGAGGCAATTACCCCACTTCACCCCTGCCCTTCCCGGGCAGCCCTGGGGAAAAATAAACATTTAAAAACTTCCGCATCTCTGCACAAACCCAGTTTTAAGAACTTCTTTTCAAGTCACCTTTACAAGGTATCACTGGTTCTCAGCATCACCTAGTGCTAAAAGGCACTAAAGCTCATTAAAAGGGTTGGACAAATATTTTCTTTCAAAACGTTTTTTGGATCGAAAACTAGGGGTTTTTAAAAAGCAGAAAAAAATCACGGACAATGTCTGCTTTCCTTCAAAATTTGTTGTGTTTTTTTAATTGAAAAGCTGAAATTCGTCTGCCAAAACCTGAACATGGTTTGGGGTTTCAGAAGTGTGTGGCCAAATATTTGCTGCTTGCTGTGTTTGTTTAAAGAAACAAGAAAAAATTTCTGCTTAAAAAAAATCCAAAACTGTTGAACCACCTCAGCTTGTGACCAAATGCCTGAGCCCAGCCAGTCAGAGATTTTTCCAGGTTTCTGATACTCTGCTGGCTTCCTTGTCTTGTATCTGTCTCCATAACTTTGGGTTCATTTAGCTTAGAACATAAGAATGGCCATACTGGGTCAGACCAAAGATCCATCCAGCCTAGTATCCTGTCTACCAACAGTGGCCAATGCCAAGTGCCCCAGAGGGAGTGAACCTAACAGGTAATGATCAAGTGATCTCTCTCCTGCCATCCATCTCCACCCTCTGACAAACAGAGGCTAGGGACACCATTCCTTACCCATCCTGGCTAATAACCATTAATGGACTTAACCTCCATGAATGTATCTGTTTCCTAGAGACTGGCTCCACGGGGGTCCCTCACAAACTGGAGATGGTTACTGTGGGTTTGTCTTTAGTATAGCTTATGTACATACTCCACGAACTGAGCATTTGAGCTTGTTCCAGAATTGGGAATGAGCCTATGTTGTGAAAACTGAAATGCTCAAAATAGCACGTGCATGTGAATGGACACAGGGTGCTAAAATTAAATTAATCCAGGGGTTCTCAAACTGGGGGTCAGGACCCCTCAGGGGGTCATGAGGTTATTACTGGGGGTCGTGAGCTGTCAGCCTCCACCTCAAACCCCGCTTTGCCTCCAGCATTTATAATAGTCTTAAATATATTTAAAAAGTGTTTTTAATTTATAAGGGGGGGTGGTCACACTCAGAGGTTTGCTATGTGAAAGGGGTCACCAGTACTAAAGTTTGAGAACCACTGAATTAACCCCTCTGGAGCCTTGGGGGAATGCCGGGGGCGGGGTGTGCGGTCTCCCTTGGTATGGTTGGGAAGGAGGTAGGTGGTGTAGGATATTGCTCTTCCCATGTGATCTCTCCCCCATGGAAAAGATAACAGCTTGGCTCTTTGTGTTAAATAGCTGTCTGCAAGCCTCAAACTGCTGAATGAGCTTTACGGTAGGGAAGGCTGTGCCTCCCCCAAACAGCCTGGCCCTGCCCCCATTCAACCTCTATCCACTTCTGCCCCCCAACTACCCCCCTCAGAATCCCCGACCCATCCTGCTCCTTGTCCCCTCCCCGAGACCCCACCAACTGCCCTGTTCCCTGACTTCCCTGACCCCTATCCACCCCCCTCGCAGAGTCCTGACAGACCCCCAGAATGCCCACAATCCAACCCCCATCCGCTGACCGCCCCAGACCTCTGACCCCTCCCTGTCCCTGGGACTCCTGCCCTTATCCAACCCCGGCCGTGGCCCCCTGCCATGCTGCTTACCCCCATCTCCCGGGGGCTCAGCATGCCGCATCCAGGAGCAGCCCTGGACAGTGCTGCCGTGGCATGGCTTGAGCAGGACCTGAGCTCCCGCCAGTCAGCCAGGAGCTTGCAGCCCCACCACCTTACCACGCGACTCCAAGTGGGGAAGACCTCAGGCCCTGCTGGAGCCACGCCGCTTTAGCTCTGTCCAGGGCCGCTCCTGGATGCGGTGTGCTGGGGGATGGGGAAAGGCGGAGGGGGCCAGGACTGGAGTATTGCCCCACTTGCCCCCCCTTCCCCTCCCAGGTGGCTCTGGGCATCCAGGAGGCAGAAGCTGGAGAAGCGACAAATCAGGTTGGCCAGGTACCACCAGTTCTGCTCAGCCCCCACAAAGGGCCACGTCTCGTTCAGCAGGTCAGCGTGAGAGATGTCCAGGGACGAGAGACTCGGGGCAGAGTCCAGCCTGGGGAACACAAAGAGGCAGGGTAGAGCCAAGGGGAGGGAGGGACAGGCTGGCTGAGGAGGTGGGGAATGGGACATGGGGCCTTTCCCCTCAATGCGTGCTGGCTCCAATCCGGTCCTGGGGCTGGGGAACTGACTGGCTCAGAGAAGTGAGGAGCATGGGACCTTTCCCTGGTAACTCAGGTGGGAGCAGCACTGTGTCATGTCCCTGCTTGGTGGGTCTCAGAGGGGGTATCTCATTCCTCAGGGAAGCTTCTCCCCATTCCCAGAGCATCCCCTGGAGCCAGGCCCTTTCCTGGGGGCCTGAGTGAGCCGCTGATGACTGAACAGGCTTTGGGGATGGAAGATGCCCCTGCCCTCGGGGGGGTCCTTGTGGCTGGTGGAGCCATGACATGGGGCAAGTGGCTGGTAGCTGTCCGTGTTCAGCCTGGGCTGCTTGCCAGGGTGCAGGGCTGTGCCTGGTGCTGGCCTGGGGGTTGACGTGGGGTCTTTCACCAGTGCTGGGTTGTGAAGAATGAAGTACCACAGGTTGGGCTGGCACTGGAAGCCCTGACTCTCCTGCAACCTCTGCATGGGGTAGTTCTCCATGGCCACATAGCCGTAGCTGGGATAGCCTAGTGTGTGCAACTGCTTGGCTAACAAATTATTCAGCATTCCCATGTAGCCACACCCCCGGTGCTGGGGCAGAGTGTAGAAAAGCCCCATTGCACCAAATGGGTATGAAGTGATCCAGCTGACCAGGTGGCCAGCAGCATCCAGCAGGCAGATACTGGGGAAGTGGTGGATCAGGGTGGCTAAGTACTTCCTGCTTTTCTCATCCCCCCCCTCCCCCCCCAGAGATCCACATCTCATTCAGCAGGTCAGCGTGGGAGACATCCAGGGACGAGAGCCTCATGGCTGGGTCCAGCCTAGGGGGACAGAAAGCAGCAGGGCAAAGCGCCAAAGGTCACCGATCAGAGTGACACCTCAGAATCATGAGATAGCCCTAAGATCATGAGGTTTTTTAAAACTGACACTGTAATTGCTGGTCTCCCTTGACAGTTGAACTCCCCTGGCCTCAACCCCTGGATGTGACACGATCAGTACTGTCAACACTCCCAGATTTATTATGGTGATATGGGCCTCACTCCAGAATCTCCTATCCCCATATCTGCCCATCTGTTGCCCAGCAAATCATTCTGCCCCATCAGTTCTGCCCCTACACAGGCACCCGTCAACTCTGTGTCCAGCCCTGCCCACCCCAACCCCCTCCCAGCTTCCCCTCTGCACCCCCTGGTGTTCTTCCATCCCTCCCAGCCCTGTGGGGGCTGCAGCAGGCTCCCCTCTGCCCTTCCCAGGCTGGGTGTCCCAGGGAAGGGGTGAACAGGGACACCACACTGTTCCATTGCTCACAAGAGGGGTGGGGGAGGAGGGAGTGGAACCACCTTGAGATGCTGAGCAAATTCTGCTTGCTCTTCCCCCAACCCGTCCCATGAGAAGGTGTCAGTTACCTCAGGGAGAGGGAGGGGCAGGGACCTCTTACTGCAGCTGCTCTGATTGGCTGCTCTTCCCCCAGCAGGCGTGTGGGAGAGGCAGTCAGTCAGACTGGGCTTCCCCTCCAAGACAGGGGGGGATTCCCATGAAGATCATTATAAGATGGGATCCAGACCTGGCCAAACTTGTGGGACTCAGGAGAGGGGGATAACAGAGCCAAGTAGACAGGGGAGGAAGCTGCCTTGCTTGGGGGATGGGAAATGGGATACAGGGCCTTTCCCTCCTATGGGGCGCTAGCTCTGATCTGGCCCAGAACAGGGGGATCTGCTGGTTCACAGGGTGCGGAATGGGACATGGGGCCTTTCCTCTCTTACCGATACTGTGGCGAAGCTGTCTAATATCTCTACACATTAGAGCTGAGTGTCTCATTCCGCTTCCTGATAGGAAACCCCTCCATCCCTAAAGTGCCACTAGGGTATCTGCCCCTGCCTGGGTGGGAAGCCGAGGCCTGAAAGGGCTGTGGGCAGGGAAGGTTCCTCTCCATCCTGGGCAAGGTGAGATGTAGTGTGGGGATCAGGGGAGCACGGTCTCCCGCTGCCCAAGCCCTGCAAGAGCTGGCTGATTGAAGGAGTGCTTGGTCCCCAGTGTCCATGGATAGGGCCCCATTGATGGCACAGAAGCCATTTGCATCAGGGTTTCCTGGAACAGGCTGGGAGCTCTGTGCAGGAGCTGGAGAGGGATCCCCCTCCCCATGGCTGGCCCCACCTGAATCTGGCTACGCTCCCCAGTCCCTGCAGGGTCCCTGAAGGAGGTTGGGCTCAGTGCCAATCCCGCTGAGATTCTGCTGGTGGCAACAGGACCTCAATGCCCTAGGCCCTGCATAAGGATTAGTCGGCCAGATCTTGGGCATCCCAGTTAGGGTGACCAGATGTCCCAATTTTATAGGGACAGTCCTGATATTTGGGGCTTTGTCTTATATAGGTGCCTATTACCCCTCACCCTCATCCCAATTTTTCATGCTTGCTCTCTGGTCACCTTAATCCCAGTGCCATGCTGGCCAATGCCCCCACTTCTTAGGCCGCCTCCTCCCTACCACATCCCCTGTGGGGCCCTGTGACACAGGCAGACACTGACCGGATCTCAGGCATGTAGCTGGAATCTGGGTGAAAATAGGTGAAGTAGCGCAACACCTCCAGCTTGATCCCCGTAGCCTCGGTGACGTCCTTGGAGACTTCGTACACTCCATCCCGGATCCCTGCAGGGGGCAGCCACGGGCCATGAGCAGGGGGAAAGGGACTGAATGATGGTGACAAAAGGGCCCATATGTGCCACCAGCCTGGCACATGGGTCGGGAGGGGTAGGAGTCTGAGCTTCCAAATCCCCAACCCCAGCCCTTGGGGAAGAGGGTGTGGTCAGGTGAGCTGACACCAGCCCAGCACTGGCAAGGGGCTACCCCATATGTTCCTGCCCTGCACAGGGCTCCTGGGAGCAGCCTTGCAGCCTGGCGGGGAGCAGAGGGCTCTGGGGCTGGCATTGTAGGGTGGGATCCTGGGGTTGACCCAGACAGGACATATATGTTCAGTTGCTGTGGGGCTCTCCCAGATGCTTTGGGGCACAAGTTACCAAGGATGCGGAAGGTCTGTCCCCAGTTGACAGCACCCGCACTGGCCAGCAGGGCCTTGCAGGCACCTAGGTCCCGGTAGTACACTGTGTATGTGTTGGTGTACAAATCAGAGTCATCCGATGCCACCTATTGGGGGAGACATACAGCCAAGACGGGAGAATTCCCAGTGGAATGACTGATCTGCCTGCCCCATCTCCCCTGAGCCAGCCTGGTCCCCCCTAGAGGGGAAGGGCTGCATGTCCCATTCCCAGCCAGCTTGGCTCAACCCTGTGGCTCCTTGAAGAGGAAGGGCCCCGAATCCCAGTCCCTGTCTCCTCCCTGAGCCAATCTGGCCCCCTGTCCTGGGGTCCCCTAGAGAGGAAAAGCCTCGGGTCCCATTCTACATCCTCCCGAGCCATCCAGGTCCCCAGGTGCAACGCAGTGGCTGAGGGGCTTCACCTCTCTGCGTGGCCGGGTGAGGATGACTTTGAACTCGGGCCATGAATCCACCAGCACCTCCTGCGCAGCTGGGTTCCCCCGGTTTATGGTCAACACGGTGCCATAGACCTGCCAGAGACATGGAGGTGTTGGGGTCAGAGCTGAAGGGGAGGCAGCAATTCCCACTCCCACAACTCTGTTTGGAGCCACCCAGTATTTATTGTGGGGTTTCAGTATCTCGTGATCTTCTGCACATTAGGTGGGTTTTTGCCCTTCTCCAACATGGTCTCCCTCTCCCATCCCTGCCAATGGGGCTGACACCACAGGCTGCCCTTAGTTAAAATGGCCAACACATCACAATGAGTTCACGGGGCTGAGGCCTGGGAAGACGGGTGCCCCAGGCTCTGAGTACCAGAGATGGGGGGCAGGGGAATGTGAGGAGCAGCAAGGAGAGGCGAATGGGGAGCGAGTGGGGGATGTGGGGGATGCTAGGGGTTGGGGTGAGGGGCAGGGAGGGGGTAGGGATGTGGAGGGGAGAGAGATGGGGAAGAGAGTATGAGGGACGAGGCAGGACCTGTCTCTAACCACCACCCCAGGTTTACTCTCCTGATTTAAGGGTCTGACTCCTTATTTGTTGGTCCTGGCCTGGTATTGCAGGAGAGACCCAGAGAGCAGAGGAGGGGCGACAAAGGGGCTGGTGACCCCCACACACACTTGAACTTGATGACATGGAATCATGGAGGGAGCCAGAGCTACCCAGGTCTTTGCTCGGCTGGCACGGAGCCTGCCCATGCAGTGACTGGCTGGCACAGAGCCTGCCTGTGCTGTAACTGTTTGATATGGAGCCAATCTGCCCTGTGACTGGCTGGGGAGGTCCCGCCGGCTACACTGGGTGAGCAGCAGGAATTTGCTGGATTTGGAGTTTGGGAGACAGGAGATGTGAGTGGGGAGGGGGCGGCTTGGAGAGCAGCCAGCACCTGTGGGAAGGGGCCTGACCCCGAGCTAGCCCTTGACCCAGGACTTGGGTCTTGCCCCCAACCAGCCCAATCTCATCACCCCATCACTCTGGGGAGAGAGAACTTTCTGCCCTGCTCCCATCCCCGGAAAAAAGATCAGTCCTTGTCACCAGCAATGTATCGGGCAAGCGCCTCTGTAGTGTCCCCTCCAGCAACCGCAGCTTGGAGGAGCAGCTCAGGATCAGCATCTCTGGTGTGGATGGGCCCTCAGTAGATTCCAGCAGGAGTGGCACAGGGGATGCCCTGTGTGGGAGAGACCCATCAGTTCCCTGTGACCTTCCCCCAGCCGGCCCCCCCCCCCCCGCCCACCTCCCTGAGGACAGGAGGGGTGTCTGCAACCTTCCAGCCCTGCCAAAATAACAAATGCTGTGGGTAGACCTACAATAACAAACCACTCTGGTTACAACACCTGTACCCACCAGAGACCCTACAATAATCACCCCAATGGTTATATTCTCAGTGCAGCATTTCCTGCGGATTTTCCTCTCCTCCTAAGTATCAGCACTTCCTTGCTGTTAATGTTTCAGATTTTCAATCTAAAAATTACTTCTGATGAGAATTTGCACAAGTGGTGCTTCGATGTTCCCAGAGCTCAAGGAGTGGCAGGTCAGTACCTCAACTGAGTCTAATTTCTTTTGTAAGGGGCAACAAATCTTCACAACATTTCCCCCACTATTTGCTAAGCTGTTTTTGTGAGATTCAAGACCCTACAAAAACATACCAGTCTGGGTGCTTCTCCCTTGCTCATCATAGACCCTACTATAGAATCATAGAATATCAGGGTTGGAAGGGACCTCAGGAGGTCATCTAGTCCAACCCTCTGCTCAAAGCAGGACCAATCCCCAAGTAAATCATCCCAGCCAGGGCTTTGTCAAGACTGACCTTAAAAACTTCCCAGGAAGGAGATTCCACCACCTCCCTAGGTAACCCATTCCAGTGCTTCACCATCCTCCTAGTGAAAAAGGTTTTCCTAATATGCAACCTAAACCTCCCACACTGCAACTTGAGACCATTACTCCTTGTTCTGTCATCTGGTACCACTGAGAGCAGTCTAGATTCATCCTCTCTGGAATCCCCCTTTCAGGTAGTTGAAAGCAGCTATCAAATCCCCACCCCCCTCATTCTTCTCTTCTGCAGACTAATAATCCCAGTTCCCTCAGCCTATCCTCATAAGTCATGTGCTCCAGCCTCCTAATAATTTTTGTTGACCTTCGCTGGACTCTTTCCAATTTTTCCACATCCTTCTTCTAGGGTGGGGCCCAAAACTGGACACAGTACTGCAGATGAGGCCTCACCAATGCCGAATAGAGGGGATCACGTCCCTTGATCTGCTGGCAATGTTCCTACATATACAGCCCAAAATGCCGTTAGCCTTCTTGGCAACAAGGGCACACTGTTGACTCATATCCAGCTTCTCGTCCACTGAAACCCCTAGGTCCTTTTCTGCAGAAATGCTGCCTAGCCGCTCAGTCCCTGGTCTGTAGCATTGCATGGGATTCTTCTGTCGTAAGTGCAGGACTCTCCACTTGTCCTTGTTGAACCTTATCAGATTTCTTTTGGCCCAATCCTCTAATTTGACTAGATCCCTCTGTATCCTATCCCTACCCTCCAGCATATCTACCACTCCTCCCAGTTTGTCCTGTCTATGTGTCTGTGGCCCCAGCCACGCCAGGGCTGGTCTGTGCAGAACTCAGGTGGCCCCACTAGCTCCCACTTACCTGGACAGTCTCCCTGCCAGGGTTAGGGGCAGCCCCTGTGAGGATAGAGAGACAAGGTGTCCGTGAGGCAGTGAAGTCCCTGCCTGGGAGCATCTGGTCCTGTCCCCGCTGGGTCTTGTTCTCTCCCAGGGGCTGCTCCAGCCTCTTATCCCTGAGTGAATGAACCATTAAGAGAGTCTGTGCCTGGCCTGGAGCTAGGGGCTGCCACATCCCTTCAGTCATGGGCACTCCTTCCATGGGCAGGGAGAGATGAGATGATTTCCTGGGGCCAGTGGAGTAGACTTCTGAGGAAACGTGAGCACAGCCAGGTGTGGGACATGGGCAAACCAGTTCTGCTGATGCCCCTCAATCCTGAGTCCGACCCACAGTGCCTGCTGTCCTAGCCCTGGGCTCCCCCACTGCAGCTCCTTCCTAGCTTGCAGTTTCTGTCTATTGCTTTGATTGAGGGTTATGTTGGGAGCCCCCAGTCTGGGCCCCTCTCCTTGGCTTCGTCTTTGCCTCGGATCTGTGTCACTCCCAGCCCTGTCCCTCCAAGGGTTGTGTGCCCTGGGATACTCTTTCCTCGTTGCACCCATGCCATGGCCTGGATCTCGCATGGTCCCTATCAGCATTGGGCAGCAGCCATGGGTTCTGGGCTGGGCAGGTTTCTACCTATGACAAGATGGAAACCCCTTGGCATGGGGCTGTCAGTTCATTACCTGCCGGGAACAATGCAATCTATATCTGCAGCAACTTGGCATCACGTTTATTATTCAGCTGGAATCTGGCATCAGACGATCCTCAGGTTGGCTTGGCAAAGCTGAGCTGAAGGCAGAGGTTGTGTTGGCAGCAACAACTGCCTCAATACCCCCAGCTCTGTGGGATCCATCTTGGCTCTCCCTCCTTTTGGCTGTATGTTCCCGTGTGACTTCCTGGGATGCTGAGTCTCTGGGGTTCTCACAAACACAGTCGCTTCCCGCACATGCTGTTACTTTGTTCCAAGCTGTAGCAGAGCTGTGTCCACATCTCCTGCTCCCCTGTGTGCCAGGCAGTCAGTGCCAAGTCACTGGCAAACCATGGAGTTAACATTGCCCAGAGGTTCCATGTACCCTTCCACAATGTCGAGCCCAGCAAAACTCTCACATCTGAAAACCAAGCAATGAGGAGTTAAGGTGCCTGCCCATGGTCCTTAATCCTGCCCCTGGAGCTGCCAAGAGCCCCTGGGCTCCAGCTGTCCTCAGAGTGTCGCTCTACTGAAGCGGGGAGGGGTTAGCTGGAGCACCTCGGCAGAGCTGTGACTGAGACCAGGTGGTTTCAGGGGGCTGTTCGACTTGGCGGAGGTGAGCCCCTCTTCCTGCCCCCAGGTGTGTGATCAAAGGAAAGGTGCCTGGGTACCCTGAGAGATCCATTTCACCTCATTATAGCGCTGAGTTGTGCACGTTGTCACTAATGGGGCACAGGGTCTTCCTGCCGGGGGGACTGTCATCAGTGAGGTGGGCATGAATGAAAGGTAAATAACAGGGCAGTGTTAGACGGCATCATGTACCTGAGGGGGACGAGGTTGAAGGGATTGTAAAATAGAGCAGATGTGATGTGGAGCAGGATCAATCCGTGTCTACACTGAAAATGCTGCAGCGACAGTTCTTACACCCTCCTAGCGCTCTCTGCACGGGGACTTAGGGCGGTGTAAATTCATCATTTCAGAGTGGGGATATTTCACTGGCTCTATCTACCTCTGTAGTGTAGACCAGCCCTTAGTGTTTGTGTTCAGGGTAAGGGTAGGGAGTCAGTGCAAAGACAGAGTGTGAGTAGGTGTGTTATGGGTGTATCGGGGCATTGCTTTCCTCCCTTCACCATGCACACTTGGTAACAGTGGAATGGGGATAATGCTCGTGCTTTGTAATGTTTGGAGCATGTAGTTGGTCTATGTCCCAAAAACTTGGTGGCTATTTATTACATGTGTAATACATGTGTAATTCCATCTCCCCTCCTCCACCATCTCCTGAAACTTACAGCCCCCCATCCCCTGTCCTCCCGCCAGAATTTCCACCTCACCCTCTCCTTCCCATTCCATTAAGGAATCAGCATTTCTGAAGGCAAGCGTGCACAAAAACCATTGGTAAAAGCTGTGACCTTGAAGAAAAGCTGTTTTTTCAGATAGCGGGTGGCTGTAGTTCAGGAATCTGTTGTTCAAATGTGGTACGCTAACTCTACGTCAGACCCGCAGGAGGCACCCCAAATTTCAAGACTATCCAAGTAAGCATGGGGATTTCAGAGCACTTAGAAAAATTGGTTTTAAACAGAAGCCTTCTCTATTTTAACCGTAGCCGACCTGGCACTCAGCTGTAAAATTGTATAAAATTAATCATCAGCGGATGCTTTGCTATCTCCAGATCCCCAGCCTGGGACAATCCTGAAAGTACAGGGGGCTCTGAGCAGTGTGATGGGGCCCATGGATCTCGGTGTGATGGTATCCGCTGAAGGAGAGCACCCAGTGAGATGATGCAGCCTGGGATAATAGCTGCATTCATCTCAGTGGGTGTTCTCAGCCCCCCTCCCCTGGTCAGTGCTTGGGAGCTTGTGTTATGCACCAAGCTTTCTTGTTCTTACTTCCTCATCCCGATCTAGTGGTGTGGTTTTGGTGCATGCTCCTGGGATGGCTGCACTCAGCTCCCCACCAGAGGGACAGGGCTTCCCTAGATGCCGGCTCCCACGTGGGGCAGGGAAGGACGTCAGATACCCTCTAGTGGGGCAGCGTCCCCAGATCCCAGCACACATGAGGGGAGGCCAGGAGAGGGGCCAGACACCATATAAAGGTGCATGGACCTCCAGATCTTGGCACACACCAAGGGGCAGGGAGTTGGGCTCGGACACCATCAGAGAAACATTCCCCCCAGATCCCAGCACATGCACAGGGGCAAGGAGAGGGGCTTAGAGCCCCCTAAGATGGGAGAACCCCATATTCTGGCTTACATGATGCCTCCAGACACCCTCAGAGGGACAGTACTGACCAATCCCAGGGCAGATATGGGAGGGAAGAATGTGGGCATGATTGACACCCGCTCAGCCTCCCTCCCACCATCACATCACCTGAACCCAATATCCCTTACCTGAATCCCCTAACCCCTCTGATCTCCTCATAATCCCCCTCCCTTTGCTGCAGCCCCAATCCCCTTTACCCCTATTCCCCCCGCCTCCTAATTCCCTCTTCCAGCAAACATTCACATATGGCATTTCTTTATTTGTTCTTCTGAGTCTTCTGCCATCCTGCAATTACATTTTCCCCAGTCCCCCAAATAATAAGATTAAAAACCCCTTTGGCAGAGTCAGGTTGTAGCAGCAAGAATGGTTTGTTCTCAGACTTATCCTGAGGGTTGGATATGAACTTACAGCCATTCAACCACATTGATAGCGGCTTGTGAGCTGTGGCTGGCATATGTGAAGTTCTGGAGGTTGGAGTGTAGAGCCCAGTGCACAGGAGGAACCCTCGGCTGGGGTGCCCTAGACCTGCCCCTTCCCAGCTCCAGACCTAGTGCTCGGTGGTTAAAGGGGCCTTAGGCTGGCTGTGTGTGTGCCACATAAGGCTGGGCCTGTATCATCCCCCAAAAGTGACAACCCTCCCCATACTATACCACTCTTACTTCTGTGCTGCTGGTGGTGGCAGCTCTACCTACAGAGCTGGGCTTCCAGCCAGCAGCCACTGCTCTTGGGCCTTCCATCTCTGAAGGCATCGCCACTGCTGGCAGCAGTGCAGAAGTAAGGGTGGCATGATATGGTATTGCCATTCTTACTTACTTCTGTGCTGCTGGTGGTGGCCATGGTCACTTGAGTGCTGCTGCTGGCGGTGGTGCTCCCTTCAGAGTTGGGCTCCCAGCCATCAGCCACAGAGCTTCCTGCCACCAAGGGAGAATCCCAGAGGTGAGTCTGACCTGGCCCAGGGAGTGGCCCATGCAGTGGAAGAGGAAGATCCATCCTTCCCCAGCCTGACTGGGATTAGTAGCTGGCGCTCAGTATGTGGTAGGATTCCCCAGCCGGGGAGCCCCCAGCCCTGCCCCTCAGTGGCTCCGGTCCCAGCACTCAGAGGTTTAAGGAACTTTGGGATGGCTGACTGTAGGGGGAGTGTCACAGGGTTCTTTGCTGACTCTCCCACTTTTGTTCCTGCACCCTGTGTTTAGGCTGGTATAATAAAGAGCCTTCCATGCCTTCCTTTGCTGGATCACCCAAGTGTCTTTATTTACAACGTTTGTGCAGTTCCCTGGTCTCCCAACAGCTAGTGCTCCTCCCAGACCCTCCCCAGGGTCTCCTGTCCCAGAGGCTTCCACCTTTGGTAAGGCAACAGCAATACTACCCTCCTGTCTCCTCCCTTTCTAGCCTCCTCTGAGGTTTTTTCAGGGTTTATATAGCCTCTGGTGGCTCAGCTGTCAGCGAGCAGACTGCAGCTAGCATTTTGGCAGGGCTTTAAAGAGGTTTTTACCTCTGCCCTGCCACACATCTGCCCCCTTCAAAGAGCCACCAGGCTCACCCTGTCCCTGCCCCTCCTTGGGCAGACAAACCTGCTCCTCAGTGGGAGTGCCTGTGTCCCCACTGGGGACTCCCGTGGGCCCTCCCTGGGTTTTACAGGTCCTTCCCCACATCCCTGGTAGAGACAGGCCACCCCTGCATTCCCCTTGGCTCCAGGGCTGGTTCAAGGAAGTTTCGCGCTCTAGGCGAAACTTCCACTTTGCACCACCCCCCGCTAACCCCACCCACTGCCCCCCCATGGCAGCTAACCACACCCACCCATCCCTCCCACCTGAGGAGCCCCTCCCCCATGGCAGCTAACCCCCACCCCACCCAGGGACACCCCCCCTCGCAGCAGCTACCCCACCCTTGAAAGTCCCCCATCCATGGCAGCTAACCCAGCCCGGGGAGCCCCACCTGTGGAAGCTAACCCCACCCCTCTCCACAGCAGCCCTAGACGGCTGCCTAGTTTGCCTAAATGATTGCACCGGCCCTGCTTGGCCCGACAGAGACCACAGACCCTGGGCTTTGGATTACCCAATAGGCAGATTAAGCATGTATTTAGGGCACCAGCAAAGCAGGGGGCACCAAAAAAAAGAGATTTAAAAAAAATTGATATTTGATATTTCAAAAAAGCATCAAAGTAGTCATCATGGGAAAAATCAGAACTTTGTTAGACTTCCTTACACTCCACTACACACTCTTCCCCTTCCCACTGTTCTCTTTTTATTACTTATCCCCACCTAAACCAGGGGAGTGTCCTACTAATGTAGATCGAAATAATGTGAGGAAATCAGAGACTGTAACTGATCATCCTACTCCTGGTGGTAAAACAGACATTGTTATAGTTCGGTGTGGATGTGTCAGAGACTGAACCTGCTCATGCTGTAAATAATAGGAGAAAAGATCCTGGTATGTGGGTTGATTTCAGTACCGATGATGTAGCTTACTGGATAGATTGTGGACCAAATAACTGTCAACACCACACTGGGCCATTTGAGAAATCACGTTGGACTTTTACCAATGGCAAACAAATAAGATATTGTCCACAAAAAATATTTTTCGTCATGAAAGCGAATGCTGAGAAATACACTCGAGAATGGCTACTGTATTCACCATCAACAGGGTCTGTGTTCTGTTTTGTTTGCAAATTTTTTGCGCATAAACCTTCAACATCCTAGTTTGCTGTAGGTGGATTTAGTGACTGGGGGAATACTGTTTTAATTGTACAACATGAAAATAGCACTACTCACAGAGATTCAATGTTGACATATTTAAATCGAAGACAGGGCTTTGGATTGACACAAAAATTGGAAGAACAAATTAAAGGGGTCAAGTATCAGAGGGGTAGCCGTGTTAGTCTGGATCTGTAAAAGCAGCAAAGAGTCTTGTCCGTCTGTTAGTCTATAAGGTGCCACAAGACTCTTTGCTGCTTTTACAAATTAAAGGGGAGCGTGAATACTGGCAACATATCTTGCAGCATGTTATAGCTGTTATTCAAACATTAGCTGAACATGGTCTGCCTTTCTGGGAATCAAATGACACATTTGGATCATCGCAGAATGGAAATTTCTTGGGATTGTTGGAGCTTGTGGCTCAGTTTGACCCATTTTTAGCGGCCATATCTCAAAATATGGGAATGCTGGCAAAGGTAACCCATCATACTTATCCAAGACAATATGTGATGAACTCATTGGTCTAATGAGTGACAAAGTTCGTTCAGCTATTGTGGATGAAATAAGTACTGCTGGGTACTTCAGTTTATCTGTCGACTCTACACCTGATCTTTCACATATTGATCAATTGAGTACTGTACTAAGATCTGTGTCTCCCACAGATGGAAAACCAGTTGAACGATTTATAACATTCCTCAATTTGAAAAGCCACACTGGTGAAGAAATGGCAAATCAAGTACTGCATTATCTGTGCCAAGTTTGCAAAATAGATTTCTCAAAGTGCAGAGGTCAGTCTTATGTCAATGCTGCCAACATGTCAGGGCATTATCAAGGAATGCAGAAGAAGCTTTTAGAACAGAACAAATATGCCGTATTCATACCATGTGCTGCACACTCTCTCAGTCTTGTTGGCCACAATGCTGTTGATTGTTGTCTGGTGGCAGTAAGGTTTTTCTTAACAGTCCAGTTACTTTATACTTTTTTCTCTTTCTAATACTCACTGGGAGGCACATGCAGTGGCAACAAGTGCAATTCTGGAGTCCTACTCAAAGATTGTGGATGCATTAGAACAGTGGTCCCCAACCTTTTTCGTCTGGCGGGCGCCGGATGATGAGCCACCGAGGACCATGGCCGGCGGATGAGCATCCACCAAAATCCCGCTGAGAAGCGGTAACGTCAATAGGCATTGCCGCCAAAATGACGCCGACAAGCAGCGTCATCCAGAGGCGTCACCACCAAAATGCCGCCGAAAATCAGCGGCATTTTGGCGGCGACACCTCTGGATGACGCTGCTTCTCGGCAGCATTTCGGCGGATGCTCGTCCTCCGGACAGTACGCGGGCGCACATAGATGCCCCAGCGGGCACCACGCTGAGGACCACTGCATTAGAAAGTATAGCTGAAGACCAATCACAAAAGGGAGAAACTATACGAGAGGCAGAAAACATTGCCAACAAGATGCAAGAACTATATTTTGTATTCATGTTGGCCATGTGGAATGAAATTTTACAACACTTTTACCACACAAGTCAAGCTCTCCAAGAAAAAGAATTGGATTTGAAAACATGTGCAGACCTCTGTCAATCATTAGCAGACCACTTACCACTTGAGGAATGATTTCGAAAGATTTGAAGACATATCAAAAGATATCTTGCCTGATACTACTACAAAGAAGCCCAGTCCCGCAAGCAAATCAGGAAAAAACAAGCAAATGATAGCAGTGCAACAGAAACAGCATTGAATCCTAGAGACAAATTTCACATATTTACTTGTAGACTCATAGACTCATAGACTTTAAGGTCAGAAGGGACCATTATGATCATCTAGTCTGACCTCCGGTGATCAGTTAAACCCTGAGCATGTGGGCAAGACTTACTACGCTATAATTGATACACATGAATCTCATATGAACAGGAGAGGTGAAGTGTACAAAGAAGTATCAAGTAGATTTTCTTTTCTAAATGATATGGGCTTATCTGATGAACAATATTCATAAGTATCAGAGGGGTAGCCGTGTTAGTCTGGATCTGTAAAAAGCGACAGAGTCCTGTGGCACCTTATAGACTAACAGATGTATTGGAGCATAAGCTTTTGTGGGTGAATACGCATGCGTCTGATGAAGTGGGTATTCACCCATGAAAGCTTATGCTCCAATATGTCTGTTAGTCTATAAGGTGCCACAGGACTCTTTGTCAATATTCACAAGGTTCCCAAAAGCTAGTTGACTCTTACCCTGTTGACTTGAACATGAATCTCTATGGAGAAGTACGGCAGTTCCACTGTTATAGGCGCGCAAAGTTTAATGAAACAGGAAAAATGAAATTCAGTCACATTGATCTTCATGACACAATATTGAAAGACGGAATACAATGTGCATTTCCAAATGTAGAAATCGCACTACGTATTTTTCTAACATTGATGATTACTAACTGCTCCGAAGAATGCTCTTTTTCTCAGCTGAAAAGAATAAAAAACCCTCAGAGAATAACAATGTGTCAGGACAGTCTTGATTCACTTTCCCTATTGTGTATGGAAGCGGACATGCTTCATTGAGTCAGCTTCGATGAATGTATCCAGAATTTTTGCAATCAGAAAATCTAGAAAGAAGCTATTTTAATTTCATCATACATGTAAGTTTTGTGTCATTTCAAAAAATAAAATTTTATTTTACAGTATAGTATTGTTTTTATTTTGAATTACATATGGGGGGCATCATAATCTTTTCAGTGCTTAGGGCCTCTAAAGTTCTTAATCTGGACCTGCACAGACCTGGTCCGCCAGCGTCTGGGTTCAATTCCCGGGCCCCCCAGTCCTTGTCTCCCCTGGGCTCCTGAGAGCCACACTCTTGGCACTCCTGCCTGGCAGGTCCATTATTCCCACATAGCCAACACTCCTTAAGGGGCTCGGCTTGTTGTCTGGGAGTTTTCTGTCCCATGTCCTCCCCTTCCCCCAGCACCGCAGGAGAGAGAGGGGTTCCCTTCCCTAATTAGGGTTCGACCCTCTCCTCACCCCCTTCTGTTCTCTCAGTTAGGTAGCCCTGGTTTCCTTCCTCCAGCTCCCTGTCCTGGCTCCGGGCATTGCCCGACGGGGGTCCACAATCACCTCTCAGTAGGATCGAATAGGGCAAGTTCTTTACCAACCCTACCCGCTGCCACTGGAAGTGCCCATGGACCTTCAAAGGTACCCGGGCCAGTTGACATCTCCGGGTATCCCCATGGTTGCCCCTGGAATCACCCAGCACGGCTTAACTCATCCCTTCAGTACCAGTGAGTGGGTAGAGGCGGAGTCTACCACCCCCTTCCGGGCTTCCCTCCCAGCAACACTGGTACCGTAGCCAGGGGTGTCCTCTGCTCTCCTCCATCCCCTAGGCCACCCACAAAAGTCTGCCAGCCCACACTCCATTTGTGGGCAGTCCTGCTTCTTATGGCCCAGATGTCCGCACTGCCAAGAGGTCAGTTCTTGACTGCGGGCGGGCCCCGGGTCTGACCCCCTCTTGGGAGCAGGATCCAGTGGGCTGTTTACCTGGCCCCTTTACTGGGCTTCATCACCCGCTTGGGCCCTTCAGCCTCGACATATTCCTCTGTTAGCCGGACAGCCTCTGCCACCTGGGCCAGCTGATTTCTTCGGACCCATACCCTCACCAGGTCCATAACCTCCTCCATAGTTTGGGTGGTAGGCATCAGCCAGTGGGTAGTCCAATGGGTGAGTCTTTGGGCGAATGCCCTGGGCTGTGAAATTTCAGATTTAAATATCTAGAACCATGAAGTTTACAATTTTAAGAATCCCCCGATATTGACTCAAATGGAGCATGAATTTGGTTCCCCCCATCCCCGTCCCCTCCCACCAAGAAGCTGGTATGTGCTATGTTACAGAGAGGTGCTGGAGAGATGGAAGATGTTTCTAGTTCCATGGGGCCCAATGCAGATCCCTGGATTTTCCTGGCCACCCTGTTGGGCCTCAGCCCTGCCCCATGGAGGTTGCTGGGGAGGGGTAGGTGGTGGCTGGTGCTGGGTCAGGGGGCTCAGGCAGGAGTTGTCCCTGTCTCTGGGGTGTGGATAATGATGGCACAGGCTGGGCTGGCGCTGGAAGCCCTGGCTCTCCTGCAGCCTCTGTATAGGGAAGTTGTCTAGGGCCACGTGGCCAAAGATGGGGCAGCCTTGTGCTTGCGTCCACTTGGCTGTTGTGGTGCTGAAGGGATTGGAGCTGAAGAGGGATCCTCCTCCCCATGGCTCAACCCCATGGCTCTTCAGCTCCTGCACAGGGCCCCCAGCCTGTGCCAGGAAACCCTGAGGCAAATGGCTTCTGTGCCATCAATGAGGCCCTATCCGTGGCCCCTGGGGACCAGGCACTCCTTCAGTCAGCCAGCTCTGGCAGGGCTTGGGCAGCGAGAGACTGTGCTCCTCTGGTCCCTGCACTACATCTCACCTTGCCCAGGATGGAGAGGAACCTTCCCTGCCCACAGCCCTTTCAGGCCTCGGCTTCCCACCCAGACAGGGGCAGATACCCTGGTGGCACTTTAGGGATGGAGGGGTTTCTTATCAGGAAGGGGAATGAGACACTCGGTTCTAATGAGAAGATATGGCAACCTCGTGCTTGTGTCCACTTGGTTGTCGTGGTGCTGAGCACCTGCATGTAGCTACACCTATGGTGCTGGGGCAGGGTATAGCCATAAGCCATGGCACCAAAGGGGTCTATGAGGCTCCAGCTAACAGGGTGGCTGGTGGTATCCAATATCCACGGGGTCAGTGCAACCATTTAGGCAAACTAGGCGGCCACCTAGGGCGCCTAATGGTTGAGGGCCCCTAAAAGTCCTCTCAGGCGAGGAGGTGGAGTGGAGGTGAGCTGGGGCAGGGGGCACGGGAAGGGCCACCCGCAGTAACAGGAGGGGGGGCGCACAGGGGAACCGCTCCCCGCCACAGATAACCTCCACTCTGCCTCCTCCACTGAGCACACAGCCCCCGCTCTAAGGGTATGGCTACACTGGCGATTTGCAGCGCTGGAAAGCCTCCACCAGCGCTGCAATTAGTAAGTGGCCACACCTGCAGGGCACTTCCAGCGCTGCAACTCCCTGGCTGCAGCGCTGGCCGTATACCTCACTCAGCATGGGGAATAAGGATTCCAGCGCTGGTGCTGCAGCGCTGGTCATCAAGTGTGGCCACACACCAGCGCTGTGTTTGGCCTCCAGGGAATAAGGTGTATCCCAGAATGCTTTTATAAATTACTCTCTTTGTTTTGTTATGCAGCCTCTCTTTGTTTTGTTGTGAACGAGCTCCGATCGGAGCTCCGTTCTGTACCTGGCTGTAAACAATCAAATGAGAGGCAGGCAGGCAGAGTGAATGAAACAGAACGGAGCCGATCGAGCTCCGTTTGAACTGCTTATCCCACTCCTTGAACCAGCCTGGCCACCTGGGTGCAGCATGGTGGCTGAAGGGGGACACTTCAGTCTGTGGCTGAGTGAGAATGGCTTTGAACTAGGGTTGTGAATCCACCAACACTTTATGCCCAGCGGGTTCCCGCAGTGTATGTTCATTGTGGTGCCGTGGATCTGCTGGAGATATGGTGGCGGGGGGAGGGAGTCAGATTTGCAGTTAGAAAGCTCTTCGTTGGGAGGCAGCACTGAGGTGGCCCTTTGCCAAAGCAGCAGAGGGTGGCAGCAGAAATGAGGGAGCCCTGGGCAGCCCTCCCTTACCCCACGCAAACGAGACTGAAATCACCAGAGCTGGGTGGGATGGTGGATCCTGGGGGCTGTTGGGGACTTTAACCCCGACAGCGAAATTCGTTGTCTGTTCAGCTAGAGAGACAGACAACACCAGCAAGGTCCGATCAAAAGCCTTTTATTGACAAGTGCACGCATCAACAAAAGGCCGCTCGTCTCCAGTGAGAACCAGGCCCTTTTTACAGCTTAGCATTAGCCTATATAGACAGTTTTATTACGTCATACATCACTCACTTGAGCAAAACCCACCCCCCTTTGTTTAACAACTTAAAACTAGACACTTTTAATATACACACATGCCTAGACTTTATGTCTACAACTTTAGATTATTAATTATATCTTAACAACACCCAAAAGTTAGAAATACAGGGGAGTTTTTAAACAAACCTATAACTCAACCAAAAAGTTAGAATCTGAACCGTGGGATGCTAGAGTTCCTTATCAGCTCTTCAAACACTGTCCTTAGCACAGCTAATGGCATGCCAGCAATGCAATCCCTGGTTTATCTCAGGCTTGTCTCACGTTTTCCAGGGCTCTGTTAAACAATGCTACTTTTCAATACTTTTCCACTCTGGGATTACCAAAAACCTTTGCTAGCCTGATTTCAGTCAGGTTAGCATAACTGTTTTGTCTGCTATATTTTCATTCAGGCCTAACAGGGCTAGCCCAGCTGGCATTTCTCAAAGGATAGGGCACCCGCCTGTCTGATGCCGGGCTCTGTGACGAGGCCAACAGCTGACAGCAAACTGTGAGTGGAGCGTAGCGGAGGAGGAAACCACTGCTGAAGGGGGATCTGTTCAGTGGTTGTGGGTGGGGAACTGAATCAGAGGACAAAGCTGGAGACACTAAGGGGCAGGACTGGGTGTTTACTTATTATTCATAAGTGCATAGAGGTACGTTATTGCTGAGCTCTCCCCAGTTGGGTGCTGGTTTCCCTGTCCCCCTCTAACAAAGCTCTTCTTGTTTCATGCACTCTCAGTTTGTCTCTTAACGTCCCCTCAGGGAAGATATTTAGTGATCCTAGAAATTTGATAGGATGGCTCCAACTGGTGCTATTGGTTAGCTTTCCAAAGGAAGCCCTAGATATTTGACCTGACAGACCCCGCAGACCAGGTTGTGACGTTATGACTGTGATATAATATCTCATCGAAAGATGACAGGAACAGAAAGAGTTAATTAACTCATAGACTGACCTGACCCATGGGTGAACCTTAAGGACGGATTAGGAAGATATGTAAATGACTAGAGCTTTGAAATGCAAGTCTGCATTGTTAGAGGTAGAAGGGGAGATGTTTGCTCAGATCTTGTGATGTCAGCAAACAAGTCTTGTCTATTGCTATAGTTTTAATTCAAAGATCAAAAAAAAGGAATATTAACATTTATAATGATACTTGAGTAAAATAGTATTATTGTCTATGTGTCTCTTTGAAGGTTGTGCTAACCTGTATCTGAACTGTTTAATGGGTAAATTACTCTGTGCTAATTGCCAGGATGTTTGGGAGAAGGAGTTGAGCCTATTGTTTTCTCAGGCCGAAAGGCTGCTGGAAATGTATAAAAAGCCTGGGACAGGATCCTTCTTCATCTCAGATATGCTTTGGGTTTCAAGAGGGGGAGACCTTAAGCCACAAGGATTGAGATCCCCAGTCACTGACTGGAGTCACCCTGAATATGGACATTGGACTATAACCTATGGACTATTTCTAAAAGGACTTTTGGCAACTACAAGCTCATCTCTGCTGTGTATCTGAACCTCAAGAATTAAATTCAAGTCTGTCTGTAGATTAATCTTTTAACCAACACTCTCTATCTTTTCTTTTTTAATAAATTTTAGCTTAGTTAATAAGAATTGGCTATAGCGTGTATTTTGGGTAAGATCTAAGTTATAATTGGACCTGGGTATGTGGCTGATCCTTTGGGATTGGAAGAACCTTTTCTTTTATATGATTAAGTAAGATTCTTAAGAATCATCATCATATCTGACAGGTGTGTCTGGACGGAGGCCTGAGGCTGGGCACTTTAAGGGAACTGCGTGGTTTGGACTTCTAAGTGACCAGTAAGGTACTGTAGAAGCTGTTTTGTGCTGGTTGGTAAATCTAAGTATTGGAATAACCACCAGCTTCTGGGGTTTGTCTGCCCCGTTTGGTTTGCAGTTCACCCTGATTGAGTGACCTCAGCAGGCTCCCATGGGCAGCACCGTCACACAGGTTACGCACCCAGAGCACTTTGGTCTTCTGACCCTCAGTATTTTGACACAAAGCCAACATTTTCTGGGAACAAGCAGAACCTTTTTTGGGAAAATTTCATTTGAAAAGTGGGTTGAAAAATGGGAAACTGTTGCATGGCCCTAGCTGTAATTCTACCTTCCCCCTCACCCACGTGGTCCCAGCTGTGCCAGGGAGTGCCACCCCAAAGGGGAAATACTCAAAGGTGTCTTCAACAATCAGTTTAATCACAGCTGGGATCACAAAGCCCAAAACGCTTCCTACTATCGGTCAATGTCAGTGGGCAGAGTTAAAGGGATTTGGGTGTCTTGGCTGTGTGGTACTGAATTTAACATGTCTGGATTGCTTTTGAGTGTGACCTCAGGCCTGGAGTCCTTGGGTATAGTGAAGTTTGGTTTGAGGATAATCAACATCGCGGGGAGGTATTTAACTCTTGAGTTACTGAGACAGACTGGCCCTTGAGGGAGTCCTTTGCATGGGAACACTCTCAGGGTATGGCTACACTGGCGATTTGCAGCGCTGGAAAGCCTCCACCAGCGCTGCAATTAGTAAGTGGCCACACCTGCAGGGCACTTCCAGCGCTGCAACTCCCTGGCTGCAGCGCTGGCCGTACACCTCACTCGGCATGGGGAATAAGGATTCCAGTGCTGGTGCTGCAGCGCTGGTCATCAAGTGTGGCCACACACCAGCGCTGTGATTGGCCTCCAGGGAATAAGGTGTATCCCAGAATGCTTTTATAAATTACTCTTTGTTTTGTTATGCAGCCTCTCTTTGTTTTGTTGTGAACGAGCTCCGATCGGAGCTCCGTTCTGTACCTGGCTGTAAACAATCAAATCAGGCAGGGAGAGTGAATGAAACAGAACGGAGCCGATCAGAGCTCCGTTTGAACTGCTTATCTATAAAAACAAACACTGATCACAGCAAACAGAAGCTATCTGTACCTGGCTGTGAACGATCAAATGAGAGGCAGGGGAAACAGTGTTGGATGCAGGCTGTTAGGGTTTGCAAACATTTTGTGATTTTTCCAATCTCTCTCTTCCCCGCTCCCTGTCACAGTACACCACAGGGAGTGAGTGAAACAGGGGGGAGTCCGTGTTGGAGGCAGGCTGTTTGCAATTAGAGTTAAGACTAAGGGCTCATGAACATTTTGTGATTTTTCCAATCCAGGAAGCTAACACACAGTGTTGGCTCCAAAAATCCACACTCTCTATTTTCCCCGCTCCCTGTCACAGTACACCACCCTCCACCCCACTCTTTTGAAAAGCACGTTGGTGCACTTGAATGCTGGGATAGCTGCCCATAATGCAGCACTCCCAACAGCGCTGCAAATGCTCCAAATGTGGCCACACACCAGCGCTGGTAGCTGTGAGTGTGGCCACACACCAGCGCTGCTCCTACACAGCTGGATGACCAGCGCTGCAAACTACCAGCGCTGCAAACCGTAAGTGTAGCCATACCCTCAGGCTGGTTAGTATCAATGCGGAACAGGCAGATCCATCATGGGTTAGAAGCATCATGGGTTAGAGCACGCTGTGCTCAAGGAGATGTTGCTGAATGGGGACCTATTTCCCAGCCCCTCCCACCCCACTTAAAGCTGCTCCAACTTGTATTGTCCATGAGATGGGGAAAAAAGCTGATGAGAGCCGGGTGGAACAGCAAGAGACATGACAAGCCCCAAGGAAGTGGGGGAGAAAGAGATCTGGGGAAGATGTCTCTGGCAGGGGATGGGGAGGGTGACACAGACTGTGGAAGAGTTAGAGATGCAATACGCTGAGCAGGATGTCCCAGGGAAAGCAAGGGAGGAGGAGCAGAGCAGATGCAGGAGGCAGATGAGCATGCAGTTAGATTGGGTGGAAGATCATTGAGCCGTTGCTGGAGTGTCTGGAAGAGGAACTGGGATGGGGCAGTGCAGGGAAGTGGGATGGGAGTGCTGTGTGTATGGGTCTAGGGTGGTAGGGTCCATCAAGAAGGGCAGGTTATGGGCCCTGGAGATTAGGACCGAACCTCTAAAGGTGGGTATAGGGCTGTGAGGGAGAGCAAGGCCTGTGGGGCTGGGGGTAGCAGGCCCCATGTGAGGCTGGAGTTGGGAGATGTTACTGATTCCACTTGGCCAACAATGATCCCCAGACTCCTCTACACCCCCTCCCTTGTCAGGTCCCCTGGGCGGTTGGGCTGGGGACTCATGCCAGGGCTGTGCCTGGTGCTGGCCTGGGGGTTAACGTGGGGTCTTTCACCAGTGCTGGGTTGTGAAGAATGAAGTACCACAGGTTGGGCTGGCGCTGGAAGCCCTGACTCTCCTGCAACCTCTGCATGGGGTAGTTCTCCATGGCCACATAGCCGTAGCTGGGATAGCCTAGTGCGTGCAACCGCTTGGCTAACAAATTAGTCAGCATCCCCATGTAGCCGCACCGCCGGTGCTGGGGCAGAGTGTAGCCAGGCCCCATGGCACCAAACGGGTATGAAGCGATCCAGCTGACCGGGTGGCCAGCAGCATCCAGCAGGCAGATACTGGGGAAGTGGCGGATCAGGCTGGCCAGGTACTTCCTGCTTTTCTCGTTCCCCCCAAAGCTCCATGTATCATTCAGCAGGTCAGCGTGGGAGACATCCAGGGACGAGAGCCTCATGGCCGGGTCCAGCCTAGGGGAGCAGAAAGCAGCAGAGCAAAGCCCCAAAGGTCAGCGATCAGAGTGACACCTCAGAATCATGAGATGTCCCTAAGATCATGTGGTTTGTTAAAACTACGACACTGTGATTGCTGGTCTCCCTTGACAGCTGAACTCCCCTGCCCCCAACCCCTGGATGTGACACGATCAGTACTGTCAACACTCCCAGATTTATTATGGTGATATGGGCCTCACTGCAGAATCTCCTATCCCCATATCTGCCCATCTGTTGCCCAGCAAATCATTCTGCCCCATCAGTTCTGCCCCTACACAGGCACCCATCAACTCTGTCTCCAGCCCTGCCCGCTCTAGCCCCCTCCCAGCTTCCCCTCTGCACCTCCTGGTGTTCTTCCATCCCTCCCAGCCCTGTGGGGGCTGCAGCAGGCTCCCCTCTGCCCTTCCCAGGCTGGGTGTCCCAGGGAAGGGGTGAACAGGGACACCACACTGTTCCATTGCTCACAAGAGGGGTGGGGGAGGAGGGAGTGGAACCACCTTGAGATGCTGAGCAAATTCTGCTTGCTCTTCCCCCAACCCGTCCCATGAGAAGGTGTCAGTTACCTCAGGGAGAGGGAGGGGCAGGGACCTCTTACTGCAGCTGCTCTGATTGGCTGCTCTTCCCCCAGCGGGGCGTGTGGGAGAGGCAGTCAGTCAGACTGGGCTCCCCCCACCCCGACCCCGGCAGGGTGGGATTCCCATGAAGATCATTGTAAGATGGGCTCCAGGTCTGGCCAAACTTGTGGGACTCAGGAGAGGGGGATAACAGAGCCAAGTAGAGAGGTGAGGAAGCTGCCTTGCTTGAGGGATTGGAAATGGGACATGGCGCCTTTTCCCCTTACCCATACGGTGGCAAGGCTGCCTAATATCTCGTCTCATTAGAACTGAGTGTCTCATTCCCCTTCCTGATAGAGACCCCCCCATCCCTAAAGTGCCCCCGGGGTATCTGCCCCTCCCTGGGTCCTGGGTGAGAAGCTGAGGTCTGCACAGGCTGTGGACAGGGAAGGCTCCTCTCCATCCTGGGCAAGGTGAGATGTGGTGCAAGGATGGGTGGGAGCACGGTCTCTTGCTGCCCAAGCCTTGCCAGGGCTGGCTGGCTGAAGGAGTGCCTGGTCCCCAGGGGCCATTTGCATCAGGGTTTCCTGGCACAGTCTGGGGGCCCTGTGCAGGAGCTGAAGAGGGACCCCCTCCCCATGGCTGGCCCCACCTGAATCTGGCTTTGCTCCCCAGTCCCTGCAGGGTCCCTGAAGGAGGTTGGGCTCAGTGCCAATCCCACTGAGATTCTGCTGGTGGCAACAGGACCCCAGTGCCCTAGGCCCTGCATAAGGATTAGTCGGCCAGATCTTGGCATCCCAGTTAGGGTGACCAGATGTCCCGATTTTATAGGGACAGCCCTCATATTTGGGGCTTTGTCTTATATAGGTGCCTATTACCCCTCCCCCTCATCCCAATGTTTCATGCTTGCTGTCTGGTCACCTTAATCCCAGTGCCATGCTGGCCAATGCCCCCACTTCTTAGGCCACCTCCTCCCTACCACATCCCCTGTGGGGCCCTGTGACACAGGCAGACACTGACCGGATCTCAGGCATGGAGTTGGGATCTGGGTGAAAATAGGTGAAGTAGCGCAACACCTCCAGCTTGATCCCCTTAGCCTCGGCGACGTCCTTGGAGACTTCGTACACTCCATCCCGGATCCCTGCAGGGGGTGCTACGGGCCATGAACAGTGGGGAAAGGGACTGAATGATGGTGACAAAAGGGCCCATATGTGCCACCAGCCTGGCATACGGGTCGGGAGGGGCAGGAGTCTGAGCTTCCAAATCCCCAGCCCCAGCCCTTGGGGAAGAGGGTGTGGTCAGGTGAGCTGACACCAGCCCAGCACTGGCAAGGGGCTACCCCATATGTTCCTGCCCTGCACAGGGCTCCTGGGAGCAGCCTTGCAGCCTGGCGGGGAGCAGAGGACTCTGGGGCTGGCATTGTATGGTGGGATCCTGGAGTTGACCCAGACAGGACATATATGTTCAGTTGCTGTGGGGCTCTCCCAGATGCTTTGGGGCACAAGTTACCAAGGATGCGGAAGGTCTGTCCCCAGTTGACAGCACCCGCACTGGCCAGCAGGGCCTGGTAGGCACCTAGGTCCCGGTAGTACACTGTGTATGTGTTGGTGTACAAATCAGAGTCATCCGATGCCACCTGTTGGGGGAGACATACAGCCAAGATGGGAGAATTCCCAGTGGAATGACTGATCTGCCTGCCCCATCTCCCCCGAGCCAGCCTGGTCCCCCCTAGAGGGGAAGGTCTGCGTGTCCCATTCCCAGCCCCCAAGCCAGCTTGGCTCAATCCTGTGGCTCCTTGAAGAGGAAGGGCCCCGAATCCCAGTCCCTGTCTCCTCCCTGAGCCAATCTGGCCCCCTGTCCTGGAGTCCCCTAGAGAGGAAAGGCCTCGGGTTCCATTCTACGTCCTCCCGAGCCATCCGGGTCCCCAGGTGCAGTGCAGTGACTGAGGAGCTTCACCTCTCTCTGTGGCCGGGTGAGGACGACTTTGAACTCAGGCCATGAATCCACCAGCACCTCCTGCGCAGCTGGGTTCCCCCGGTTTATGGTCATCACGGTGCCATAGACCTGCCAGAGACATGGAGGTGTTGGGGTCAGAGCTGGAGGGGAGGCAGCAATTCCCACTCCCACAACTCTGTTTGTAGCCACCCAGTATTTATTGTGGGGTTTCAGTATCTCGTGATCTTCTGCACATTAGGTGGGTTTTTGCCCTTCTCCAACATGGTCTCCCTCTCCCATCCCTGCCAATGGGGCTGACACCACAGGCTGCCCTTAGTTAAAATGGCCAACACATCACAATGAGTTCAGGGGGCTGAGGCCTGGGAAGACGGGTGCCCCAGGCTCTGGGTACCAGAGATGGGGGGCAGGGGAATGTGAGGAGCAGCAAGGAGAGGTGAATGGGGAGCGAGTGGGGGATGTGGGGGATGCTAGGGTAAAGAGATGGGGAAGAGAGTATGAGGGATGAGGCAGGACCTGTCTCTGACCACCTCCCCGGGTTTACTCTCCTGATGTAAGGGTCTGACTCCTTATTTGTGGGTCCTGGCCTGGTATTGCAGGAGAGACCCTGAGCGCAGAGGAGGGGCGACAAAGGGGCTGGTGACCCCCACACACACTTGAGCCCTGTGATGACATGGAATCATGGAGGGAGCCAGAGCTACCCAGGTCTTTGCTCAGCTGGCACGGAGCCTGCCCATGCAGTGACTGGCTGGCACAGAGCCTGCCTGTGCTGTAACTGTTTGATATGGAGCCAATCTGCCCTGTGACTGGCTGGGGAGGTCCCGCCGGCTACACTGGGTGAGCAGCAGGAATTTGCTGGATTTGGAGTTTGGGAGACAAGAGATGTGAGTGAGGAGGGGGCAGTTTGGAGAGCAGCCAGCACCTGTGGGGAGGGGCCTGACCCCGAGCTAGCCCTTGACCCAGGGCTTGGGTCTTGCCCCCAACCAGCCCTATCTCATCACCCTGGGGAGAGAGAACTTTCTGCCCTGCTCCCATCCCCGGAAAAAAGATCGGTCCTTGTCACCAGCAATGTATCGGGCAAGCGCCTCCGTAATGTCCCCTCCAGCAGCCGCAGCTTGGAGGAGCAGCTCAGGATCAGCATCTTTGGTGTGAATGGGCCCTCGGCAGATTCCAGCAGGGGTGGCACAGGGAATGCCCTGTGTGGGAGACACCCATCAGTTCCCTGTGACCTTCCCCCAGCCGCCCCCACAACGCCTGCCCACCTCCCTGGGGACAGGAGGGGTGTCTGCAACCTTCCAGCCCTGCCAAAATAACAAATGCTGTGGGTAGACCTACAATAACAAACCACTATGGTTACAACACCTGTATCCACCAGAGACCCTACAATAACCACCCCAATGGTTTTATTCTCAGTGCAGCATTTCTTGTGGATTTTCTACTCCTCCTAAGTATCAGCACTTCCTTGCTGTTAATGTTTCAGATTTTCAATCTAAAAATTACTTCTGATGAGAATTTGCACAAGTGCTGCCTGGAAGTTCCCAGAGCTCAAGCAGCAGCAGGTCAGTACCTCAACTGAGTCTAATTTTTCTTGTAAGGGGCAACAAATCTTCACAACATTTCCCCCACAATTTGCTAAACTGTGTTTGTGAGAGTCAAGACCCTACAAAAACATACCAGTTTGGGTGCTTCTCCCTTGCTCATCATAGACCCTACAATACAATCATAGAATCATAGACTATCAGGGTTGGAAGGGACCTCAGGAGGTCATCTAGTCCAACCCCCTGCTCAAAGCAGGACCAGTCCCCAACTAAATCATCCCAGCCAGGGCTTTGTCAAGCCTGACCTTAAAAATCTCCAAGGAAGGAGATTCCACCACCTCCCTAGGTAACCCATTCAAGTGCTTCACCACTCTCCTAGTGAAAAAGGTTTTCCTAATATGCAACCTAAACCTCCCACGCTGCAACTTGAGACCATTACTCCTTGTTCTGTCATCTGGTACCACTGAGAACAGTCTAGATTCATCCTCTTTGGAATCCTCCTTCAGGTAGTTGAAAGCAGCTATCGAATCCCCTCTCATTCTTCTCTTCTGCAGACTGAATAATCCCAGTTACCTCAGCCTCTCCTCCTAAGTCATGTGCTCCAGCCCCCTAATAATTTTTGTTACCCTTCGCTGGACTCTTTCCAATTTTTCCACATCCTTCTTGTGGGGGGGGGGGCGCAAAACTGGACACAGTACTGTAGATGAGGCCTCACCAATGCCGAATAGAGGGGAATGATCACGTCCCTTGATCTGCTGGCAATGTTCCTACATATACAGCCCAAAATGCTGTTAGCCTTCTTGGCAACAAGGGTACACCGTTGACTCATATCCAGCTTCTCATCTACTGAAACCCCTAGGTCCTTTTCTGCAGAACTGCTGCCTAGCCACTCAGTCCCTAGTCTGTAGCATTGTATGGGATTCTTCTGTCCTAAGTGCAGGACTCTGCACTTGTCCTTGTTGAACCTCATCAGATTTCTTTTGGCCAAATCCTCTAATTTGACTAGATCCCTCTGTATCCTATCCCTACCCTCCAGCATATCTACCACTCCTCCCAGTTTGTCCTGTCTATGTGTCTGTGGCCCCAGCCATGCCAAGGCTGGTCTGTGCAGGACTCAGGTGGCCCCACTAGCTCCCACTTACCTGGACAGTCTCCCTGCCAGGGTTAGGGGCAGCCCCTGTGAGGATAGAGAGACAAGGTGTCCGTGAGGCAGTGAGGTCCCTGCCTGGCAGCAGCTGGTCCTGTCCCCGCTGGGTCTCACTCTCCTTCAGGGGCTGCTCCAGCCTCTTATCCCTGAATGAATGAACCATTAACAGAGCCTGTGCCTGACCCAGAGCTGGGGGCAGCCACATTCCTGCAGTCACGGGCACTCCTTCCATGGGCAGGGAGAGATGAGATGATTTCCTGGGGCCAGTGGAGTAGACTTCTGAGGAAACGTGAGCACAGCCAGGCGTGGGACATGGGCAAACCAGTTCTGCTGATGCCCCTCAATCCTGAGTCCAACCCACAGCTTCTGCTGTCCCAGCCTTGGGCTCCCCCACTGCAGCTCCTTCCTAGCTTGCAGTTTCTGTCTATTGCTTTGATTGAGGGTTGTGTTGGGAGCCCCCAGTCTGGGCCCCTCTCCTTGGCTTCGTCTTTGCCTCGGATCTGTCTCTCCCAGCCCTGTCCCTCCAAGGGTTGTGTGCCCTGGGACACTCTTTCCTCGTTACACCCAAGCCATGGCCTGGATCTCGCATGGTCCCTATCAGCATTGGGGAGCAGCCATGGGTTTTGGGCTGGGCAGGTTTCTACCTATGACAAGATGGAAACCCCTTGGCATGGGGCTGTCACGGTTCTTTACCTGCCGGGAGCAATGCAATCTGTATCTGCAGCAACTTGGCGTCACATTTATTATTCAGCTGGAATCTGGTATCAGAGAATCCTCAGGTTGGCTTGGCAAAGCTGAGCTGAAGGCAGAGGTTGTGTTGGCAGCAACAACTGCCTCAATACCCCCCAGCTCTGTGGAATCCATCTTAGCTCTCCCTCCTTTTGTAATGTTTGGAGTGTGTAGTTGGTCTAAGACCCAGAAACTTGGTGGCTATTTATTACATGTGTAAAAATGTAGGTACAAGTGCTGGCAAGCCACGCTGTCTCTGCATTGAACCATTCAATAGTGCAGTACAGCATGCACATTCTGTTATGCTAGCTTTAGTCACTCAGGACAATGGCCCGGTGAGGAAAGCCAGCCTTAACCAATCAGAATGAAGTAAACAGGTGTATCAATCATGTAGTAATGAATAACCTGTATGTATGAGAAAAGTGAATAAAAGCAAGAGTCCGGGACTTTCCTGGGATGCCTCACTGCAACACCGTCTCTGTTTCCCGTTACTACATCTGGTGACCCCGACGTGATCCAGACACAGGACCCCCGACTCATCGGCTGGCTTAGCCTTGGTGCACCTCAGCGCAACGCGCTCCCTCGTGAGTATGGGGGGGGACTTATCCATTGATCAAAAAGATCATGCAAAAGAGTTATTGAAACTTATCAAACAGGACGGGTGTACTGCAGTATCGTTACGGCACTTGGAGGAATTGCTCCGAGTGATTGAGTATAAGTGCCCATGGTACTTGAACCGAGGCTCCCTAGATCACTCCGACTGGATAAAGATCGGAGAGGCGTTGTTTAGGGAACCTCGAGCCGAGATCCAACATATTCTGTTGTGGCAGCACTGTTCAGCTGCGGTGGGGAGATTACGAAAAGAGGCGTCCCCCTCCGCACCTCCCTTGCTCTCGGTGGAGGCACCTCCCGCCTATCCCCGAGTGCTCCCACCAGCCCCTTTGTTAGCACCAAAAACTTCTACACCAGTGGTGGACACCCTGGGGCAGAAGTCCCTTCATCAGGGCGCTGTCTGTGCCGCCCTTGCGGTGGCGCGGGCAAGCGGGCAGGACCCCTTATTGGAAGAATGGGAGGGAGAAATCCCTTTGGTGTTTCCTCTGTCTTATGACCCTCCCAATGAGGCAGGTGAAGTGGTAGCTCGACACTCCACCATCCCGTACTCTATTCTTCGGGAGCTTAACAAAGCTGTACGTGAGTCAGGGCTGCGTTCCACTTATGTGCAGGGTATGATAGAAGGGATCGCCAGTGGTTATACCATGATCCTGGAGGATTGGAAACATCTATTTTGTATGATCCTTTCCCCTGCACAGTACGTGGTATGGGATAATGAGTTTAGGTTGGCAGCCCTAGCACTCGGTAACGCGCAGAATACTGCTGAGCAAATATATGGGACGGGAGCTTTTGCCACCATAGAACAACAATCTATATTGCCCATGGAATCTTTTCACCGCACGGCAATGTGTATTCAAAGAGCCTTTAGGCGCGTTCCGGCCTCTGGCAAGCCCCTTCGATCATTCACAAATGTTAAACAACAAGCTACGGAACCTTATCATCATTTCATTGATCGCCTCAAGGAGGCTGTTCAATGCCAAATTGACAATCCAGATGCTCAGACGGAACTCCTTTTATGCTTAGCGTATGAGCAGTCCAATGCTGACTGTCGGAAAATTCTCCAAACTATCATTCACCGCCCTAATTACACACTCGCTGACATGTTGCAGGCATGTGCCGAAGTAGGCACTCAGACCCACGCTATGGCACTGTTGGCGGGAGCAATCCGTCAAGGTAACAAACCTACAGGTAACTGCTTTAACTGCCAGCGACCTGGACACTTCAAAAAGGAGTGCTGGGCCCCAGGAGGTGGTGCTCATAAGGGAGGAACTAACACCACCGGGGGCCGTCCTTCTAAAAAGTGCCCAAAATGTAATAAAGGATATCATTGGGCTAATCAATGTCGCTCCTCAACCCCAGATAATTCGGGAAACTTTCGACCGGGCCCCCCTTCAGCCCCGGTTTAAAGGAGGGAGCCCTGCCTGCCATGGCCGCTCGACCAGCCACTAAAGGCAGTGCTGGTTTGGATCTTATTAATGCAGTAGATATGCAATCCCCTCTTCCTGGTGATGTACTCCTCATGCCTACGCAGCTTTCGGGTCCGCTTCCCCCGGACACATTTGGGTTGATTTTGCCTCGTTCTTCTGCCAGTAGTCAGTCTATTATGATTGTGCCCGGAGTTATCGATTCTGATTACACCGGTATTATTGGTATTATTTATGTTCAAATTTGGAGTCATCTTCCCCTCCAACTAAAGGCGGGAGATTCATGGGCTCAACTGCTAATCTTACCTTACACAACGCCGGCCGGACCCAGCCAAGCAAGTCGTGCCGGCGGATTTGGTTCTACTCGCGTTAATCTGGAGCAAGGTCCCCTTTTTCATCCACAGATTGCTACAGTATTACAACACATCCGAACCCACAAACCGACCCGTAAGTATATCATCAACAGTAAGGAGCTCTATGGGTTGCTAGACACTGGAGCGGATGT
The DNA here is from genome assembly GCF_016161935.1 of Mauremys reevesii. Lineage (NCBI taxonomy): Eukaryota > Metazoa > Chordata > Testudines > Geoemydidae > Mauremys > Mauremys reevesii. The sequence goes on from NW_024100826.1 coordinate 1,764,954, forward strand.
TTCAGTAGTTGCACAAAAGCATTGGGACCCTTCCTGGCCTTCCGAAGTTTCTCCCTCTGTTTGGGGAGTGGGAGGCCCGCAATCTTCCCGACAAAGCACCAATTGGCTCTCAGTATGGGATAGTGAAGAGGGGCGAGAGGTTGCAAAAATTCGTCCGTGCATTTTGCCAATTGATCTTAATCTCTGGGGGCGAGACCTATTGTCTCAATTGGGAGCCTCCCTAGTTGTGCCATGACACGTCAATGCTCTTCACACACTGCCCTCCCCCTGGAATGGAAAACCCACATCCCAGTGTGGGTTGAACAATGGCCACTCCCTCAGGAAAAATTAATAGCCCTTAAGGAATTAGTTCAGAAACAATTAACCGAGGGACATATTGAGCCTACTACTAGCCCATATAATACTCCGATCTTTGTTATTAAGAAAAAATCTGGACGCTGGCGATTATTACATGATCTCCGAGCTATAAACAAAATTATGGAACCTATGGGAGCCCTTCAATGTGGGACCCCGAATCCGAATGTTATACCACATGATTATCAGTTAGCAGTAATCGATCTTAAGGAGTGTTTTTTCTCTATCCTCCCCCGTGATCGAAAGTACTTTGCCTTTACTATCCCTGTTTTGAAAAATAGTCAGCCAACAGAACGCTACCATTGGAAAGTTCTTCCCCAGGGTATGCTAAACAGCCCCACCCTCTGTCAATATTACGTAAATCAGTCTCTCTTACCTTTTCGCAAACGGTACCCTATGCTTAAGGTTTACCATTATATAGATGATATCCTCATAGCAGGACCAGAACTCCCTCCCTCGTGGAAAACTGACCTGCAAAATATGCTCCAGGAATACGGCCTTCAGATAGCCCCAGAAAAGGTACAATGTATAGAGCCCTTCCTTTATCTGGGACATAAAATGATGGCCACTTATTCCATTCCGATTATCCCGCAAATTGCCTTGAAAACCAACATTAATTACGTCACCCTTCAGCAAGTCCTCGGCATAATTAATTGGGTACGTCCCTATTATCGCCTTGATACCAACATGTTTAGTCCTCTATTTGAAGCTCTTCGGCAGGGGCGTCACCCCTCCGATATCATTTCTCTCTCAAAAACACAACTAGATGCCATTGCACAGGTGAATCAATCTCTTGCAAAGGTTTGGGTGGATCGTGCCGTGGATAACGAGCCTCCACGTCTCGCTTGTCTTCAAGGGGTGACCCAACCTTGTGCCGCCCTCTTTCAAGCACCCGAGGCTGGGACGGTACGAATCCTTGAATGGCTTTATCTCGCCCACGCCCCAGCAAATACCCTTACTCCCCTTCCCTCCATGCTTGCTTCCCTAATTACAAAAGGGCGCCAACGTGCATTAGTGCTTTTTGCTATTGATCCAGCAGAAATAGTTCTTCCAATTCCCCTGCATTTATGGCAAACCCTTTGTGAAACAACTCCTGAGGTTCAATGTGCGTGTGCGGGTTATACAGGAACCTTTACCTTTCATTCCTTAAAGGACCCCCGCTTTGGCATGACACAGCGATTACCCCTTAACTTTTGCTATTTGCTCTCACCAACCCCGCTGCCAGATGTGCTTACAGTATTTACGGACGGAAGTCCACACCGTGGGGTTCTCTCTTGGTGTGACCCATCTACTACCCACTGGTGTTCTCTGTTTACCCTACTCCAAAGCTCCGCCCAGCGTGCTGAGCTGGCTGCAGTAATTTTAGCCTTTAATCGTTTTTCTATGCAACCGTTTAATATTATTACTGATAGTTTATATGTAGCCAATGTTGTTTCAAATATTAGTGGTAGTTATGTATCACCGGCACTAGATAAAAATTTGCTAGCTTTGTTTTTAGCATTGCAACATCTCATTCATTCCCGTACCGATCAGTTTTTTATTGCTCATATTCGAAGCCACCAACCTTTCCCTGGCATGTTGACAGAAGGCAATGCCCAGGTGGATGCCCAACTCAGGGCATTCCCTTGTACTCCTATAGAAAGTCATGCCCTACATCATCAAAATGCCAAGGCATTGGCTAAACAATTTCAGATCCCTCTTTCTGATGCTCGAGGTATTGTTCAACAATGTCCTCAATGCACCCTTAACCCACAGGGTCCTCCCATAGGGGTAAATCCCCGTGGTCTCGGAGCCAATCAACTTTGGCAGATGGATGTTACCCTTTTTCCCCCCTTCTCCCCTTGGAAATACCTGCACGTTGTCATCGACACATTTTCTGGTTACACTTGGGTAACTGCCCAAAAAGGGGAGGCTACCAAACATGTTTGTAATCACTTGATTCGCAGTTTTGTGGTAATGGGCAGCCCCGCTGAGTTGAAAACCGACAATGGCCCTGCTTACTGTTCCTCCGCCATGGCCGCATTTTGTGCCCGGTGGGGCATTCTCCACAAATTCGGCATTCCTTATAATTCCCGGGGTCAGGCCATTGTTGAAAGGGCTAACCGTACCCTGAAGGAGGCCCTTACTAAACAAAAACAAAAAGGAGGAGTGCCCCTATCCTTGCCAGATAAGGAAGAATGGCTGGCTCGTGTCTTGTTTACTCTGAATCATTTGAATTTAACTTTGTTTAATAATCAGTTTTTATCTAGAGCCCAGCGCCATTATAGACAGACCGAGCCCCTTCCGGCGCCGAAGGTGATATATCGCAAGTTGCCAGAACCAGAGTGGAGCCTGCCTGTGCCACTCATCACCTGGGGCCGGGGCTACGCAGCAGTGTCAACTGAAACCGGCCCTGTGTGGGTTCCCGCTCGCTTTGTGAAGCCGTGGAGAGATGGCCTGGCATCAGGGGCTAAAGAATCCCATTCCGGATTTCAGTCTAACCCTGACGGATAGGGCAGACAAGATCAACAAGGCCCGAAAGCGTGGCACACCTAACACTGCCATAACTTGGGGGCAGGTCAAAGCTTTATCACGGCAGGCTGAACATGTATTAGAGCGGCTATAGATTATTTACTTATGCTGCATCATTATGGATGTGAAAAGGTTAATGATATGTGTTGCTTTAATATTTCTGATCATCATCATTCAGTTGAAAATCAACTCAAGATAATTAAAAATTTAACAGATCAAATCAGATACAATCCAGACCCCTTCTCGGGATGGTGGGATTGGCTCTCCTCATGGCTTCCTAACACTGGGTGGTTGCATCAGCTTGTCACCTTTGGAGGACTCACTGTACTCTTACTTGTGCTATTTTGCTGCGGCATTCAGTGTGTCCCCTCATTTGTTTCTCTCTTCATTAAGGGCTGTCCGTGGACTAACCCAGGGCCCCCTCGTAAGTATAGTCATGTTAACAAAACAAAAAAGGGTGAGATGTAGGTACAAGTGCTGGCAAGCCATGCTGTCTCTGCATTGAACCATTCAATAGTGCAGTACAGCATGCACATTCTGTTATGCTAGCTTTAGTCACTCAGGACAATGGCCCGGTGAGGCCGGTGAGGAAAGCCAGCCTTAACCAATCAGAATGAAGTAAACAGGTGTATCAATCATGTAGTAATGAATAACCTGTATGTATGAGAAAAGTGAATAAAAGCAAGAGTCCGGGACTTTCCTGGGACGCCTCACTGCAACACCGTCTCTGTTTCCCGTTACTACATCAAAAGACTGGTGTCTCTTTCTCCACCCCCCCACCCCACCATCTCCTGCAACATACAGCCCCCCTCCCCTGTCCTCCCACCAGTATTTCCACCTCACCCTCTCCTTCCCATCCCATTAAGGCATCAGCATTTCTGAAGGCAGGTGTGCATAAAAAAGCTGCGAACTTGAAGAAAAGCTGTTTTTTCAGATGGCGGGTGGCTGTAGTTCAGAAACCTGTTGTTCAAATGATCTCAAATATGGTCGCTAACCCTACGTCAGACCCGCGGGAGGCACCCCAAATTTCAAGACTATCCAAGTAAGCATGGGGATTTCAGAGCACTTAGAAAAATTGGTTTTAAACAGAAGCCTTCTCTATTTTAACCGTAGCCGACCTGGCACTCAGCTGTAAAATTGTATGAAATTAATCATCAGCAACTGCTTTGCTATCTCCAGATCCCCAGCCTGGGACAATCTTGAAAGTACAGGGGGCTCTGAGCAGTGTGATGGGGCCCATGGATCTCAGTGTGATGGTATCTGCTGAAGGAGAGCACTGTTACCAGATGTGCCCATTACTTTGGGGTATGCTCATTTATTAGGGTTACTCCTCTGGGGAGAGGAGGGTGGTTCTGTAGTTCTATTAATGTACTGCTTGTGTCACTTGTGTGTTCACACGGAGCTCTGCTCCTTCCTTTTGCAAGGCCCCTCCCAATGGAGCTATCCTGCAGGACCTAGGTTCCCCAGGGCTGGGTTCCTCCAGCCCTAGAACCAGATGAACACAGACCCACCCACCCACACACTAACAGAGCAAGTCTGAGAAGACTGGGTCAATCAGTACTCCCAAGCTGACCCCCTTATATGTCCCTGGACTCAATGAGCTGGATCAAGCAGCACTTTCAGCTGCCACCCTTATATGCCACAGGTTTAATACGTCTCTGTGCCCACTTTCACGTCACAATTGTTCTGGTAGTAACCCATTTGATGAGAAAACCCCTCAGTATTTTGGGTGCTGCAGGGATCTTTAGCTTAGGTAAAAGAAGCGTTGCTGCAGAGTAAATGGGGGAAGCTAAAACCACAAAAGAGTAAAGTTCAGAGAGAGAGAGAGAAGCAACTAGCTTAACCATAAAAGTTATTTATTGAATAATAGTGTTGAGTCTGAACTCTTTATGAACTGAAACTTAACTCAGACTACATGTCTGTGTCTGAAACTTTTAATCAAAAGCTTTGACCTGCGAACTACTCATGACTCTTCCCCTCCCAATAAGTAGCCACCTCCTCTTTTGTCTTCTCCAATTTACATTTTAACCTGTTTTATCCTGTAGAATCTTGATTGATTATGCATGACCATTATGATCTGTTAATCACTTTGTTTACTTCTGTGTATAAACATTGATGCTCACCCCTAATAAACTTGCCACACTTACTCCAAAGCTTGGCTCTTAAGCTAAGGATAGTGTGAGCCCATTGATCAACGAATTGTTGTCTGGTCTCTGACAGATCTCTGAGCCCTATACCAACTCCGCACAAACTCGGGTGCTGGAGAGGTGAGTAGGACTTGCTTTTTACCTAACAATTTGGGGGCTCGTCCGGGATGCCTTCTGGTACGGTGCCTCTGTCCAGTGGTCAGACCACTCATATACGAATTGGCAGGCGCCACGGGAGATTTCTCCCAGCCAATTCAATATTGAGGGGTCGTGTACTGGACAGCAGGATAAACGCCAGTTGGAGGGCTCCTGTCAGACACCATGGATCAAGGGACTAGCGTGCCTCTTGAGAGTCCGCTGGGGATTGTAAATAAGTTATGGAATGAAGGGAAACTCCCAGTACAGACAGGAATGTCTAGGAGGAAGTTGTACACACTGTGTGTAAGGAATTGGACTGGGTATACCGCGGTATTGGCCGACCCGGAGATGAGGTGGCCTTCGTATGGCTCTTTCGAACAGGCTGCCTTAAGAGGAGTAAGGAGCCAGATCGAAAAAGACCATCCGGGACAGTTATGTTACTGGTTTTGTTGGGACACAGCAGCAGAGCTGTGGAAATCTTTAAAAATTATGGCAGTCAGGTATTCTTCCGAGAGTGAACCCCCTCCATGTTATTTCGATGAAGGGTGTAAACCACGGCGTGTTTTAACTCGTCAGTTGGTCCCCACTGCACCTGCCCCTATTCCTCCGCAAGGGGACTCTCTCCAGAGTGCAGAGGGGAATCTGCAGGACTCCAGATTGGAATCTCTGCAGAGGGATAAGGAGGAAATGGAGGGGCACACCTCGGAAGAAGTAATTACTAGGCAAAAGATCAAGCAGCTGCAGCAGGATGCATACTACTCTTATTTCGTTTTTTGTGAATCAGTCAGTACCCCCTGTAAGGGATTATTTCTTAAAGTTTCGCCCTGGTTGGGGAGGTGAGTCAGTCACTTCAGTGTTGGACGTAGCTGATTTTGCATGGGAGAAAGAAAGGGAAAGTAGTAAAAAGAAAGAGAAAAAGGAAGAATATAAGTTGATGGCTTTAGCTTTTTGCGGTGGTATTTGAGGCAGAAGCCGTGGCCGTGGCAGGGGATTTCAGGGTGCTCGGGGGAGAGGGTCCTGGCAACCCCAGTCACCAGGAAATTAATGCCCCTGGGGACGCCCAGAGGGTCCGGCCGCATCCGCAGATACTTACACCAGGGACGAATACACTCCTGCACCACCAGCCCAGCCTGTTCCTCAGGCCTGGATCAACTACGGGCAACAGCAGCAGCTGCAGCGAACTCATCCTTCTCAATGACGGTACCCCGGGGGCGAAGGCAAACAATGTGATGGTCTTATTTCCTTAATGTCTTTAGCCGGCTCTTTCCTCACTTTCTCCCCTCCCAGCAAAGAGCCTCATCTAACCCTTTCAGTCCAGGGACTGCCTGTCTGTTTCCTCATTGATACTGGAGCTACTTTCTCTCTTTTAAATCATGCCCCCTCTCCCTGGCTATCCTCTGAGGTTAAAACTGCAACTGGGGTGGAAGGCAATCCACAGTCTCTGGGACTCACTTTGCCTCTAAATGTTATTTATGCTGATAAATGTTTTTCTCACCGTTTTCTTTTTCCCCAGCTTGTCCGATCCCTTTGATGGGCAGGATTTACTCTGTAAGCTTGAGGCTACTTTAACCTGCACTCCTGAAGGGGTAGGATTATTGATGACAGTGTTAGGAGATTCGGCCCTAACTCAGGGTAATTGGGAAACCCCCTCTCTCTCCCCTGACCTCACTGACTTGCCTTCAACCCTCTGGGGAATTTCTGACACTGATGTTGGCCTGCTCCTTTCAGCAGAGCCAGTAAGGATTCAAGTGAAGCCCTCCTTAGCCCCCCCGTCAGTCCCCAATACCCCCTGTCGCTGGAAGCCCGGGAAGGCATCCACCCCATTGTCGAGGGATTCATTGCACAAAGCTAGTCCGCCCTCAGCGCACTCCCTGTAATACCCCTATACTGCCTGTCAAAAGCCTCCTAAAAGGACGGAGACCCTATTCGTTGGCGCTTTGTACAGGATCTACGGTTATTAATCAGTATGTGGTCCCTCTTCATGCAGTAGTTCCTGATCCAGCTACTATCATCAGCCAAATCCCCTGGGATGCTGAATGGTTCACTGTTATTGACTTAAAATCAGCCTTTTTCAGCATTCCTGTGCACCCAGACTCTCAATATCTCTTTGGTTTCACCTGGGAGGGACAAAGTTATGTCTGGCAACGACTTCCTCAAGGCTACAGAGACAGCCCCACGATTTTCAGCCAATGCCTCCGCCACGACTTGGAAGGCTTCACCAGTCCACAGGGATCCACGTTAGTCCTATACGTAGATGACATCCTACTAGGTAACCGCAAAGAAGCCGCCCTCTGCATCGATGGTAAGGCACTTTTATTATACCTACACACCAGAGGCCACAAGGTAGACCCTAACAAGATTCAGTGGGTCTCACAGAAGGTTCGATATCTGGGCTTCCTGTTAACCCCAGAGGGGAGACAAATGGACCCAGTCCGCATAAAGACTATCCAAAACTGCCCTCTGCCAAACACCAAGAAACAACTTCGAGGTTTCTTAGGATTAATTGGCTTCTGTCGCCCTTGGTTGACGTCCTGTGGGGAGTTAAGCAAACCGCTCCACCGACTTACTGCTAACCTTGCTCCTGACCCTTTGCAGTGGTCCCCAGACACAATCCAAGCCTTTCAGTTACTCAAGGACAGTGTGGCCTCCTCCATGTCTCTCCGCCCCCCCAATTACAGCAAACCCTTTCACCTTTTTATCCACGAGAGGGGCGGAATTGCTAGTGGCGTCCTTACCCAGCTGAGCGGGCCCCACCATTTCCTGCTTGCTTTTTACTCCCAGCAGATCGACCCTGTCGCTCAGGGAACCCCATCCTGCACTCGGACTCTGGCAGCAGCTGCCCTGCTGATCACAAAGGCAAAGAGCCTGACCCTGGGTCATTTTACCACGGTCTGGACCTCTCATGCCTTGTCAGCCCTTCTGCGTAAGGGCACGACCCAAGTCTTTTCGGCCCATCGTCAGCAGCAGCTAGAGGCCGAACTCCTAGAAGACACTAACCTAATTTTTGAAAGGTGTGGGCCCCTTAATCCAGCTACCTTGCTTCCTGACCTGCCAGTCCTCCAGGATCAGCATGACTGTGTGGAAGTAGTTCATAGCATCTTACAGATAAGGAACAACCTGTTTGACGTGCCACTGGACAACCCTGATTGCATCCTCTTCTCGGACGGAAGCTCCTTCTATGTTGATGGCAAGCGTTTCACCGGTTATGCAGTCACCTCTGAATGGGACATTCAAGAGGCCGCCTCACTGCCAGGCAACTGGGGAGCCCAAGCCACCGAACTCTATGCCCTGGCCCGAGCCTGCCAGTTGGCCGCTGGTAAGACCGTTACCATTTTTACTGATAGCAAGTATGCTTTTACCCCGTACCAGTACCCGCTGCTGAACTACAGTCGTGGGAGAGCCTCGGAGCCACTCTGGTCAAAGGGACCTGGCTTATGCCGGATGGCGAGCCTGCCTCCTCGCTCCACATACCCCGTGGCAGTTCACTGGCACCATGATAAGGGGGGTCACTACGGCACGCACGCCCTTGTGGACACCATCGCTCGCTTTTGGTATGCTCCAGGCATTCAACCCTACTGCCTGTCAATAGTGAAAGCATGCAGCACATGTCAGCGAAATGGACCTGCTCCGCCTCTTAACAAAATTAAGGGTGGAAGACCTCCGCCTGCTGCCCCATTTCAACATCTTCAAATTGACTTTGCAGATATGCCAAAGGCTTTTGGGAAAAAGCACCTCCTTGTTTTGGTTTGCCCTCTGACTTCATGGGTTGAAGCTTTTCCTACTGCTAATTGTACTGCTGCCACAGTGGCGAAGATCCTCCTTAGAGACATTGTACCCCGTTTTGGCATCCCTCTCATACTTGATTCAGATCGCGGACCCCACTTTACTGGTAATGTCCTTAGCCATTTAGAACAAGGACTGGGCATTTCACACTCCTTTCATACACCCTACCACCCCCAGTCTAGCGGGAAAGTTGAGCGTATGAATAGGGAGCTTAAGCTTACATTGGCTAAATACTGTCAGGAAACAGGGTTAAAGTGGCCTCAGGTACTTCCCTTGGTCCTGTTTCACCTTCGCACTCGCCCAACCCGTGTATTGGGATTATCCCCCTTTGAACTGCTCTATGGACATCCCCCTTTCAAAGGCGGGGTGCTACCACGTGCTGATGTTTCACTATTGGGAGGGGATCATATGACCGCGTGCCAGTTTCTCTCCCTACAGGCTCGCCTCCGTACCCTTTGGAAAGCCTCGCAGTTTTCCCAGACCGTGCCACTAGAAGAACAGATCCACCCGTTCCAACCAGGGGACTTCGTCTGGGCCAAAAAGTTCGTTCGTGGCGACGCCCTCCAGCCGAGGTTTACTGGACCCCACCAGGTTCTTTTAACAACCCAGACTGCAGTGTTCCTGGAGGGAGCACCTGGATTTGGGAAAATGTCCCAGCTGCGCCAGTTAGCTTTGCAAAACCGAATGACTTTAGACATAATGTTAGCAGCCCAAGGAGGGACTTGCGCCCTCATAAATGAAGAATGCTGTGTTTTTGTAAACGACACCTACCCTGACACTTTTCAACGTACCAAACATCTAAGGGAAATGGCTAAGAACTACTCCTCTGGCCAGCCACCTTATGATTGGTGGGGAGCCTTATGGAATTGGTTGCCTGGATTTGGGTGGGTTAAAAACCTCTTGGTGGGTATTATTGGGGCCATAGTAATCCTTATAATACTGTGTTGCTGTATTCAGTGTGTTCCCTCCCTCATAAACTCATGTGGGTCAGTTTATTCTTTTTCTACTTCAGCCAAAGGCCTTACTCTCTTCGAGTTGGCCCAGGCTGAAATTATAGCTGCCCTTGGCTCCTTAAAATGGGGTGTAGCTGTTGGTAAATAGTTATCCCAATAGCTACAAATGGAGGAATGTTGAGTCTGAACTCTTTATGAACTGAAACTTAACTCAGACTACATGTCTGTGTCTGAAACTTTTAATCAAAAGCTTTGACCTGCGAACTACTCATGACTCTTCCCCTCCCAATAAGTAGCCATAAGTAGCCACCTCCTCTTTTGTCTTCTCCAATTTACATTTTAACCTGTTTTATCCTGTAGAATCTTGATTGATTATGCATGACCATTATGATCTGTTAATCACTTTGTTTACTTCTGTGTATAAACATTGATGCTCACCCCTAATAAACTTGCCACACTTACTCCAAAGCTTGGCTCTTAAGCTAAGGATAGTGTGAGCCCGTTGATCAACGAATTGTTGTCTGGTCTCTGACAGATCTCTGAGCCCTATACCAACTCCGCACAAACTTGGGTGCTGGAGAGGTGAGTAGGACTTGCTTTTTACCTAACAATAGTGATAACTACACAGGGAGAGCCTAAACCAAAATAACAGTTATATTATTAAAGGTTACTACCTGAGGTAGAAAAGAAAACTGAGAGAGGGAAGAGAGAGAGGGATTTTACCCGCTCCATGGAGCTTGAACTGGTTGGGGTTCCCAGGTGATGGCGGTAGCTCAGGGTCCTGAGTGCTGGAGACAGGCAGAGCCCCCAGCATAATCAATCAAGAGATGGAGTCCCAGTGGAACAGATGCAGAGATTGGGTCCATGCCTCAGAACTCTTATTTGAACATAGGTAGGGGGGTTTGTAGAGAAACAACAATGGTTCAAGGGAGAACACTAGATTTGTTTATGGGTAAACTGATGACTCAAAGGTTTTCTTTAGGCTAGACAATAGGAGCTGATCACTCTTGGCTATGGGTGGTGTTTTCTTCCAGGGAGCTCACAATGCAACTAGGCTGCTTCAGTATTTTGAATATCAATCAAGGATTCATTACTAGGATTGGTCTGATAACTGCTGAGCTGGGTGTGTGCACCTGTAGGTTCATTAACATCTGGAGCAGAGATCCCCCATGATGCAGTACTTCCCTGCTTTTTTAGTCACAGAGTTCAGTGTGGTTCTCTGTTCTCCATTCTGTGTGCAAATGAGATGAATCCCTGTCCTATCTTTCATGCAGATGAGGCTAGGGGAGTTGTCTCTGTTTTCCATTCGGTATGCTAATAGAGATATCTTAATCTTGTTACCCTTATCAGGAGGGGTCTAGGTGTGTCTCCCAACTCCCTTCACAGCTCTCTGCAAGCCTTTTCTCTGATTGGTTTTGGCTCAAGCAGAGATTCAAGCCTTTGTTTAAGTTTGTTAGCATATGCATTGTGCTGCTAAAGACAAATAAAGAATGAATGCCCTCCCTAGTTGTGTTCTGCTCCTTTAAGGAGCAGAGTGCAGCCCCTTCCCACCCCCCACTTCCCCCGAGCGGGGGAGCTAGCCCCAAGTCTTTCCAGTATCATGTACCCCCTACAAATCTTTTGCCAGTACTGCATACTGGAGAGTACCACCCTACTTGCACTACTGCCTGGGGGACCCTTGTGGCTGGCAGAGCTGTGGCTTGGGGCAGGTGGCTAGTAGAGAAAGCATGGTCAGTGGCTGTCTGTGCTTTGCCTGGGCTGCTTGCCAGGGTACAGATCTCCAGCAGTGCTATGGAGTAAGGGGACATTTTCCGCCCTGGGCCTTGGTATCCCCCCCCCCCCCGACTTTTCCACTTTTTGCCCCAATTTGTGTTGCAGGATATTATCACCTGTAATGTTCAACCCACTGTCCCCTGGGGAGTTTTTCTGAAACAACACCTCTGGTGTTGGGGTCCCTGTGTGGGGGCTGAAGCAGGGAGTCCCCTTTGATGGGGTCCCCAGTGTGCAATCTGGACTATGGAACCACTGAGTACTCCAAACCCACCAGCTTGGGCTGTGCCTCACATTGTGATGCTGATGTCAAGTTACAAACCTCTGATAGACACTGCGATTACACAGCCATCCACAGGTAGGGACACACCCAGATGAGTTACATGAACGTTCTCCCAGCCACTCATGAACCATCAATACAGAGGCTACAGCCATTTCCCCCCAGCTCCCCAGCCTTGCACCCCAGACCTGCACTCTCTTACATTGCTCAAGGCTCCCATGGGCAGTGCAAGTTCATTAAGTTTGACATGCCTTCATAGGAAAATGGACCATTTTAAAACCAGCCATTGTAAACTGTTGTATCGGGAAACAGAGACGAGACAAGGCTGCAGTGAGGCGTCCTGGTATAGTCCCAGACCGCTGCTTTTATTCTCTTTCTTACAGACTGGTTCTCAGCATTACATGATTGACATCACACAGGTTACTTATTACTATATGATTGATACACCTGTTTACTTCATTCTGATTGGTAAAGGTTGGTTCCCATCACCGGCTTCACCGGGCCATTGTCTAGTGACTAATGATAGCATAACAGAAAGTGCATACTATACTGTTCTAATAAACGGTTCAATGGAGATACAGTGTGGCTTGCCAGCACTTGTACCTACATCTCACCCTTTTTTGTTTTGTTAACATGACTAATACTTACGAGGGGGCCCTGGGTTAGTCCACGGACAGCCCTTAATGAAGAGAGAAACTAATGAGGGGACGCACTGAATGCCACAGCAAAACAGCACGAGTAACAGTACAGTGAGTCCCCCAAAGGTGACAAGCTGATGCAACCACCCAGTGTTAGGAAGCCATGAGGAGAGCCAATCCCACCATCCCCCGAAGGGGTGTGGATTGTATCTGATTTGATCTGTTAAATTTTTAATTATCTTGAGTTGATTTTCAACTGAATGATGATGATCAGAAATATTAAAGCAACACATATCATTAACCTTTTCACATCCATAATGATGCAGCATAAGTAAATAATCTATAGCCGCTCTAATACATGTTCAGCTTGCTGTGATAAAGCTTTGACTTGTCCCCAAGTTATGGCAACGTTAGGTGTGCCACACTTTCGGGCCTTGTCAGTCTTGTCCACCCTATCCGTCAGGGTAGACTGAAGTCCGGAATGGGATTCTTTAGCCCCTGATGCCAGGCCATCTCTCCACGGCTTCACAAAGCGAGCGGGAACCCACACAGGGCCGGTTTCAGTTGACACTGCTGCGTAGCCCTGGCCCCAGGTGATGAGTGGCACAGGCAGGCTCCACTCTGGTCCTGGCAGCTTGCGATATATCACCTTTGGCGCCGGAAGGGGCTCGGTCTGTCTATAATGGCGCTGGGCTCTAGATAAAAACTGATTATTAAACAAGGTTAAATTCAAATGATTCAGAGTAAACAAGACACGAGCCAGCCATTCTTCCTTATCTGGTAAGGATAGGGGCACTCCTCCTTTTTGTTTTTGTTTAGTAAGGGCCTCCTTTAGGGTGCGGTTAGCCCGTTCAACAATGGCCTGACCCCGGGAATTATAAGGAATGCCGAATTTGTGGAGAATGCCCCACCGGGCACAAAAGGCGGCCATGGCGGAGGAACAGTAAGCAGGGCCATTGTCGGTTTTTAACTCAATGGGGCTGCCCATAACCGCAAAACTGCGAATCAAGTGATTACAAACATGTTTGGTAGCCTCCCCTTTTTGGGCAGTTACCCAAATGTAACCAGAAAACATGTCGACAACAACGTGCAGGTATTTCCAAGGGGAGAAAGGGGGAAAAAGGGTGACATCCATCTGCCAAAGTTGATTGGCTCCGAGACCACGGGGATTCACCCCTATGGGAGGACCCTGTGGGTTAAGAGTACATTGAGGGCATTGTTGAACAATACCTCGAGCATCTGAGAGAGGGATCTGAAATTGTTTAGCCAATGCCTTGGCATTTTGATGGTGTAGGGCATGACTTTCTATAGGAGTACAAGGGAATGCCCTAAGTTGGGCATCCGCCTGGGCATTGCCTTCTGTCAACATGCCAGGGAAAGGTTGGTGGCTTCGAATATGAGCAATAAAAAACTGATCGATGCAGGGAATGAATGAGATGTTGCAATGCTAAAAACAAAGCTAGCAAATTTTTATCTAGCGCTGGTGATACATAGCTACCACTAATATTTGAAACAACATTGGCTACATATAAACTGTCAGTGATAATATTAAACGGTTGCATAGAAAAACGATTAAAGGCTAAAATTACTGCAGCCAGCTCAGCACGCTGGGCGGAGCTTTGGGGTAGGGTAAACAAGGAACACCAGTGGGTAGTAGATGGGTCACGCCAAGAGAGAACCCCACGGTGTGGACTTCCGTCCGTAAATACTGTAAGCACATCTGGCAGCGGGGTTGGGGAGAGTAAATAGCAAAAGTTAAGGGGTAATCGCTGCGTCATGCTGAAACGGGGGTCCTTCAAAGTGTGACAGGAGAAGACCCCAGTAAAGGCTGAGCATGCACACTGAACCTCGGGGTTAGTTTCACAAAGAGTTTGCCATAAATGCAAGGGGATCGGAAGTACTATTTCAACAGGATCAATGCCTAAAAGGACCCATGCTCGCTGGCGTCCCTTGGTGATAAGGGAGGCAAGCATGGAGGGAAGGGGAGTAAGGGTATTTGCTGGGGTGTGGGCGAGATAAAGCCATTCAAGGATTCGTACCGTCCCAGCCTCGGGTGCTTGAAAGAGGGCAGCACAAGGCTGGGTTACCCCTTGAAGACAAGCGAGACGTGGAGGCTCGTTATCCACGGCACGATCCACCCAAACCTTTGCAAGAGATTGATTTACCTGCTCAATGGCATCTAATTGTGTTTTTGTGAGAGAAATGATATCGGAGGGGTGACGCCCCTGCCGAAGAGCATCAAATAATGGACTTAACATGTTGGTATCAAGGCGATAATAGGGACGTACCCAATTAATTATGCCAAGGACTTGCTGAAGGGTGACGTAATTAATGTTGGTTTTCAAGGCAATTTGCGGGATAATCGGAATGGAATAAGCGGCCATCATCTTATGTCCCAGATAAAGGAAGGGCTCTATACATTGTACCTTTTCTGGGGCTATTTGAAGGCCGTATTCCTGGAGCATATTTTGCAGGTCAGTTTGCCATGAAGGAGGGAGTTCTGTCCCTGCTATGAGGATATCATCCATATAATGGTAAACCTTAAGCATAGGGTACCGTTTGCGAAAGGGTAAGAGAGACTGATTTACGTAATATTGACAGAGGGTGGGGCTGTTTAGCATACCCTGGGGAAGAACTTTCCAATGGTAGCGTTCTGTTGGCTGACTATTATTCAAAACAGGGATAGTAAAGGCAAAGTACTTTCGATCACGGGGGAGGAGAGGAATAGAGAAAAAACAATCCTTAAGATCGATTACTGCTAACTGATAATCATGTGGTATAACATTCGGATTCGGGGTCCCACATTGAAGGGCTCCCATAGGTTCCATAATTTTGTTTATAGCTCGGAGATCATGTAATAATCTCCAGCGTCCAGATTTTTTCTTAATAACAAAGACCGGAGTATTATATGGGCTAGTAGTAGGCTCAATATGTCCCTCGGTTAACTGTTCCTGAACTAATTCTTTAAGGGCTATTAATTTTTCCCGAGGGAGTGGCCATTGTTCAACCCACACTGGGACGTGGGTTTTCCATTCCAGGGGGAGGGCAGTGTGTGAAGAGCATTGACGTGTCATGGCACCACTAGGGAGGCTCCCAGCTGAGACAATAGGTCTCGCCCCCAGAGATTAATGTCAATTGGCAAAATGCACGGACGAATTTTTGCAACCTCTCGCCTCCTCACTATCCCATACTGAGAGCCAATTGGTGCTTTGTCGGGAAGATTGTGGGCCTCCACTCCCCAAACAGAGGGGAAACTTGGAAGGCCAGGAAGGGTCCCAATGCTTTTGTGCAATTACTGAAACATCCGCTCCAGTGTCTAACAACCCATAGAGCTCCTTACCGTTGATGGTATACTTACGGGTCGGCTTGTGGGTTCGAATGTGTTGTAATACTGCAGCAATCTGTGGATGAAAAAGGGGACCCTGCTCCAGATTAACGCGAGTAGAACCAAATCCGCCGGCACGACTCGCTTGGCCGGGTCCGGCCGGCGCTGTGTAAGGTAAGATTAGCAGTTGAGCCCAAGAATCCCCCGCCTTTAATTTGAGGGGAAGGTGACTCCAAACTTGAACGTAGATAACTCTGGTGTAATCAGAATCGATAACTCCGGGCACAATCATAATAGACTGACTACTGGCAGAAGAACAAGGCAAAATTAACCCAAATGTGTCTGGGGGAAGCGGACCAGAAAGCTGCGTAGGCATGAGGAGTACGTCACCAGGGAGAGGGGATTGCATATCTACTGCATTAATAAGATCCAAACCAGCACTGCCTTGTGTGGCTGGTCGAGCAGCTGTGGCAGGCAAAGCTCCCTCCTTTAAACCGGGGCTGGAGGGGGGCCCGGTCGAAAGTTTCCCGAATTATCTGGGGTTGAGGAGCGACATTGATTAGCCCAATGATATCCTTTATTACATTTTGGGCACTTTTTAGAAGGACGGCCCCCGGTGGTGTTAGTTCCTCCCTTATGAGCACCACCTCCTGGGGCCCTGCATTCCTTTTTGAAGTGTCCAGGTCGCTGGCAGTTAAAGCAGTTACCTGTAGGTTTGTTACCTTGACGGATTGCTCCTGCCAACAGTGCCATAGCGTGGGTCTGAGTGCCTACTTCGGCACATGCCTGCAACATGTCAGCGAGTGTGTAATTAGGGCGGTGAATGATAGTTTGGAGAATTTTCCGACAATCAGCATTGGACTGCTCATACGCTAAGTGTAAAAGGAGTTCCGTCTGAGCATCTGGATTGTCAATTTGGCGTTGAACAGCCTCCTTGAGGCGATCAACGAAATGATGATAAGGTTCAGTAGCTTGTTGTTTAACATTTGTGAATGATCGAAGGGGCTTGCCAGAGGCTGGAACGCGCCTAAAGGCTCTTTGAATGCACATTGCCGTGCGGTGAAAAGATTCCATGGGCAATATAGATTGTTGTTCTATGGTGGCAAAAGCTCCTGTCCCATATATTTGCTCAGCAGTATTCTGCGCGTTACCGAGTGCTAGGGCTGCTAATTTAAACTCATTATCCCATACCACATATTGTGCAGGGGAAAGGATCATACGAAATAGATGTTTCCAGTCCTCCGGGATCATAGTATAACTATTAGCGATCCCTTCTATCATACCCTGCACATAAGTGGAACGCAGCCCAGACTCACGTACCGCTTTGTTAAGCTCCCGAAGAATTGAGTACGGGAGGGTGGAGTGCCGAGCTACCACCTCACCTGCCTCATTGGGAGGGTCATAAGACAGGGGAAACATCAAAGGGATTTCTCCCTCCCATTCTTCCAATAAGGGGTCCTGCCCGCTCGCCCGCGCCGCCGCAAGGGCAGCACAGACAGCACCCTGATGAAGGAACTTCTGCCCCAGGGTGTCCACCACTGGTGTAGAAGTTTTTGGTGCTAAAAAAGGGGCTGGAGGGAGCACTCGGGGATAGGCAGGAGGTGCCTCCACCGAGAGCAAGGGAGGTGCGGAGGGGGACGCCTCTTTTCGTAATCTCCCCACCGCAGCTGAACAGTGCTGCCACAACAGAATATGTTGGATCTCGGCTCGAGGTTCCCTAAACAATGCCTCTCCGATCTTTATCCAATCGGAGTGATCTAGGGAGCCTCGGTTCGAGTACCATGGGCACTTATACTTAATCACTCGGAGCAATTCCTCCAAGTGCCGTAACGATACTGCAGTACACCCGTCCTGTTTGATAAGCTTCAATAACTCTTTTGCATGATCTTTTTGCTCAATGGATAAATCCCCCCCCATACTCACGAGGGAGCGCGTTGCGCTGTGGTGCACCAAGGCTAAGCCAGCCGATGAGTCGGGGGTCCTGTGTCTGGATCACGTCGGGGTCACCAGATGTTGTATCGGGAAACAGAGACGAGACAAGGCTGCAGTGAGGCGTCCTGGTATAGTCCCAGACCGCTGCTTTTATTCTCTTTCTTACAGACTGGTTCTCAGCATTACATGATTGACATCACACAGGTTACTTATTACTATATGATTGATACACCTGTTTACTTCATTCTGATTGGTAAAGGTTGGTTCCCATCACCGGCTTCACCGGGCCATTGTCTAGTGACTAATGATAGCATAACAGAAAGTGCATACTATACTGTTCTAATAAACGGTTCAATGGAGATACAGTGTGGCTTGCCAGCACTTGTACCTACAGTAAACTGAGCTGAGATTCCCCCAGCACTTCAACCAAAAACATACTGCTTTAGGTAAAAGAGAAAAGAGATTTATTAACTACAGAATGATAGATTTTAAGTGATTATAAGTAGCAGGCATAGAAATCACAGTTGAAACAAAATAAATTCACAGTCTAAATTCTAACTTAAACAGACAAATCAAGATTTGAATCAAGCAGTGTCTCACCCTAACGCAGTGGTTCTCAACCTGTGGGCCTCATGTGGCCCAATTAGCACACAGCTACAGTGCAGTTATGTGCTAAAAAAATCTAGTTCCCGCTGAGTTCAATTGGGTCCAGCATCCGAGTCCCAGCTGCCCAGCCCTGCACAGCGAGGTCCAGGTGTCCGGGTCCTGCCTGCATGGCTGGGTGAGGATGGGTTTAAACTGGGCCATGACTCATGCCTGGACAGGTTCCTGCAGTTTATGTCCATCACGATGCCGTGATCTGCCAGAGGCATGGAGGGAGGAGTGTCAGATTTTGCAAAGTCAGAAAACTCTTCATTGAGAGGCTGCACCAAAGTGGCCCTTTGCCAAAGTGGCAGAGGGTGACAGCAGGGCTGAGGGAGCCCTGGGCAGCCCTCCCTTACCCCATGCAAATGAGGCTGAAATTACCTATCTGTACTTATACCAGCTGGGCCAGCCCCCAGGCTCCACCACCTTGCACTACTGCCTGGGGGACCCTTGTGGCTGTCAGAGCTGTGGCATGTGGTGGCGCCCATCTGGCATTTTGCAAAGGATAGGGCACAGGCCTGTCTAATGCCAGGCTCTGGGAGGAGGCCAACAGCTGACAGCAAACCATGAGTGGAGCGTAGCAGAGGAGGAAACCACTGCTGAAGGGGCATCTGTTCAGTGGTTGTAGGTGGGGAACTGAATCATAGGACACAGCTGGAGACACTAAGGGGAAGAACTGGGTGTTTACTTATTATTCATAAGTACAGATAGGTGATTGGGTTTCTCAACCTCTGGGTCAGGACCCAAAAATGTGTTGCCAGAATATTTGAAACAGTCACATGGCTGCTCCTGTGGCTACTGTCCCATGGCACTGGCTGAACTCATTTCCCTGCTACAGGCACTGCAACCTCTGGGGTCCCGGTGGCATTCAGGTTTGGCTCAACCGCTATGATGATGGGAGCAGGGGCGGCTCTAGGCACCAGCAAAACAAGCTGGTGCCTAGGGTGGCAAAATGTAGGGGGCGTCCCCTGTCGCCGGGGAGGGCGGGAGGGTGGGCCGGCGGACCTGCCGCCGTCATGGCTGCGGCAGGGCGACCGGAGCCCGGGACGAGTGGACCTGCCGCAGGCATGACTGCGGAGGGGGCGCTCGTCCCGGGCTCCGGTCGACCTGCCGCAGCGGGAGCTCAACCGGAGCCGCGGGAAGAGGGGACCCGCCGCAGGACCGGGGAAGGGCGGCGCAGCGCACCACGCTGCTTGGGGCAGCGTGATTTCTAGAGCCGCCCCTGGATGGGAGGCCAAATTTGAGTGAGTGGCACTGCAGCCCCATGAGCCAGAGCACAACTACACTCTCACAAATTTGGTCCAGTCAGGGGGGTGGAACCAAAGCTGAGTGGCACTGAAACCCTGGAGGTGGCAATGGCCAGAGCAAAGAGCCAAGCTCAGCCAGCCCCACACCACAGGAGCTGCCATTTTGAGGTGAGTGCTAGGCAGGACCCAACCCCGCACAGGGGACAGAATCCGACAGAAACTACCCCAGGGCCTCCACCCCTAGACTATTTACTGGGTCACAACAGTTACAAATGGGTCCTAAGCCCCAAAAGGTTGAGAACTACTTCTGTAGAGTGGAAAGGTCCTTAATACCAATCCCTGCCCCTCTGAACCAGTTTGATCCCTGCCCTGGGGCCACCTAGAGGGGAAAGGAGCTGAATCCCAATCCCTGCCCCCTGAGCTAGCCTGGCCCTCACACCATGGCCCACCCAGAGGGGAAAGGCCCCAGGTCCCACTCCCCAGCACCTGAGAGAGCCAGGACACCCAGGTGCAGCATGGTGTCTGAGGGCGGCACCTCTTTGCATGGCCATGTGAGGACAGCTTTGAACTCAAGCCACGAATCCACCAGCATCTCCTGCACTGCCGGGTTCCCACAATTTATGGTCATCACGGCATCATGGACCTGCCAGTGACATGGATGTGGTGGGGGTTAGAGCTGGGAGCGGGGCAGCAATTCCAGCTCTCCTGACTCTGTCAGGAGCCTCCCAATGTTTATTGGGGGGTTTCAGCATCTTGTGATCTTCTGCACCTTGGCAGTTTTTTGCCTTTCTTCAAAATAGCCACCCTCTCCCATCCCTGCCAATGGGGCTGACACCACAGGCTGCCCTTAGTCAAGATGGCTATCACCACACAGTGATTTCAGTGGGCCGAGGCCAGGGAAGATGGTGGTCTCCTGCCCCCCACTCCGGCGTTACTCTCCTGATTTTTGGTGTCTGACCCCTGGGCTGGTATCACAGGGGAAACCCTGACCGTGACCCTGACCGTGGCTGGGTTAGGGTTGCCAGGCATCATTTTCACAGACCCTGATGGCTCCGGTCAGCACCGCTGACAGGTCAGTAAAAGTCCAGTCAGTGGCATGGTGGGGCTAAGGCAGGCTCCCTGCCTCCTCTGGCACCATGCCCCATGCTGCAGAGGAAGGCAAAAAAAACCCAGGGTCTCTGCCAATCTGCCCTGGAGGAAAATTCCTTCCTGACCCCAAATATGATGATCAGTTAAACCACGAGCATGTGGGCAAGATTCACCAGCCAGCACCCAGGAAAGAATTCTCTGTAGTAACTCAGATCCCATCCCATTTAACATCCCATCACAGGCCATTGGGCATATTTACCGCTAATAGTCAAAGATCAATTAATTGCCAAAATTAGGCTATCCCATCGTCCCCTCCATAAACTTATCAAGCTTAGTCTTGAAGCCAGATATGTCTTTCACCCCCACTACTCCCCTTGGAAGACTGTTCCAGAACTTCACTCCTCTGATGGTTAGAAACCTTTGTCTAATTTCAAGTCTAAACTTCCTGATGGCCAGTCTATATCCATTTGTTCTTGTGTCCATATTGGTACTGAGCTTAAATAATTTGTCTCCCTCCCTGGTATTTATTCCTCTGATATATTTATAGAGAGCAATCATATCTCCCCTCAGCCTTCTTTTGGTTAGGCTAAACAAGCCAAGCTCTTTGAGTCTCCTTTCATATGACAGGTTTTCCATTCCTCGGATCATCCTAGTAGCCCTTCTCTGTACCTGTTCCAGTTTGAATTCATCCTTCTTAAACATGGGAGACCAGAACTGCACACAGTATTCCAGATGAGGTCTCACCAGAGCCTTGTATAAAGGTACTAACACCTCCTTGTCGCTACTGGAAATACCTCACCTGATGCATCCCAAGACCTGCCTCATCTGGGCAGTCTCTGCGCTAAGGTAAGGAGCAGTCCCAGAGAAAACAGTGCGGTCCCTGCCTGGCAGCACCTGGTCCCGTCTTCGCTGGATCTCTCCCTTGAGTACTGCTCCAGCCTCTTAATCCTGAGCGAATGGGAGCGAATGAACCATTAGCAGAGTCTGTGTCTGGCCCTGAGCCAGGGGCACCTCCCTGAAGTCACAAGGCATGATCAGGCTCCTTCCATGGGCAGCCAGGGGTGAAATGATTTCCTGGGGCCAGTGGAGTACAATTCTGAGGAAACACGAGCACAGCCAGGAGTGGGGCATGGGCAAACCAGCTCTGCTGGCGCCCCTCTATCCTGACCCACAGTCCCTGCTGACCCAGCTCTGGGCTCCTGCATAGCAGCTCTGCTAACTCTGTCTCTTGCTTTGATAGAGGGTTCTGCTGGGATGGGAGCCTCCATTCTGGGCCTCTCTCCGTGGCTGCATCCTTCCCCCTGGCCTGTGTCTCTCCCAGCCCTGTCCCCCGAGGAGTGTGTGCCCTACACTCTGTGCTTGTTTTGCTCATGCAGAGGCTGGGATTTCACATGTTTCCCTCTCAGCATTGGGGAGGGGTCATGGGATCCAGTCTGGGCAGGTTTCACCTACAACAAGATGGAAGCGCTCTGGGATGCGGCTGTCATGGTTCATTACCTGCCAGGAGCAATGCAATCAGTATCTGCCATGACCTAACGTCATATTTATTACTTAGCTGGAATCCAGCATCAGAGAACCCGAGCTGAAGGCAGAGGCCATGTTGGCTGCAGCAACTCTGTGGGATTGATCTTGATTCGCCCTCCTTTTGTCTCTGCATCCCCGTGTGAGTTCCTGGGATGCTGAGTCTCTGGGGTTCTCACAAACACAGTTGCCTTCCTCGCACCCCGTGTCTTTGTTCCAAGCTGCAGCAGAGCTGTGTCCATGTCTCCTGCTCCCTTGCATGCTAAGTCACTGGCAAACCACGGAGTTAATGTTGCCCAGAAGTTCCATGCGCCCATCCAGAATGTCAAGCCCAGCAAAACTCTCACATCTGAAAACCATGCAATGAGGAGTTATGGTGCCTGCCCATGGTCCTTAGCTCTGCCCCTGGAGCTGCCAAGAGCCCCTGGGCTCCAGCTGTCCTCAGCGTGTTACATGTTGCTGTACTGAATGGGGGAGAGGTCAGCTGGAGCAGCTGAGCAGAGCTGTGACTGATACGAGGTGGTTTGGGGGGACTGTTCCCTTCAACAGAGGTGAGCCCCTCTTCCTGTTCCTCTCCTGCAGTGTGTGATCAGAGGAAAGGTTCACAGGTACCCTGAGAGATGTATTTTGCCTCATTCCAGTGCTGAGTTGTGCACGTTGTGTCACTAATGAGGCACAGGGTCTTCCTGCCTGGGGGACAGTCATCAGTGAGGTGGGTATGCATGAAAGGTAAATGACAGTGTAGTGTTAGATGGCATCATGTACCTGAAGGGTAGGAGGTTGAAGGGGTTGTAAAATTGAACAGATGTGATGTGGAACAGGATCAAGCTGTGTCTACACTGAAAATGCTGCAGCGACAGTTCTTCTACCTGTAGCACTGTCTGCACGATGACTTGACTTAGGCCAAAATGTGATGTGTGGTCACTCTATCACTCCCCCGACTCCATACCCCCAGGAGGCAGCCCAAATTTCAAGACAATCCAAGTAAGCATGGGGATTTCAGAGCACTTAGAAGAATTGGTTTTAAACAGAAGCCTACTCAATTTTAACTGTAGCCAACCTGGCACTCAGCTGTAAAATTGTATGAAATTCATCAGCAGCAGCTACTTTGCTATCTCCAGATCCCCAGTGTCACAATAAAATCCCCCCCCCCCCGCCCCCTGGGGTCAGCACCAGCGTTGTATATTGTTAACGCCTTTTTATGCATTGGAAAGTATCTTGGGAAGGGTTGAAGGTGTGAGTGTGGCGTGAAAAATTCCTTTGCAGGTTACAAGAGACCGAAGGGGGAGGAAGGGAGAAAGGAATGGGTTAACTTGATGATCCAACTAGGCCCAAAGATAAGGAACGAAATTGAAGCCCAAGGCCAGTGCACAAAAACAAGCTCTCTGTTGCCAAACAGTCAGAAGCCTGTAGCTTAATCCCGGCCAGCCATGAGAAAGGAGAACTGAGCCAAACAGAACTGAAGGGGTTGCAAAACTAGTAAGATTGCAAAGGTCAGTGTGTTGAAAAACAACAGTTTCGCGACCCTGAAACTAGTGTGTTTTGGGGAAACTAAGGGAGCCGCAGAAGGCCGGTTCGGACTGATACCAAGGCCTGGTCTACACTAGGACTTTAATTTGAATTTATCAGCGTTAATTCGAACTAACCGCTCAACCGTCCACACCAGGAAGCCATTTAATTCGAACTAGAGGGCTCTTTAGTTCGAATTTGGTACTCCACCCCGGCAGGTGGAGTAACGCTAAATTCGACATGGCTAGCTCGAATTAGGCTTGGTGTGGATGCTAATCGAACTTAGCAGCTCCGGGAGCTATCCCACAGTGCACCACTCTGTTGACGCTCTGGACAGCAGTCCGAGCTTGGATTCTCTGGCCAGCCACACAGGAAATGACCCGCGAAAATTTGAATTCATTTTCCTGTCTGGGCGGTTTGAATCTGACGTTCTGGTTGCACATCGGGGCGAGCTCCGCAGCACCTGCAACGATGCAGAGCTCTCCAGCAGAGGAGTCCGGGCAATCCCAGACTAGAAAGAGGTCCCCAGCATGGACTGACCGGGAAGTCCAGGATCTGATCGCTGTGTGGGCGAGGAGTCTGTGCTCGAGCTGCGCTCCAACAAGCGGAACGCAGACCTTCGAGAAGTTCTCTAAAGCCATGAAAGACAAAGGATACAGCCGGGATGCGATGCAGTGCCGCGTGAAAGTGAAGGACCTAAGACAAGGGTATCAAAAGTCAGAGCGGCAAGCGGACGCTCGGGCCCAGCCCCAGACATGCCGCTTCTACGAGGCACTGCATGCCATTCTAGGTGGGTCTGCCACCAGTGCCCCACCAGTGACGGTGGACTCCGAGGACGGAATAGTGTGCGGGACAGTTCCCCCTCCTGTTCGCCGATGGGGAAGATGAGGAAGGGTCTTTGGAGGACGGCGCGAGCGACATCGAACCCACTCCCGCTTTCCTGACAGCCAGGATCTCTTCATCACCCTCACAGAGATCCCCTACCAACCGTCCCGCCCGTTAACCCGGACTCAGAATCAGGGAAGGATCAGGCGGTAAGTGGTACAAACAGGGAAACATTTATTTTTAAGAAACAGGGATATATATAAAAAATAGAAATACTATGTAAAAATTTTTAAATATGAAACTATACAAACAGCAGGTCTACACAGATAGGAATGGAGCAATAGTCCTCTGGGGACAGTTCAAAAAAGCTCTCAGAGAGCAGCTGGAAAAGCCTCAGCAAGAGGTTTCTTGGAAGAGGTGCTTTATTGGGTGCTCCGTTGAAGCACACTCTTCCGCGCCAGGCCATCCTCAGGTACAGGGGGACCATCGCCTCTACAAGCATGGCAGCGTATGGTCCTGGTCTGTGCAGGGCTTCTGTTAGCATCCGCTCTCTCTGTGTGCGCCTGACACGCCTCAGGGTGATGTCGTTGTGGAAGTGCTGCATCTAATTAGTGGAATTAGTGTACTGTTATTATTGTGCATGGTAGACTTTTACTTTGCATAAGAATGACCCTCGCTTAACAGAGTTTTACTTTGCATAAGAATGACCCTCGCTTAACAGAGTTTTACTTTGCATAAGAATGACCCTCGCTTAACAGCCACGTGTTGCAGGCCACAGAGGAAAAGCATACAGGGGTCTTTCCCGTTCACTGGCGGGAGGTGCCGCATAACGCTCATCTTTTCTGCTTTGCACATTGCCTCCAGCAGGAGAGCACAGCTAAGCAGTAACTGATAAGCACTCTGTACTGTAAGGCTTACCAGGACTTTGTGCAAGAGGGATGCAGCTGTCTCTCCTCGCTTGTGCGCTATCCAGTGCAATCGCGCCGCCAATGAGAGCGTATTCCGAAATCTCTGACTAGTTCCGAGATCTCCTGAGACTTGGTTCCCTGTTTGGTCTTCTTAACTGAAACTGACTAGACTGTGTTTACTGTTGGCAAACATGTATTTGTTCAAGGAAATCACCTACTTTTTCGCATCACACAGCTTCGGCTCCTTCCCGGACTGCCCCGCCATCCCCCTCGCAGAGGCTGGCTCAGATTAGACGCCGCAAGAAAAAGACAAGGGACGACATGTTCCAGGAACTGATGGCCAGCACCAGAGCGGAGGCGGCAGAGCAGAGACAGTCGAGGGAGACCCTGTGTCAGCAGCATCGCACACACATGGAACGGGAGGATAGGTGGCGGCAGGAAGACCAGCAGGCGACTCAAAC
Organism: Mauremys reevesii; assembly: GCF_016161935.1. NCBI lineage: Eukaryota > Metazoa > Chordata > Testudines > Geoemydidae > Mauremys > Mauremys reevesii. The sequence goes on from NW_024100826.1 coordinate 1,790,990, forward strand.
GCTGCTTGGTCTAATGAGGGAGCAAACGGACACGCTCTGGCGCCTTGTAGATGTTCTGCAAGACCGCAGGCAGGAGGAGAGAGCCCCCCTGCAGTGCATCTGCAACCGCCCTCCAACGCCAAGAAGTCCTGTCCCCCCCTCACCCAAAGTGACAAGACGGAGGGGCGGTAGGGGCCGTGAGAACTGTCCCTGCACCGCAGCACACCGATAATGTTCGAGACAAGTGTCGCGCTGTAAATTTGTACAAGCTCTTTCCTTAAAGCATCAACCAGTCCCAACTCCAAGTTCAAACCCCCCACTGTGTACTACATTATTAAAAGCGGTTTTGTGTTACTGACTGTTTCCGTCACGTTTCTGGTGTCAGAAGACTTTCTGTTGTTCTGTACGGGGGCGGGGGGGGGTTGTAATTTCACTGCATAGCCCACATAACCGACCAGACAAGGGCGCGAACAGATTTCCCGCCGGTGCTTTCAAGGAAGACAGGGAGGGCGGGATTGACGGTTCAATGACGACACATTTTTTCCCCCAGCATGCATTGGGGGGAAATCCCACAATTCCAATGGGCAGCGGGGAGTGCGGGAACTGTGGGATAGCTTCCCACAGTGCACCGCTTCCAAAGTCGAAGCTGGCCCCGTGAATGTGGACTCAGAAGTTCGAATTTGTGTATTTAGTATGGATACACAAATTCGACTTATTAAGGTCGAATCCACAAATTCGACTTAAGTAGATTCGAAATAGTCCTGTAGTGTAGACAAGCCCCAAGAGCACTGGGGATGAGGGTCCCTGGATGAAAACGCCCCCGGAAAAACCCAGGGATTAAAACCCTTCTGAGAGCTGAAGCAAGTCGAAGATTTACAGCGGACCCTAGACGGCCTGTGCACAGGGCAGAACTCTCATCTACCCTTCCCCTCACCCCCTTCTTCTTACATTACACCCAGGCTTGGTTAGCCTTGGGTTGTGTGTGTGTAAGTATGAAAGTGGGTTAGGGCTTGGGCACTAATGCTTTCTTCCTCCCTCTGAGTGATGTGGGGCACACCCAGCACTCACCGCTGTTATTTGGTTAATAAAGCTTTAAACTTAGTCACTTGGTGTGCTCCTTCATCTCCTCCCCTAAAGATCCTACAACTTCAGCCTGATCACCTGGCAGATTGGTAACATAAATCTGTGACACCAGCATGGGACAATCCTGAAAGTACAGGTGGTTCTAAGCAATGCGATGGGGCCCATGGATCTCGGTGTGATGGTATCCGCTGAAGGAGAGCACCCATTGAGACGATACAGCCTGGGACAATAGCTCCATTCCTCTCAGTGGGTGTTCTCAGCCCCTCTCCCCGGTCAATGCTGGGGAGCTTGTGCTAGGCACCAAGCCTTCTCGTTCTTAGTTCCTCACCCCAATCTAGTGGTGTGGTTTTGGTGCATGCTCCTGGGATGGCTGCACTCAGCTCCCCGCCAGAGAGACAGGGCTTCCCTGGATGCCGGCTCACACAAAGGGCAAGGAAAGGAGGTCAGATACCCCCTAGAGAGGAAGAGTCCCCTAGATCCCAGCACACCTGAGTGGAGGCAAGTAAAGCAGTTAGACACCCCTGTAAAGGGGCAGGGACTCCCTATCCTGGCAGATACAGGGGCAAGGAGATGGGCTCAGACTCCCCCAGAGCAACAGACCCCCCCCCCACTCCCAGACCTCTGGGCACATATGGGAGGGAAGAATAGCGGCGTGACTCACACCCGTTCAGCCTCCCTCCCACCCGTATCCCACTCTCCATAGTCCCCCTCCCTTTGCTGCAGCCCCAGTCCCCTCTACTCCTGTTTCGCCCTGCCTCCTAATTCCCCGTCACAGCAAACTTTCACAAATGGCATTTATTTATTTGTTACTAGTTTAAGCACCTTCTGAATCTTTTGGGGGGAGGGATAGCTCAGTGGTTTGAGCATTGGCCTGCTAAAGTCAGGGTTGTGAGTTCAATCCTTGAGGAGGCCACTTAGGAATCTGGGGCAAAAAATTGGTCCTGCTAGTGAAGGCAGGGGGCTGGACTTGATGACCTTTTGAGGTCCCTTCCAGTTCTAGGAGATTGGTATATCTCCAATTATTACCTATTACCTGCCATCCTGCAATTACATTTCCCCCACAGCTCCAAATAATAAGATTAAAAACCCCTTTGGCAGAGTCAGGTTGTAGCAGCAAGAATGGTTTGTTCTCAGATTGCTCTCGGGAGTTGGATATGAACTTAAAGCCATTCAACCACATTGATACTGGCCTGTGTGCTGTGGCTGGCATATAGCTTTATTGATTGGGAGATTGTTACAGTTGCTAGGATGTCTACAAGCCAAGGAAGGGGGCAGCGAAGGGAAGCTGGATTGCAGGGTGCTATGTTTATAGTACTCAGGGTAAGTTCCACCCAGGGAGGCTACTGAGCCCTACCAAATTCACAGCTGTGAAAAATGCATTACAGATCATGAAATCCAGTCTACCCCAGGAAATCTGGCTATTGTACAGGGTTGCAGGATTTGGTATACCATACCATGAACCCTCAATTCTGGGCTGCTGTGGTGCCTCACAAGCAGGGTGGCTGGAGAGTGGCGGCTGCAGGCTGGGAGCCCAGCTCGGAAGGCAGCACTGCCACCAGCAGCAGCCCAGAAGTGAGGGTTCATGGTATGGTATTTCCATCCTTACTACTGCACTGCCATCAGCAGCAGCTTCCTGCAGCCAGGCGAGGTGCTGGAGGTTGGAGTGTAGAGACCGGCGCACAGGAGCCCTCGGCTGGGGTGCCCTAAACCTGCCCCTTCCCGGCTCCAGACCTAGTGCTCAGTGGTTAAAGAGGCCTTGGGCTGGCTGTGTATGTGCCACAGCACCCTGGGGGTTCTCCATCCATAAGGCTGGACCTGTCCCGCCTCCTCCCCCAAAATGACAGCCCCCCCAATACTATGCCAGCCTTACCTCTGTGCTGCTGGTGGTGGCAGCACTGCCTTCAGTGCTGGGCTCCCAGCCAGCAGACACTGCTCTTGGGCCTTCCAGCTCTGAAGGCATCGCCACTGCTGGCAGCACTGCAGAAGCAAGGGTGGCATGGTATGGTATTGCCAGTCATACTTCTGTGCTGCAGGTGGTGGTAGCACAAATGTAAGGGTGGCCACCCTCACTTGAGTGCTGCTGGCAGTCGTGCTCCCTTCAGAGCTGGGTTCCCAGCCATCAGCCGTGGTGCTTCCTGAAACCAGGGGAGGATCCCGGAGGTGGGTCTAACCCGCCCCAGGGAGCGGCCCATGCAGGGGAAGAGGAAGACCCATCTCACCCCAGCATGGATGGGATTAGCAGCTGGAGCTCAGTACATGGTAGGAAGCCCCAGCCCTGCCCCTCCCTGCTCTGGTCCCAGCACTCAGAGGCTTAAGGGGCTTTGGGATGGCTGACCTCTGACCATGAAGGCTGTTGCCCACCCCTAAGACCAGCCCTTCCTCTCCCAAAAAAGTGATGGCCCCTCTCATACTATGCCACCCTCACTTCTCTGCTGCTGGTGGTGGCATCGCTGCCTTCAGAGCTGGGCTCCTGGCCAGCAGCCACTTTTCTCTGGCCACCCAGCTCTGCTGCTAGCGGTGCTCAGAACTAAGGGTGGCAATGCTGTGACCCCCTCTACAATGGCCTTGCAACCTGGCCCCACAGCTGCATTTTGCGTCGGGAATCCCCACAATTTCAACACCATGAAATGTCAGATTTAAATAGCTTGAACCGTGAAGTTTACGATTTTTAAAATCCCCTGATATTGACCCAGATGGAGCGTGAATTTGGTAGGCCCCCCACCATGAGGCTGGTATGTGCTATGTGTGATAGACCCAGGCCAGTTGGGTACAACAGAATAGCCCTATTAGTATCCAGGAAGTGCTAAAGGACCTCCCCCCAGCCGAAGGGGAGGATCCACAGGTCCGGGACACTAACTAATTGCGTGGGACAACCAAAGAAAAAAAACAGGAGCGGGAGTGAGGTCATAGGGCTAAACGAAGGGAACCAGATGGGGACACCGAGCAGAGAACCCCGGACAACGCCCACTGCTCCTCAAAGGCGTCAAGGGAGCTAGTGGACGCCGCCCAGAGGAACTCTGCCCGGATGCGTGAACGGACGGAGGAGCGGAAATAGGCCCCACAGTCGCAGGAAATCTCATCGGCCAACCTCCTCTCCCTGGTCTTATAGATGGCCAGTTTGGCCAGGGCCAAGAGGAGGTTGACAAGGAGATCCCGCGACTTTGTGGGGCCACGGATGGGGAGTGCATAGATAAACAGGTGAGGGGAAAAGTGCAACCAAAAACGCAATAGGAGATCCAAGAGGAGCCGGAACAGGGGCTGCAACCTGGCACACTCTAAATAAACATGTGCCAGGGTCTCCTTCACGCCACAAAAGGGGCAGGTGTTGGGGACAGGGGTAAACCGCGCCAAGTACACACCCGTGCTCACGGCCCCGTGAAGGAGCCGCCAACTGACATCCCCGGTGGGCCTCGGGACTAGGGCAGAATACAGGCTGGCCCACCGGGGCTCCTCACCCTCGAGAGGTGGCAGGAGGTCCCGCCATTCCGTATCGGGGTGGGACGCGAGGGTGAGGTAGTGAAGCGTGTGGAGCACGAGCGTGTACAGATGTTTCCTTGGCGCGGTCCGGAACAAAACCGGCTACAGATTGGGCAGCCGGCTTGCAGTGAAAGGGCGAGGGGGTGAGTGGGGCCACGGGGCAGGGGCCCGATAAAAAGATCCACAGGGCCCGGGGTGGAAGGTGGGCGGGGCGTGCCCTCTCGCAGGACCCGGTCGAGGTAAACCCAAGCAGTGGGCAGTAAAGCGGCCTTCACCTCCTGAAGTACGCGCCGGGGGGTACGAAGGCTGGAGAGCCCCATGCGCTGAGCGAGCGTCAGGGGATCCAGCCAGTCTCCCCGGTCGTAGTCCAGGAGGTCTCCGACCCTGGTGACTCCTGCCAAGACCAGCCTCTGGCGCACCGCGGGGGACTCCGCCACCTGCACACGGAGCTGGGGGTTGTGTAGCAGGGGCTCCGCGAGGAGATCGACCCCCACGGTGGCCGCCACGGACCTGGTCGTTGAAAAGAGCTTCCAGGTCCGGAGGAGGTCTTGGTAGAAGACCGGCAGCCCAGAGAGGTCTCGCGGAAGACCTCTCGGATGGAGAGAAAAGAGCTGCCGGTCGTATCGGAGCCCTCGGAAGCGGCGGAGGAAGGTGTGTGCCAATACACTCCACGCCGGACTACCCACACCGTACAGGAGCCTCTGCAGGGCCTGGAGGCGGAAGACGTGGACCTGAGTGCGCAGGCACTTCAGGCCCTGCCCCCCCTCCTCCAGGGGCAGGTGGAGGACCCCTGCAGAGACCCAGTGCGTTCCTGGCCAGAAGAACTCCAGAACCGCCGTCCGGAGGTTGGCCAGGAAATCCGGGGCCGGGACCAAGGTGTTGAGCCAGTACCAGAGCATGGACAGGACTAATTGATTCAGCACCAGCGCCCTCCCCCGAAGAGAGAGGCACCGGAGTAGTCCTGTCCATTTCCGGAGCCGCGCCCTCACCCCGCCCTCTAAACCATGCCAGTTCTCCGGCGGAGACGGATGCGTGGCAGAAAGGTAAACGCCGAGATAGAGCAGCGGACCCGCGCTCCACCGGATGGCCTGAAGCGCGGGTGGGAGGGAGCTCGCCTGCCACCCGTCCCCTACCACCAGGCCAGAGCTCTTGACCCAGTTGACCCGGGCGGAGGAGGCCGCCGAATAAATGGCCTGGCAAGCCTCCACCCACGCCAAGTCGCCCGGGTCCTGGACCACGAGGAGCACATCGTCGGCGTACGCTGACAGGACCAGCCGCAGCTCCGGCTCCCGGAGCACCAACCCCGTCAACCTCCGACGGAGGAGACAGAGGAAGGGCTCGATCGCCAGAGCGTACAGCTGACCCGAGAGGGGACCGTCCATGCCCGGAGATTTATTGGTGGGCATGCGACGGAGGGCTTCCGAGAACTCGGCCAGAGTGAGAGGCAGCTCTAGCCGGTCCCGGTCGCCCGCGCTGACTGTCGGGAGTCCGTCCCAGAGCACTTTGCAAGCGTTAGGATCGGTCGGATCCACCAGGGAGTGGCGTTCGACAATCTCCCGGAGGACGTCCGCTGCGGCCGGGCACTGCTCGGTCCCCGAGCGGTCCCGTTCCTCGAGGGTGGTGTTAAAGTCCCCGCCCAGGACCAGGCACTCACGAGGATCCAGGGAGCCGAGGAAGGCGGATGCCTGCTGGTAAAAACGCAACCTCTCCGGGCCCGATGTCGGGGCATAGACGTTGACGAGATTAACCACAAGCCCCTCCATGCGGACCCGGAGGTGCAGCAGGCGGCCCGGCACAGCCTCGGCGACCCCCAGCACCTCGGGCCGTAGGTCGGGGGAGAACAGGGTCGCCACTCCGGCTGAGCGAACCGAGAGGTGGCTAAAGTAGATTGTGTCCCCCCACTCCAGCCGCCAGCCAGCTTCAGCGGCCGGATCCGCATGGGTCTCCTGCAGGAAAACCACAGAGTACCCCCCGTCCCGAAGGAAGGAGAGCACCTGGCTCCTGCGGAGACCCATCCTACAGCCCCGGGCGTTCAAAGTGGCAAAGATGATCGGCGCCATGAGGAGTGCTGGGGGGGATCCTCGCCGGCAGACACGCCCACGGCCTCCGTCGGGCCGCGCAGCAATCCGTGACCAAACCCGTAGGTGAGCAGAGAGTCACGGAAAAAGCAGACCCGCCGGTAGGCCGCAGCGGCCTGCTTCCCGGTCCCCTTACCCTCCCCCATGAGGGCCCTCGTGGCCCGGAGGATCAGGTGGAAATCCCCCCACCGCTGGAGCGCAAGATGGACTTTGTTGCCGGAGCCACGGATGTCCTCAAGGAACTCCCGCAGCTCCTCCCTCAGCACATGGGGGGGTGGGGTAACGGATCGACAACCGTCCCCCAGCGGGGCCCCCGTCACAGCCCCGTGGCCCACCGAGGCGGGCAGGCAGGGGGCAGACCCTCGACGTGGCGCCTGATGGGCCGACGCCACGCGGCCCGCCCCGCTCCCCAGGTCAACAGGGGGCGGCGGAAGGAGAACAGCAGCCCCTGATGGGTCAGGGCAGGGAAAAACAACTAAGGTCGTGCCCTGGGGAGTATCCCCAGGGGCGGCAATGGCATCACGGGAGGTGGAGGGGACAAGGGTGGGGCCAGGGGTCGGGTGGCCCCCACCCAAGAGGGACACCCCCTGGGAATCGGGTCTGGGTAGCGGGGCACCGGCCGTCGCCTCAGCGGGCACGGCGGCCGTCAGTGAGGTGCCACCTGCAGATGGGCTGATGGAAGGCCCCAGGGGACCCTCAGAGGCGGGAGCAGAAGCATCAGTCAGGGGTAGGGAACCCGGGGACAGGGGGACCGAGGTGAGGTCGCCCAGATCGAGGCCCGCTAGCAAAGGGTCGTCCTCCCCCTGCGCAACTGGGGTCAGACCCAGGGCCTCGATCTCCTCATAGATGGAGGGGAGATCGCCGTCCGCCACCCCGGGGCCTTCCCCGCCAACACCCAAAGCGACACCCACCTCAGCACTCGCGGGGGCTGCGGATGGCAAGGGGGCAAGAGGGGCTCCCTCGGTGGCTTCTTCGGGAAGGGACCCCGGAGGAGGGGCAGCGTCACCGTCCGGTGCTGCCACGTTGTGCCCAGCCGGCACCACAAAACGGGCGTCGTCAGGGAGCAAGGCGGAAGGCTCGTCAACAGAGACCCCCTTCCTGCTCTTCCGGGGGGTCTCCAAATCCGAATGATGTAATGGGGCCTGAGCCTTCCGCTTGCCCCGCTTCCCCTGTACTAAGGACCAGCCCTCCATGGCCTCATCCGGGGGCTGGCTAACAGGGGTCGGGTCTGCGGGCAAGGGCGACGGCTCAGAGACTCGGGGAAGCAATGGAGGGGCAACAGGAACAAGGGAGGCGTCTCCCTGGGGCGGGCCCTCTCCCATGCCCGGTGGTATCTCCGCCACACCGTCCTCCACAGCGGCGGAACGAGAAGGAGGAGGGGCAGCTTCAGGTGCCAGGCAGCCAGGGGCACTGGCGGTGACAGGGCCGGTGCTTCGCTGGGGCTCGGGGGTCTCGGACGCTCCTCCGTGCCGGGCCAAGGGGCAGTCCCTCCAGACGTGCCCCATCGCCCGGCAGAGGTAGCACCGGGCCTCCCCCGATGAATAATGCACCCGGTAGCGGGCTCCCTGGTAGGGGACCACAAAGGACCCCTCGAGCGCCTCTCCGTCACGCGCCGCCGGCTGCAGTTGAAGCTGCACTTGCCGGCGGAACGAGAGGACGTGACGGAGGGCGGGGTCCTTGCAGCCCAACGGGAGAGGGCTAATGATGGAGATAGGGCGCCCCAGGGCAGAAAGGGCGGGCAGCAGGGCGGCATTGGGCAGGAAGGGAGGGACGGAAGTCAGGAGCAAGCGGACTCCCAGGTCTTCCAAGGGCTCAAGGGGCACGAACACGCCCCCCACCGCCAGACCCGTCTCTACCGCCTCTTGGGCGGCAGCCTCTGACGCCAGGAAGAAGACTACCTTCCCGTACATCTTGGAGGCCGCCACGATGGCCGTGGGCCCCACCACCCTCGCCAACGCCCGCACGTAGGTCTCCACGTTGGGCGAGGCGGGCACCAGGAGGCAACGGACGCCGTGCTTCCGGGTCAAGGTGGGGAAGGGGCCCCGGCCGCTATAGATGGAAGCGGAAGCGGCGGTTAGAGGAGCAGCGGCAGGCGGGGGGGCTGCCGCCACCTGGGCATACGCTCTGGGGGCTGGGGGAGGGACACCCGCGGAGCTGGTTGAGGGAACAGCGGGGAGGGATGCCACAGCCGGTAGTGGGGCCGTGGCAGCGGGGGTAGTCCCTGCCATGGAGGGCTTGGTCTTTTTAGCGGGGCCCTTACCCTTCTTCCCACCCCGACCTTTCCCACCGGCTGGGGGGGCTCCCCCCGAATCGGAAGGGGCGAAGGACGTGGCAGCAGCGGACGCTTCCCCGGTACTCGCCGTTGCCGGTGCCCCAGCGGGAGCAGTGGCAGGT